>NC_060951.1:23104731-23239805 GCF_022045245.1 Lucilia cuprina
AAAATCAATTAATTTAATTTGAAAACGAATTTTACAGTATGTGGAACGTATTTGACAAATGTGTTGTGGGACGTATCTGGCCGACGAATTTAACTTCACACCCTTCCACTAATTTCTGTAAATCTATTTTTAATTCTGCATGATTTTTCTAATCTGATGCACGCCATAAAAGATATACTTCAGCTTTTTTATTAAAGTTAAATTTTATTCAAACTTTAAAATTTATTATTAAAAAAATTATTTAGACTTCGAGTTTCAATTTCTTTAGAATCTGTTTGATAAAATTTTTAAGTTTTTAAAGGCTACATTGATAGGAAAAGGATTCCTACAGTTGTTCATTTAAACATGTTTTGCAATTTCTTCCCCTTTCTTAACTTTATTTAATAGTGAATTTTGAAATGATAATCATACTTTGAAAATGTAATAAATGCAAAACTAATGAATATGTTATTATTTCGAATATTGTAACTAACCTGCATATGTTCCTTTTGCTGTTTAGTGACAATACTTGTAGTACGTATGGTGGCAAAATTATTTGGACCACCATGTTCATTATTAGACGATGTTGCTGCATAAACGGCAGCTGCTGCAGCCGGAGAGGAAAGATAACGAGGTTGTATGGGAGGTGCTTGCTGCTGCGACATACGATCTCCAGCCATACTTGAACAAGATTGTTGCTGTTGTAGACCAACTCCGCCACCCATGGACATGGGTAAAATAGAATGTTGTTGTTGCTGCTGCTGTTGTTGTTGCTGCTGTTGCAATTGCTGTTGGTGTGGCATGGGTGCTGGCACCACAGCTGTGGAATTTGTAGGTGTAACATTATTGTTCATATTGTGCATAATGCTAGGCAATGGGGGCAAATTGCGATGACGCGATGAATTACGCGAAACAGCGCCACTAATGGCCTGTTGATGTTGCCCATGTTGTTGCTGCTGTTGATGTTGATGCATCTGTGGATGATGTGGATGGTGATAATTCATGGCACCCAAATGTTGGGGTTGCTGATGTTGATATTGATGCATGCCACCATGATGATTTTGTCCTGGTATTGAGTTTGACGAAGAGCTCTAAATAGTTGTTGTGATGGGAAATAAGAAAATAAACAATAAATTAATAAGAGACTTTTCCTGTTTATATACGTTTGTAATTGGAGATTATGTACTACTTGACTACTGGCCGCCGATACACCCACAGATTGTATTGAATGTTCCGACGTAATACTATTGCTCTTGCTGCTATCGCCTCCGGCATGTTCATCCTGTGTATCATCTGTATCGCCAATGGCGCTTTCAGTCTCGCAGGTATCAACCATAAGGATTTTCTTCATTTTACGATAATTCAAATTATCCAATTCCCTAACAGCTGCTTTTGTTCGTGCTATAAGCTCCAATAACACTGTATCCGACCGTAGTCGTGTCACATATGGATCAGCCAATAGCTTCGTAGAAGAGGGACGTTCAGCAGGATTCTTTTTGAGACATAAATTAACAAAATCACAAAATGTGTCTGTCCAATCATTTTTCTGCAAAAAACACAAAACATAAATTATTGATTTTAAAGGAATTTAAACAACCTACCGGTAATGTTGGTGACTCATTTTGAGCAATGTGATACAGTGCTGACATGGCATTCATATTGAAATATGGAGGCTTTCGTTCGGCCAATTCAATGCAGGTTATACCCAATGACCAAACATCAACTTTACCATCATATTGTCCCTCATCCATGGCTAATATCACTTCGGGTGCCATCCAGTAGGGAGTGCCAACGAAACTATTTGCTGGACACTTAATGGCTGCACTGCCAAAATCAGCTAATTTTACCACACCATTATCGGTTAGGAGAATATTGCCGGCTTTGATATCACGATGTATACGACCCAAACTGTGCAGATAACTAAGGCCATTTAAGACACCGTCACATATGGCAGCAATTTCATCCTCATGCAGTGGTTTCTTATGCACTTCAATAATATCTGATGCCGAACCTACACAATATTCCATTACCAGCCATGCTGTGGATTCGCGTAGATAACATCCTTTATACTCGATTGTATTGGGATGATTCAATTGACGTAGAAATCTTGGGGAATCAAACAATAACATTAAACCCACTTTAATGCTGCTGTTGAGATGTCAATCTTACCTGATTTCCTTGAGTATATCTTGCCATTTCTCCAAACTTTGTTTGCCCGTATAGGACATCTTTTTGATGGCCACGATTTCTTTGGTAAGATTACATCGTGCATAGTAAACTGCACCGAAGGAGCCATGGCCAATTTCTCGTAAATCTTCAAATATTTTCTCTGGATCATGTTTATTAAATAATTCGGCTATTTCCGGATCTTTTAGGCTGCCAGGACGTGCCGAAGGCATGGCTCATGTTATTCTGTTTATTTTTTAAATGATTTCTGGTTGAACAACAAATTGAACTAAATGTTTAATAGTATTGCCTGCAAAATAAATCAAAACGAAAGATACTTCATATTATTTGTATACAATGTTCACGAACGAGTTTATCAAAGAGGAAGGAAATTTATTTAGAATATTTATTAAGGTATTTTTCATTGAACAGTGTGTTTCTTATCGCACAATATAACAAATTTACGCTGTTCTTTTTTAATTTTTTTTGTGTGTAATTGGAAAGTGCATGAATCATATATATACATCGGAACATATAGTTTATTTTATAATCTGTTGGTTTAAACTTTCTTTCAAGTATGTACGAATAAAAACAAACAAGAGTGTGTGTCAAATTATTAGATTGCATTTTGCGTGTGAACAAATTTTAAATACAATATTAGAATGCCGTTTTTTAATTAATCTAAAAAGAGTTTTTAATATTTTATATTATGAAAATTATTAGATATTTACTATAACTAGCTAGTACAGTAAGTATTTACAAAATATGTATGTAATTACATTTCACATTCGTGTTTTGTGTATTTTACTTATTTACCGCAAACTGTCAATTATACGTCAAAAAAATGTTCATTCAATGTTTTAGTGTATTTTTTCCAACTAAAAATAAAACAAAAGTGGCGAGTGAGGAGTGAGTGAATGAATAAGTTTTTAATAAATAGCCATGTGTTTGCTAGTTATTGTTGGATGTAGTTAAATTTAAAAAAAAAAACAAAAAAGCTAAAAAAGGTCTGTTTAAATAATGACGTAAATAAAATTATTTATAAATTGCCGGTTAATAGTCAAAATTAAATTTATTATATCAGTAGTCAATCATTTTTCTTTTTTTTTATTTTATATCAGATGAATAGATTTTAATAAATTTTATAGCAAAATTACTATTTTAAATAATATTATGCATAAACTTGGTGGCCTCCGGTTAGTGTCCTAGTCTGGTAGACCGGAGGCGGTGGATTCGATTCCCACCTGAGGCACTAGTTAGGGAGCGCACGACAGGCCCGATAGAATCCTAGGTCCATCCTCAAACTAATTAACTAACTAACTAACTATAAACATGGTGATGTTCTTAAGCTTTTATGTCAAGTCTGGTAAACATTTTGTAAATTAACCGAATGAATAAATAAAAAATTTGGCATTTCTGAACGAGTTCATTAACAATGCATTCCGATCAAGAAAAAATGATCATAATTCATTAACTAATAATCCAAATCGGAACAAAATGAATATGTTTTATACATAAACAAATAATTTAGCGATTTTTTTTTTAAATAGACCTAAAATTGGTCACAGCTTCAATACAATGTTCCGTTCAGAAAATCATAATTTTTTTTTTACATTTTTATCCTTTCTCAAGGCCTCCTACCATAATACTGTATTCAGAATATAGAACAAGCCTTACAACCTATTCTTTGTAGTAAGCATTGATTTCCCCTTTTAATCATTCTTGAGTATTTGCCTTCCATGACAACTTGCTATAAAGGAAAGTTCCCAAATTTATGTACATGTGAAGAAGTATTTACATTTGTATATGTGAAGGATAAATATTTAAGTTTTGTCATTGCAAATATAGCACTATAACAATTCGAGCAATTATAATAATAAAGATTTTGGAAAATGGAAAATAATTGATTTTATAGAAACACATTTCAGTTAGATACATATGTACCAAACTAAAAAAGTTAAGGTCATTGTTAGTCTTTTATGCATGCCCAATGGAAATATCCTCTATTGAAACTATGTTTTGTAATAGAATATTTAGGGCAAGTTTTTCTGATAAGGATAATCTTCATTCTTTTGTTAAATCTGGTTTAATATATGTTTTTTGTTTTTAAGTTATCAGTGAAGTTACTTATTAGCTTAGTTTAACTGAGTGTAATTGGCCAATTAAACTCAAGTTATAAGTGAGAAAACACAATTAACAAAAACAATAAAACAATGATTTCAAAAGAACAAAAACTTAATATTTTAAGTAAATTGCAATTTTATGATTTGTTTTGTTTTATTAATTATTGTTTTAAATATTTATTTAACACTATTCCAAAATTTTCCATTTTACAAAAGTATTGATTGCAAAAAAACAGCTGTTCATTGTTTATGTTTTTGAGTGAAAACTTGGCAATACTAACAATGTTAACTGAGCTTAAATCTAAAACTGAAAAGACAATCATCGGTTAATGTCCGCCTAAATTTGTTCCGAGTTTAATCTAACAGCAAGTTAAGTCTAGTTTAGCCGAGTAGTAAGAAACCCGCCCTAACACATTTTAACCTAATTGAACATATATGAAAATTTTGACTTGTATTAACGTAATATAACATACCTGTAACATCCGTTTAGCATAATTATTCTAAACTAAAAGATACTTCTATTATCAGTATCTGAGTTCTTCTTATCTAAAAATGTTGTATCTATGTATAAAAATAAATTAAATCCCACAAAGCTGCTCACCCAGTATGTCATTGTCTGGGTATTAATACACATAAAAACCAAACATTTTAATAAAATATTATAATTATAAGTAAATAGATACTCCCATGATATTGAGGTATATCATATTTCAGGGGTATTCCTAAAAACATTTATCCGACTTTAGGTTAATTATGCTTGTATTCTAAATATCAAACTTTTAAGACCTATTTTTTGCAAAAAATGTTTCTATTTAAGTCCAGAATTCGAATATATGTATGTGATTTTTTATTCTAAACAATATACAAAAGGTGTTTTTTTTCACATTTTCCATGTTTTGCCATTTTTGGGTGCGGGCGTTTAGGTACAACGACGACTACATTGCATTGATTAGTCTAACACACACAAAAATAAAGTTTTACAATTAGGCAGTTAGTTAATTGATCTAATATTTCTTATTTTCACTTAATAATTGTTCACTTTTTAGAATATTTATAGAAGATAATATTAAAAGATTTATTACAAGATTTATTGATTTAGTTTTGCTACAAAAGAAATATAAAATATTTTTTCACGATTTGAAAAAATGACGTCTGCTAAGTTTGTCGCAGTTGTTTTTTGCAGACACTTTTTTAGTCGTACAACAAAGTGCAATACTCTCATAACAACTGAGAATTCATACTTCTCTTTTCATTGATATTCATCTCTTTTTTATTGGTGAATAAACATTTTATGTAGATTTTTTTTAGTTTAAACTAAATTTCGTTTGCCTGTTTTGAATTTGTTTAAATTATTAAATGTATGAAACAAAAACTGCAATTTCTTTAACAAAATTTTAATCAACTAATATTTTTTTATATTTCTTTTACCTTTGAAATTTTATAAAAAAAAATCACCTCTCAACCCCCTTTTACGAATAAAAAGAGACGAGAGAATAAAACAAAAAAACAAGACATGACAAGAACACAAAAATGTACCCTTTTGACACCTTGACACTTTTTTTCCATTTTTTTTCATACAAATGGGCAGAGCAAATGAAGTATGTAAAAGAAATTAACATTTATGAGTTTTTCAAGAATCAATAAATAATATTTCTATTAAATGTCATACTTTTTTTATTTATTTCGCAAAATTGTTTATAATGCTTTGTCACGTTAAACGAGTTTATAATTTTATATAACTTACATTACTTTAAAAAAATCAATGTTTTGGTAGTATAAAATCCTTGCGGCGATATTTAAGTATAAATTATTATAGGATAGTTTGCAAAATACAAAATTAATTAATACTTTTATATAAAAACTGCAAAATTGTTTACAACTTGGAAGACTCAGTACGACATACACAATAAGACATCGCGATTTTCACTTGTCACCAACAAACACCTTTGTAAGGATAATGTTGTTAAAAGAAAATTTTAATTCTTTTCTAGTTTTTGAAAATAAATTATCAATTTTTTTTAATTTTTTATAATTTTAACAATTTTATTTTTCACCACACTAAAGGCGAAGACATTTTTCCTACAAAACACACACACTCACGATTTTTTTTCTACATCACAGACCGTCCCGTATGCAATTAAAAATAAAAATCTGTTTTTTTACATTTAATACTTTATTACATTTTAGCATTCATTTCATCAATGGTTATTTATTGACAAATTACACGAGCGTAGTTTAAATATTTAACTTTTTCTAAATTTAATTAATTGTAAAAATATTTTTAACACATTAAAAAATCTTTCGTTTCTTGACAAAACCTTCTCCGAAATTTTTCTATGCACCCAAGTGGTGAAATTTGCAAAACAAAATGGCGAGTCTTTTGTGAACAGCGTTGCCACTCCCAAAATGTTTCCCCATAAAATTGATTTTTATGAAAAGAAAAAATCTGCTGAAAATCTAAAAAATTTAGAACAAAGTTGTATTTTCAGCCAGGTTTTAAATGTTATTCTACAAAAAGTGTTGATGGCATTATTTTATATATCCAAATTATTAATATTATTATCCATAATATAACCATTTTATTCTAATGTTATTTTTCATAAGTCTTTTGGAAGAATAAATATCTTTACTTCAAATGCAAAAGGAGAGACAAAACACTACATAAGATAAAAACTATTGTTGCTATAAAAATTACTTTTTAGCACTATCTGACTCTTTTGAATTTCAATAAAACGGGCTTTTTGACAATAGATTTCTAAAGTATAAATAAAGTATTTTGATGCCAAAGTCGATTTTGAAATGTTTGGTTGTTACGAGTTTTTGTATTTCACCTGCAAAATCGGTTTTTTTGAACTGAGTACTAGAAAATAGGTGTTATACTAAAGCCTTTTATATAGTTTTGTTGATGCCTATTATGTAATTTCGGTATGAATGTGATATTGATATTTTCAAAAGTTGCTTTACTGGAAGAGTGGGAAAAAATAACGCCAGAACTATAAAATAAACTGGTAGAGTTAAAAACAAAGGCTTTTTATTTCATAATCATAGTTTAAGAGCGTGTTTTTATGTTGGCAATCTAATGCCAATTAATAATCAGATTAGTTAATCTAAAAATAAGTTGACTTTGATGTTTTTGAGTACAAGATTAAACTTCGCAGTGTTGCCACACAAAACAACAGAAAACGTCACTGTTAGTTATCAAAACAATGCATGTTTTATAAAAAAGAAGAAGACAATTGTAAATGTAATATTGATAAACGTAAATTTAAAACAAAAATATATATTGGCAGTTCCCATAATTAATACTAATCGATAAATCAAACATTTTAATGTTTACTTTACTAAAAAATTTATTAACTTTTTGTCATCAGCTGTTTAAGATTAAACCATCACATTGGGCACTTAGAGCAGGTTTTTGAGTTGGCAATCAAATATCAATTAATAATCAGATTAGTTAATCTAAAAATAAATTGATTCTGATGTTAATCCCCTTTGGTGTTTATGAGTACAAGATTAAACTTCGCAGTGTTGCCACACAAAACAACAGAAAAAGTTAGTTAACAAAACAATCCATGTTTTATAAAAAAGAAGATAATTTTAAATGAAATATGAAAATTAATGGAAACTTAAATTGAAAACAAAAATAATGTATTTTTAAGTGTCCCTTATTTATACTAATCAATAAATCAAACATGTTATTTTTTATAAAATCGTATTATATGTTTTTGCCCATCTGTTTACACTTTTGCATTTCTTACTCAAAATTTTAGTAAGAAATGCAAAATTTTAATTTTAGTTAATCCCTAATCCTTTACCTAAAGATTGCCCCTTAGGGTGAGTTTCTTACTCATCAGTTATACTAGGCTTAACTTGCTGTTAGATTAAACTTGGAACAAATATAGGCGGACTTTAACCGATGATTGTGTTTTTCAGTTTTAGATTTAAGCTCATTTAACTTTGTTAGTATTGCCAAGTTTTCACTCTAAAACATAAACAATGGACAGCTGTTTTTTGCAAACAATTCTTTTGTAAAATGGAAAATTTTGAAAAAAATGTTAAATAAACACTTAAAACTATAGTTAATAAAAGAAAACAAATCAGAAAATTGCAATTTACTTAAAATATTATGTTTTTGTTCTTCCCAAATCATTGTTTTTTTGTTTTTGTTAATTGTGTTTTCTCACTTATAACTTGAGTTTAATTGGCCAATTACACTCAGTTAAACTAAGATAATAAGTAACTTTACTGATAACTGAAAAACACGAAACATATATTAAACCTGGTTAACCAAAGAATGAAGATTATCTTTATCAGAAAAACTCGCCCTTAGTGTATCACAGTTTTTTAAGATATTGTGTCATAAAGTTTGAAAAAAACTCAAGTTTTTTCCATGTTTAGACGTTATAATAGCGCAAAGACATTAATTTGTTCATAATATTTTTTGCTATATCGGTTTTGGTTCAAAATTCAATCACTAAAAAACGAACAGAACATGTTAATGATTGCAAAAATATAATTTAATTTTATATGACAGCCAACCAATAAAAATGTTTATTAAAGATTCTTGTTTGCATTTATACATTTCCATTAAGTTTCTTTATTAAATCCATTAGTAAAATAGTGTATCCGTTTAAATTGTAGCCAGTTTTTTTATTTGCTTTGTGTAATAAAGATAGATTTTAAAGTTTAGCCATTTAATAGAGTTTAGTACTATTATTAACTATATATATATTAAAAAGTAAAACAAATACTGTAATAAGCAATGTTAACATAAGAATTTTAAGAATTATTAAAGCAGTCTTCTTTGTTTGAAAGATTTTGAAAATAATATGCGTAATAAAATGAAATTCTCAAGTTAAAAATAACGTAGCATTACTATTATTTTAAATTACGTGTATATGTGTTCATAAATTCAAAAAATTACTCCAAAATTATACTATCCCTAGGAAATAGTAATTAAAAATAGTACATACATAGATAAACAAAAGCAGTTTATAAAATAAAAATTATTTTACATATTATTTTCAAAAACATCTATAAGGTTATGTTTTTGTATAAATATAAAAAAACTTAAAAAAAATGCCTTAAAATAAAACACGTTAATGTAGATTTGTTTTAGTGCTTGGTACCAAAGTGTTGTACATTAATTTTCAATTTATTACAGAGTCAAGAAGACATACATACATATGTATGTATGTAATATATGTATTTAGTTAGGTACCAGTTTAATTTATACTATCAGAACTATTTTCTGAACTATTATCAGTTTCACTACTTATTAAATAATCAATTGTTGTTGGCAAGGTGTCTCCTGTACAACGATATTTGTGGTTGCTTTGGCTATTATACACAGGTACTTGTTGTTCTTCATTTATTTGTTGCTTTATGTTAAAATTAAAATATTTATATAAATCTAAAAGATTCCTGAGTATATGCGTTGGTTTATGATCAACATCACCATCATTGTTTAAATCTTTTATGGCATCAGGTGTAAGTGGTAACCAAAATGTAGCAGCTAGACCAGCTAAATTGCCACCTTTTATATCACTTTCTAGTTTATCACCAATCATAATGCATTCGTCCGGTTGAACATTTAAATATTTACAAGCTGCATAGAATATATTTGGATCTGGCTTCTCCCATGGTAAATCCGCTGACACTAGCACACAATCGAAATACGGCTGGACATGTAGTTTTCGTATTTTTTCCCATTGAGCATTGGAGGGACCGTTTGTAATTAAGGCCAAACGATAGTTAGCTTGACGAAAACGCATCAACATCTTAATGTAATCGTCCGGTATGGCTAAATAGCAATAACGCATTTCCAACCATAATGGATAAATGGATTCGGCAAATTGTTTGTACTTAGGAGGTAAAGATTCGCGCCATAAGTGTGTACGCCAAGTATCTAAAGGAGTTTGCGCATTATCGGGACAACGTCTGAATGATTTCAAAAAGTTCTGTGTAGCATAATTAGCTTCTTCTTTTGTAAAACCATATTGGATTTCAAGTCGTTCAGAAACCTGTAAAATTTTAAAAATTAATTGTTGTGCAAATTTTTTCACAAATAATAATTAAGTATTTAAGATAAAAATCGCCTCAGAGTTATAGGTGTGCTTCGCTACCTTTAAAACAATGTAAATAATAAACCAACGACATTCATAGAGACGCCATCAATACCGCGGTTTCAGGTTACCGCATGAATGTCGATCTTGTGGGTCGCCCCTGCCGCGGAAAAAAGAGTTGCTCTGGCACAACTGAGATCTGGATGGAACAACAGGCTCAACGCCTACTGTGCCGTCCCCAATATATGCCCATCTTGTGGACAGGGTCCCCATGATACCCACCACATATTCAACTGTCCAGCCCACCCTACTTCACTCAGCCCAATGGATTTATGAACTAACCATATTGAAGTAGCCCAATTTCTTGGCTTGGACCTAAATACAGAACCCCCGGATTAAAATTCTGTAGTTTAAGCTGCTACAACAACATAAACCAACTCTGCAATGTAGAAAAAAGGTCCTCAAAGCGCTAGCCGCCATCACTTGGGGAATGGACACCTATAAAACAATTGGCTTTTTAGTGGTCAATTATGCTGCTCCTGTGTGGTCTTCCTCGCTGAGTGATACTCAGTGGAGAAATATTCGAAGCTACCCAAATGCTGCCCTAAGGACTGTATCACTTACACAAGGAATAGAAGGTCCTCCCAGATATGGAGTTCCTCCTGTGTTGTCACCGGAGGAATCATCCAATTTTAAGTTACTCGTGATGATTTAGAGCTAAAATCATCACGAGTAACTTAAAATTGGATGACTCCTCCTCAAAGATATTTGAATTTTTGTATTTAACTTCTGTGGGAAGATTCAAGCCACATCTTCAAACGGATATTAAAGATTCTAGCACTAATATAAAGAGTATAGCATATATTATTATATTTAATCTGTCCCAACTTAGACTGGTTAAAGTCATTCGAAATTTGGTTAAAATTCGCCAAAATAGAGTTTAATATAACAGTATGTTAAGACATATTTAACAGAGGAGTTAGAAACTAGCCCTTATTGGTTTAATTTCTGGTATCTTTATATTTTAAAGAGAACATTTTAAATTTGTTGTTGATTTGAAACACAAAACTCTATGTAATAAATGTAATATGAAGAGTATGCTCTCTTTTTCTCTCCCACACCAAACAACGCACGCTGTTTGCAATAATCACATAAACAAAGTGAAAAAACTGCAAAACCCAACCAGCAATTAACAGTGGAAAATTTCCAAACTAAATTTTTTCACAAAAAGTCACCATGTAATAATAGGTACTATGTTCACATGCACAAACATACATATACATATGTATAAATATATATACTAACCTTACGACATGCTTTGGAATCCCCCGATCTTGTAGGAGTTAAGGTATTATCCAAATCAAAAAATATTGTAGTTACTTTAGATAAATTATAAACATGTTGTTGTTTTTGTTGCAATTTTTGATTAGCAGCTAATTGAAAATGATGTTGCGTGTTGTTGGCTTTTGCTACTGACGGACAGGTATTGTTAAAATTTAAGTTCGTTGAGGCCATGAGTTGCTTAGTGATTATAAAAATAGATTTCTTTTTTTTTTTTGCTTAATTCAATTAATAAAACAATATTTACAGAATTGCTTTAATTCTTGTTAACTATTTACACTTTTCTTTATTACAGTTATATAAAATTAAAAAACAAAAAGACCCCGTCGTTCCAAATGACAACTAACTAGCTAAGCAATTATTAAAAGAATAAAAAAGAAATTCATGTACTTATATAGTGGAACTTTCTTTTAATTAAAAATAGTGAGTATTAAGAGAAAACTTTTCGCACATTTAGTGGGATCAGAACCCTGCGTCGACAAATATTAACAGAGACGGCGGTTGATACTAAAAATGTGGGCGGCGGCTTTAAATCGACTGGAAGGCGGCATAGTTTTCAACTACATTCGTTTAGTTTTTAACCATCTTGTCTATACCCGAGCAAAACGTACAAGATATACAAATTATGTTGCTGATCATATTTTTTTACATTTCTATTGTATAACTCAGTTAAACAGATATTAAATAAAGAAAAGTACTATTATATAGTGGTGTATAAAAATTTAATATTTTTTGATCATAAACCATTAAATTTTAGGAATTCGTTTTCCCATTAACAAAAATAAAAATATGCAAAAAACCTAAAGAAAAATGTCTTCATAACGTATAATGTACTTTGTACTTCAAGAAGCTATTACTTAGTAACCGGGAAAAATAATTGAACAAAACTTTTTATATATTATTTATTAAGGTACCTATATAAAATCGATTAGCATTAAAAAATGTTTTTGCTTTCGTAAATAGGCAACTTTTTTTGCAAAAGTCATGGTCAAAAATTCAAATTTTAAAATGAAAACTTAAATATTTTTGTTTATATTAAAATAAAATTATAATAATCAGCATAATTTTACTTTACTAATACTAATACAATTTTACTTAGCATATACAATAACAAAAAACATTTCATCAAAATCGGCCCATATTTATGAACAAAGACCCAATTTTATGAACAAAGACACATGACTCTTTATTTGAAACCAAATTTGTAGTTTAATTAAAATTTATTTTCATAAGATACAAAAATATATATAATTCTAATAATAAAATATAAAATTTATAATGAAAATTAATTTTTGTCCGATAACTGACATATACTTTTTATACATACCCGGGATGTTGGGTATTGACACACGAGGTGAAAATAGAAAATCGGTTTAAAATGTATAGAAAACATTACTCTGAAAACATAGTCCAAATTTCAAGCCTATATGATATATAGATCTTGAGATATATCACTTTAAAAATGAAAAACATACCTGGGTATTGACGATAAACGGAATCCGGGAGATTAAAAAGTAGGATTTTGGAAGCAAATATTTTAAAAATCGGGATCGTCTACAAGAGTAGGTAATTTTTGTATTCAAAAGCACTTTGTAGATCTGGTTGAGTAGATCACTATAGGTATACAACATATTTAGAATTTTTACACTCTTTTGTATTCAGCATCAACATAATTTAGTTATTAGACACTGAATCCAAATTTTGTATATTTAAAAATCTATAAAATATCTTTTTCCTGTTTAAAGTTAAAATTGTATATAGATTTTTGGTTATAACTTTTATATTGAATTTTACCTTAATTATGCAGAATTTCATCGCGATACTAATGGTTATTAGTCAATATTGAACGTTTAAGGCATTTTTAAAGGGAGTTTTAAACAAAATAAAACACTAAAATTTCTATAAAACATATTAAACAATATACTATATGTATATATTAATTTTATTTATAACTGAAAATCAATTATTTATAACTGAAAATCAAAAAAATGTAACCGTTTGCATGTTTCTGTTAATAAAAACGTGAGTTAACTGGTTTGTCCGTTTTGTGATGTACTTCATATATATATTTAGTATACCTTTAAACTATTTAGCTTTCTTAGCTTTGCTCGTATTTTCTACTGTTGTTCTTTTCGAAGATAAGCACTTAACAATACATCCCAAAATAATTGTTAACAAAACCGCCATGGATAACATAACAAGTTGAGAGCTCTTCATTAGGGAGTCAATAGAATCGCTAAGAAAAGAATTCCTAAAAATATAATGTTTAAATGATTATCTAACTAATACGTTATTTACGATTAACTTACAGTCCATTGTTTTCGGGTGGAACACTTTCGGGATTAGTTTGTTTAAGATAATCCTTTTCAACGAATTCAATTAACTTATTAGCGTTGTATTCTTTGGTTTTGTAACGGTAGACTTTACCTTGACGTAGACTGAAAATTAAGGAATTACCATAATTATTAAAACATATGATTTTCAACTTTCTGAATTAATTTTATTTTTTAAGCTTAATCAACTGTTTGAAATTTTTCAAATATAGACTTTGACTTTTTGATATATTTTTCCGGTTAAAAAAGAAATAATGTTTCTACTACAAGATAGTCAATATATAAATTCACTTTATAGAACCCTACTTAAAAGCAATTTTCAAACACAAACATTGCAAAAATTAACAAAGTCGGAAATGTCGAAAGGTCTAATTTTAAAAACTCAAAATGTCGACGATTTAAAAATTGTAAAAAAGAAGGAAAATCTACTTTTCCTAAATTGCAAAACTGTATTGAAAAGTAGATTGGTCGAAGTCTACTTGTATTATATACATATGTATATACCTTTATCTATAGAAGACTATTAAAATACTTATTAAAGAAACCTATTAAAACATTAATACTTAATTATAATAATATTTATAAAAACATAGACATAGGGCTCGGTTAAATAAATGAATAAACAATAAAAAAAATACTTACAATACAAATTCCGGCGATTCGACTATGCCGAAACGCTTAGCAGTGGCAATACCGGCTCCTAATCTATCAATCCTAGCCACATTCAAGCGATGCTTAAGACGTGCTCCAACTGCTTCCCAGGTAGCATGAAGACGTAAACAGAAAACACAATCTGCTGAATAACTGGTGTTAAATGAAATGCATGTTAAAAATGTGTGACGTGTACGGATTTTTGGTAAAAAGTTGTTTTGATACTTACAAAAATACAAACCAATCCCCAGTGGTTGCACCTGTTGCCGCTTGAGTTAAATGTTCGAAATTAACATCGGACAATTCCTTAACAACGGGTTCTCTATTTTCACTGAACATTTGTACGATTTCTTCAGCATTAGGTTCACCATAATAGAGTAGTGGCATACCACGTCGGAAGTATATTAAAGCAGGTTCTTTTGATGGATCGTAGAGATTTACCATATGACTATTATGAGCCTTGACTACAACAGCTCCAATAACATCTTTCAATTCCTTCTGTACATTTTCAAGAACAGTCTCGAGTTCGTCACAAGCCGGGCAATTGTTCTTGGCTTAATTAAAAATGTTTAATCGTTTGATGTAAACAAAGTTTGTTTAGTATTAAAGAGTAAATACAAGATGAAGAAGGCATTTCATATCTTGTGTATATATATAATTATATACTAAAGACCGACCGAAACCAATTTTTAAAGTTTATTCTGCTTTTTGTGAATGAATTATATATAAACAAACAACAACAATTTATCAATTTAAATGTTAAAACAAAAAGTGTATACCCATGTTGGTCTTTTGTGGTAATTGATTAGTAATAATAGTAAAACAAAATGTATACGTAATTTTTTTTTCTATTTTTTTATGTGTAAAGTATATTTTTCGATAATATTCATCTAAATGTATACATTTATTCGGCTGAACTCTAAAAACTGGTTTCGTGGTTGATGAAATCACTTACTAAACAACACGACAACATTATCTTCACCGGTAAGCAAATGTACTAAATCTGTATCATCCACTTGCTCAATGAGTGTCCGTGCTTCCAATAAACTTATGAATAAGACCAACACAAGTTTTAAATATACTTTCTTCATTTTATATTTAAATTTTTATAAACAAAAAACAAAGCCAATCTTTCCAATAACAACAACTATAAACCCCCACGACTGACAACCAATCACAACTAACTCTAATAAAGAACTAATGTGCATTAATTTATACAAAGTGTTAACAGGTTGTATAAGAACATAAACTAGTTGCCAGATATTCCAAACAACTGTAAAGAAAAAATTTTAAATTTACATATCGTAATTTCTAAAATACCGATACCAAAATAATTTTCATTACCAATAACCATAAGACTATTAAAAATTCCAAAAAGGAAATTATTTTTTAAAAACATTTCAGGTACACTACCGTACCCAAAATATGCTAAAATATATTTTTTGGGTTTTAATTAGGATGGCGGTGCATTAAGCACTCATATTGCCAGGTTATCACACGTTTGTCCAGAGAAAACCCCACTAACCGACCTATACCTTCATATAGGAAGTTGGAGCATCCGGACTTGATTTCATCAAAAGTATTAATGGTCTCCACCAGAAAAAAGTTCCAGAGTTTTAATGGTCTCCACCAGTTTATATTTGAGTTTAAATGGTCTCCACCAGGTTATATCGTGAGTATTCTATGGTCTCCACCAATAAAAAACATAACCTCACTCTGAGGTAAAACGAAAGCACGCGTTTAATGAAGACAACGCATAACTTAGAACAGTTATACGAAGTAGTGCATTAAATTAGTGCGGGCACAAAGTATACAGAGATGTCACTTTTGACATTTGAAAAAGTCTAAAATCAGCTTTTGTTTGATTTTGAAATTGTTTGGTGAGAAGAGTTATATAAAATACAGCTAAAAAAAAATCATTGAAATCGTTTTGTGCGAAAGAGACGGAAATAGCTATTTGCTCGTGACGTCTCTGTATACCCTGTGGTGCGGGGCAGTGTACACTTAATAAGGTAGCCTCGTCGCTACAACAAATACAACAATACAAAAACAACAGGCGATTTGTTATTGTAGAATAATCCCATCTGTCAAAAAAAGCTGTGTGTGTAGAATGAAAAAGCAACAAATAAACACAATAAAAATATGAGTTTTTAGCAATTATTTAAATTTATAACTATTAATATTAATATATTATATTAATTAAACGTGGAATGTCTGAAAATCATAACTATATCTATTGGGAAGACCAATTTTCCGAATTAAACGTGTTTTTTGTGAAAAGTGATTGGTCGTGTTAAAAATAGTTGAAACTGATTTGGTACGTATGCCGGAGCTAAAGATTTTCTTTTTTTTATCAAGAGAGAAGGATAACAAAGACATTTAATCACGATTGACATAGAAAACTCCTTTAAAACCACAATTTTCTTCACTTTTTAAAATTTTTACACCTTTTGCGATTTTTTTTCTATGTAAACAAACAGGAATTTTGACAGATAAGATAGTAAAAGCTGATGATCAGCTGTGCGGACGAGGCTACCTTATTAAGTGTACACTGATTTTTACACCTTTTGCGATTTTTTTCTATGTAAACAAACAGGAATTTTGACAGATAAGATTGTAAAAGCTGATGATCAGCTGTGCGGACGAGGCTACCTTATTAAGTGTACACTGTTATATACCTCTTCTCACCAAGGTATATTAACAAGATATATTAATTATAAGGTAGTGTTATCAGAACAGCTGATCGTTTTTTGCTACTATGTTCATTTTTCGCCGTGGTGTAGAATTAATGTCAAATTTTGTTTACATTTTGTAAATGTCAAACTTTGTTTTCATTTTGTCAAATTTGTGATTAAAATGAAATTGTGTGATTAAAGACAAAATTTATGCTGTTAAATTCGTTTATGTTTTAAAACCAATAATAATACTACATGAAATTAGTTTTATTTTTAAAAACATCAAATTAAATTACAAACATATTCAAATTTATAAACATTTTTTGTTTAACAAAAATTCGCTTTGATTTATTTGTCAGCTGTTTTTGGCATTTTTCCCTGACAGCCAATTCGCCTCCCTTGGTATATTAATTTTATAAGGTAGAGTCATCGGCGAATTCAGAATACCGAGCGAATTGGTTATATTTTTTTTATGTAGTTTGACATTGTGCCTGCACATGAAGGCGAATTGGCTGTCAGGGAAAAATGCCAAAAACAGCTGACAAATAAATCAAAGCGAATTTTTTTTAAACAAAAAATGTTTATAAATTTGAATATGTTTGTAATTTAATTTGATGTTTTTAAAAATAAAACTAATTTCGTGTAGTATTATTATTGGTTTTAAAACATAAACGAATTTAACAGCATAAATTTTGTCTTTAATCACACAATTTCAATTTAATCACAAATTTGACATTAACAAAATGAAAACAAAGTTTGACATTTACAAAATGTAAACAAAGTTTGACATTAATTCTACACCACGGCGAAAAATGAACATAGTAGCAAAAAACCAAGGTATATTAATTTTATAAGGTAGAGTCATCGGCGAATTCAGAATACCGAGCGAATTCTTTATATTTTTTTTATATGTAGTTTGACATTGAGCCTGCACTTGAAGGCGAATTGGCTGTCAGGGAAAAATGTCAAAAACAGCTGACAAATAAATCAAAGCGCATTTTTGTTAAACAAAAAATGTTTATAAATTTGAATCTGTTTGTAATTTAATTTGATGTTTTTAAAAATAAAACTAATTTCGTGTAGTATTATTATTGGTTTTAAAACTTAAACGAATTTAACAGCATAAATTTTGTCTTTAATCACAAATTTGACATTAACAAAATGAAAACAAAGTTTGACATTTACAAAATGTAAACAAAGTTTGACATTAATTCTACACCACGGCGAAAAATGAGCATAGTAGCAAAAAACGATCAGCTGTTCTGATAACACTACCTTATAATTAATATATCTTGCAAAAAACGATCAGCTGTTCTGATAACACTACCTTATAATTAATACATCTTGCTTCTCACCAAACAATTTCAAAATCAAACAAAAGCTGATTTTAGACTTTTTCAAATGTCAAAAGTGACATCTCTGTATACTTTGTGGTGAGAAGTAATTCTGTCGAAAGCCCAGCAACAAGCACAAGCCTGACCGTCCTTAAGAAATAAAAACGATGACGCGAGAATTGTTCCTTTTGAAATTGTTTGGTGAGAAGAGGTATATAAAATACAGCTAAAAAAATCATTGAATTCGTTTTGTGCGAAAGAGAGAGAAATAGTTTTTTGCTCGTGACGTCTCTGTATACCCTGTGGTGACACCTCTGTATACTTTGTGGTTGTTCCCCAACTCAGACCTGAATTACAACTGAAAATTTTTTTTATAAATAAAATATTTATTTTGTTCAGATGAAGTATAAATGATATGGCAACTCTTAATGTAAAAGAGAGAAAATTCGTAAACAGATAGGGATCTATAGTTGAAACATAAATTCGACTTTTTTCATTTAGTTAAAGTCGACCATTCGACTTTTTTCATTTAGATAAAAGTCGACTTTTCGACTTTTCGCATTTTATGAAAAGTCGACTTTTAGACTTTTCGACTATAAAGCCGGTTTTACACGATCACACAAGTAGTATGATCTGTCAAAATTTTGTGTTGAAGAGTACGGATGGGATCGTCTAAACTCAATATGTAATGAAACCATCACACATTGAGAGAAAATACAGATAGAAAATTGTTCGACTTTTTCCGGCTTCTCCCGACTTTTCGACTTTTTTCGACTTTTCCACTTTTTCCGACTTTTCAACTTTTATCAACTTTTTTCGACTTTTCGAGTTTTTTCGACTTTTTCTGACTTTTTTCGACTTTTCAACTTCGACTTTTTCCGACTTTTTTTACTTTTTTCGACTTTTCGATTTTTTCGACTTTCAGACTTCTCTACTTTTCGACTTTTTTGGACTTTTATTAACAAAGTCGACTTTTCGACTTTTTTCACAGACGATAGTCGAGTTATCGACTTTTTTGGAACAAAATAGTCGACATCGACTTTTCGACTTTTTTCGACAAAAAGTCGATTGTTCGATTATTCGAAAGTCGATTTATAGAACCCTTTAAACAGATTAAACTAAATTTTAATTTGTTGCGGATTTCTTCTACGATATGTTGTCAAAACTCAATATAAAAATAATCTTTTGCGCAGCAGCGATTTAAATTTTTTTAATGATAAAAATATAAGATTTCTTGGTATAAATACTAAGAATCACACATAGTAAATTAATAAAAAAATAAATCGCCCCTGAGTACAAATTTGCTTTGTCTGGCAACACAACATATTTTATGTTGTTTTGAGATTTCTTGTATTATTTTTCCAAACATTTGAAAAATGTCAACAAATAAAGGACGCACACTGTTAAAAAGTATATTTTATACAAAATATTAAAAAATAAATATCACAAATTAAATGAACATATGTATTGCTTTAGGTTCAATGATTAAAGATGAGCTACAGGATGATGGTTTGTTATCACTAGAAAAACTAGATCGTGCATCACCAGACTTGTGGCCAGAAAAAAGTGAGTTGATTTTTTTTTTCTCTTAAATGACAAATGGAATCTTTGTACATAAAATTTTTGTACAATTTTGATATAATCTATTCTTATAGTACCGGGGATTACGGATTTTATAGCTATGAGTGATACACCTATTCGCACACCTGCCCCTGAGTGGTCACGAGGACTGTCTCAAGAGGATATGTCAGCTATGTTAGGTACATATCGTCAAATAGGTATATTTAAATTTTTTCTTTGAAGATGTATTAAAATCACTTTATTTTTTAGAATTAAGTTCTTTGAAGCCAGACGAGTTAATAATGGAAATCAAAAAGATTTATGATGAAGCTTATCAATTAGGTGTTAGCGAAGCAAAAGAAATGACAAGGGGAAAATATTTAGGCATATTTAATAATGCTAAGAAAAAGACTGTTTAAACTTTAAAATATAAAAACAATACCTAAATCAAATCACTAATTGAAAAAACTAATGGAATAAATTTGCATATAAAAATGCATTTGATATCTAATAAAGAAAATAATTTATCGAAACAGTTCTTTTATTTAGAAATAAAGTTCTTGGGTTCTTACAGGCAACCATCATTTGTAAAAAAAATGTGAAATGATAAATTCCATTTCGAGTCTACAAAAAAATATTTAACTCATCATTTGCAATTCAGCTTCGTCCATTATATCGGCAATTTTACGTTTTGTTTTAAGCTGCAACTGCAGTGGCATCTTTTGCAGTTGTTTTGCATAACCTAGAAATATTAGCTCCAGTGAGGACAAATTTGTAAAAGAATTACTTGGATTATTTGTTTCAGATGATATAGCTGATGTCAATTGATTACATGTTGTTGGTAACTTTTCTGTTGAGGCCATTTTATCATTTGTATCTTTACTCTGCAGTTCTATTGACTTTCTAACCATTTCCTTTTCATTTTTTATATCACCTATATCAGAGTCATTGTTTTCGGCTATTTTTTTACAGTCAATGGCATTTAATAGCTCATCTTCATCAATAGCTTCACCATCACTAAAATAGGAGTTGAACAAGAAGAAAAATTAACTTCACTGTGCATACAAAATTATCAAATTCGGATAATAACACTCACTTTATTGAAAAAAAGTAAGGCTGTAAAAAATCCATATGCTGCGCTAAACTAAAATCCTGATTGTTTCTTAAATATTCTACATATTCCATTAAAAGTAGATTCCATTGATCCTGTGCCTCGGAAATTGTAATTTTGCATTCATTCGCTACAGCCGTCCATTCTTGAAGCTCGTCCTGATCATTTTGTGGAGTATTTGTAAAAAGTTTAGGATATTTTTTAACAGTTTCTATTAAATTTATGAAACCCTCCAAATTTTGCATTTCCAAGCAAATTCAATATTTTTGTAATAAATTTGTTTGTTTACTTTTGTTTAGAGAGTTGTTTAATTAAGTATTTGAGTAATGTCAAGTTAGCGCTTTTTTTTTAATAACACTCCTGCAGGCAGAGAATATTGTGAGAAAATTTTTTATTGAAAGATAAATTGGCTTAAATTTTTTATACGTATAATTTTTCAATCTTGGAAAAATTTTTCCTTTAAAAATGTTTTTCCGAACTACTTTTTCCCCAGAACTATCGGCTACAGTCAAATTGTTATAAAAGCAAATTTGTTTCGGAGTTGAAATATGGTATAAAATCGCCAAGAGTCCTTAATTGTGAAAATATTGCAAACTTTTAAAACAACACTGTTTTTTTTTTGTTTTCATTTTATATTCGTCAATTAAGTTTTCTAATTAAATTTTTATATGGTTTTTATATATTTTAACAATTCTAATTAAACATGTCTTCAGCCACATCCTGCCGTTTATGTAGCTTTAGCTGTGAAGGGTTTAAAAATTTATATGAAGATAATGGTCAGAAAAGTGAAGTTTATGAAGTTGCAGTCAAATATTTTAATTCATTGGTATGTTGTTTAACTAGGCATAAAGTAATGCATTTAAATCCACTTGATAGTATGTAAAAATAAATGGGCATCTGTATATTAAATCATTTTCATACTATTAACTATTAGCGTCTTATTATTCATTTATGTACATACATATGGACATATGTAAATAATTAGCTTCTGGCATTTTCGCGTTAGTACGTCTGGGCTAATTCCTTTCATATCTGTAAATATTAAATCACCATTTATTAGGTTATGGCATCTTCTCAATAGGATAATTACTTCAGTTTTTATGTATTAATATTTTTAGCTCTTGAATTCTGGTGCAGAAACTTCTACTCCAAGCGTTATTTGTTTAGATTGCTGGCAACATATTAGCGATTTTCATAGCTTTCAACAATGGATCCTCAATGCTCAAATAGAACAAGAAGATGTAAAACTGGTTGTACATGAAGATGAACAATCAGTTTTAGAAACCGATGATCTAATGTCATCTATTGATATTATTGAATTTGATATAACTGATACAAGGAGTAAAACAAAATCAAATGGTTCATTCAAATCAGATGACATAGAGTATAAAGGAGAATTTTATAGTAAAGATGATGACGATACTATTATAGCTAAACTAAAGGGAATGTTGGAATGTTATAAATGCAAGGATCTATTTTCAAGTTTTTCTACGCTAGAAATACATTTTGAACAATTGCACCCGCTGGAACAATCTTGTGTCGTTTGTTGTGGAGAAATATTTGATGTAAAATGGAGGCTTGTTGAACACCTCGTTGTTGCTCATAATAAAATTGATGTAAATCCTTTTAAATGTGGAACGTGTAGTGCATCATTTTCACAATATGGCAACTTAAGGAGACATGTACGTAAAAAACATGCAGTTCAACCATTACTGAAATGGACCTGCAGATATTGCAACAAACTGTTTAGAAATCATTTACATTTAGAAAGACACAAACATAAAATACATGCTTCGCAGGAAAAGAAAGATTTTCCAAAAAAATTGTCACAAACTGTTAATAAAATTAAAAAACGAAAATATTCAGAAGATTATGATGTAGATTGTGAACCGGAGAAAATTTCCTTAGTCAATACGGAGACAAAAGAAAATCAGATGTATATAAAAGAAGAAACAATTGATATTAAGCATATTGAAATAAATTTGCCCTCAACTTCAATTGACTTTAATTCCACTGTTCAAATACAAATGCCTGCTTTAGATATAATTGATGTAAAAAAGGAAAATTTAACGGATAGTGAAATTGAAGAAGATTCAATTAATAAGAAATCTTATTCCAACATAAAAGAAGAACCAAATTTACCATCGACAAAGTTTAAGAGCAATTTAAAATGTCCCAAATGTAATATAACTGTAAAAAGTTACGACCAGTTAAATGGCCATTTCAATATACAACATCCGGAAGAACGTTGTTATATTAATTGTTGTGACATTACTTTATACGAGCAAGCTAGCATAGTTGAGCATTTGCAATTTCATGAAAATCCTAAAAGGTTTAAGTGCAACGATTGTGGCAAATGTTTTAAGAATAGCAAAGGTTTGGCTTCCCATAAGCTGCAAGTTCATGCTGATAATAGAAGTGTTTATCATTTACATTTTTGTTATTGCAAAAGAGCTAAAGAGCTTCAAAAAGAAAATAAACAGCAACAAATCGGATACGACACCTCGGTTTGTTGTCAACGTAAAAAGAAAATTTTAGAAGATGATGCTCTCATTGCAAAGTGGAAAAAAGTTTTAATTTGCGAAATTTGTAAAACTACTTTCCCCTACTACTCTTTGATGCGGATGCATTTCTATCATAATCATCCGGGAGAAAAGTGTTACATATCATGTTGTCAACGCAAGATATCTCGAATTTCTGATGCTTTAGATCACATACGCTCTCATTTGGACCCGAATGTATATCGCTGTAAAATATGCAATACAATCTGCTCCAGCAAAAGCTGCTTAGCGAAACATATGCGTAATGCCCACAACGATTACTTGCCAAAACATAAATGGGCTTGTGATGAGTGTGATAAAACGTTTGAAATACGTCAAATATTAACAAGACATAAAAATAGTTTCCATTCCAAACAAGTTTAATTTTAATATAATACATATTATGTAATCAATTAAACAACTGTATATATTAATGTTTACCTCCAATTTTTTTTAAATTTTATTTTCCGAATTTATATTATATGAATTATATTACTGATTTAAGAAATAATAAGATGTTTTAGTCTTAAAAATTACTTATGAACAACTGAATTAAAGAAACAATTGAAAAAAGGAAATAAATGAACCTGTGCATTCTATATATTAAAGATTTTTAAATATCTGGCTTAAACAATTATGTTTGTCTAGGTAGAATCACAATGTTAGTTCTCATACAAAAATTGACAATTACACTCAGTTAAACTAAGATAATAAGTAACTTTACTGATTACTGTAAACACGAAACATATATTAAACCAGGTTTATCCAAAGAATGAAGATTATCTTTATCAGAAAAATTCGCCCTAAATTTCGAAAGCCGCTGATTCCAGAATTTCTAATATATATTAAATGGAAATACATCACTAATTTGCATCAGTAACGCAGTCTAATCATCAAATGTCTACTCTATTTAGCTCCGAGAGTTATTTTACTCAAAGTTTTGAAAATTTATGCAACGCTTAATTTGAGCGTTTGCAATTTTGTTTGCAATGGCAACACTAAGGAAATCGCTAGAAATTCTAATAATTAGAAAAACGCAAAATTTAACGGTAATATTTTACAATTACCAACATTGTTCAATTTATTATTATTTTCATAAACTTCCAAATTTATAACGTCTTCTTAAAACGGACAAAAAAAAAAGATGCAATTTTACAAGGCCATTTAATTACAAGGCAAAGTAATGATTTATCTTTATAGTTCATTATAACTTGATAAAAGTAAAAATAAAGTAAATTTAATTTAAACGAATATTAGAAAAACAATAATTGCTTTAATTAAATAAAAGATATAATTTACAAAAAGAAGAAAAGAAAAAAATAACAGCCAACAAAATGACAGAGGAAACAAATTGTTTACGACCAGCAACTGCTGCCCCAGTGCCTGGTAGTGGTGGGGAGTATGTGTGGACACATAGGGAACCCTTAATGCATTTACAAAAGTATACCCCCTTCTTTCGTCTAATTGATTTTGTGGAGAAAACACGTACCAAACGCTTTTATGAGCCTGCTGAACGTTTCGAAATTCTAATGTCTGCCTGCATACTTAGACATCCAGCACCTTTCTGTCAGAATCGACGTTTTCCTGAAGACTATTGGGCTAATTTGTCTATTGGCCCGGTGGCTGAAGCATTTGATCGTTTAATTGCTGCTCTTGATATACCCAGTCCTCAATTGTTATCACAAATGAATGCCCAAGATTGGGATACTTGGAAGAAGAAATTTGATTTAGCCATGGCCGATATACGTAGACTATCCTATTGTACGGATTTGGATAAATTAGCTGATATTGGCATTTACAATCGTCACACATTTGAACAGCGTTTTAATATGCAGTGGCATGAATAGAACTTAGTACAGCACACTGCAATGCAACAGAGAATATGAATGGTAGTAGCGCAAAAAAGGAGGTATTATGAGCATGTGTTTGTTGTTATTATTGTTGGTGTAAACCGATGTGGGTCAAGTTTAAATAGGATGATTACGACGTTGTAGTGAAAAAAAGAAACATAATGGTGGTGGTATAGTTTAAGCATCATCGTATACCATTTATTGTATTAAAATTTGGGTTGTATTTATGTAGTTTTAAATCTAAAACATGTTGGTAGTTTGTTTTAAACATTGCATTGTTTTTTCTTTTTTTGTTTTTTACATTATTTCATACCAAATTAATGGTATTTTGTGATAAATCGAATTAAGAGCTTTTGACGTAAAATAACTTAAACAATCATTCAGATATGTATGGTTTTCAAATAATCTTTTAAATCAATTAAAATCTTTCAATAAATAAAGTAAAATGAAATAAACAATATATAAAACCCTTGCTTACAACCGGTGCATAGACTATCAATTCTTTGTAAAATTATTATTTTTTTATATTCAAATTGCTTTTAACGGTCAATGGCATTTATTACTTTTATACATGAAATACATGCATACAGACATAAATGTATGTATGTATTGTTATGTGATAAATGATATGCGCAAATCGTCAACTTATTTTTCAAATCTTTTTTATTATAGAAAGGAATTTTTGATAAATTATTGACAAAGATTCAAAAAAGTTTTTTTTTATTTTTTCAATAATCGCTTCTTCAAACGCTTTCTATAAGATTTAATTCTGAAACTTTATTATTAAATATTATTTTTAATTCTTGATAAATTTCAAATTTCTTCCAAATTATAAAAAATTTGTTTAATTAAATTAAAACTTACGCTATCATTTAGTTTGATATAGATTGAATGATAATTTTGTTTTATAAATATAAATTTAGTAAGAAAATAAATAAGAGATTTATTAGTACATATACTTAGTAATTAGCTTAACATGTATAATGTCTGACATGATGTCACATAAATGTGAAACATTTCATAATATTCAATAAATTTAAAAAATTTAATAAATTAAATTTAAAAAATAAACAATTAAGAAAAATAATTAGTTTTAATCATTTAATTAAAAGGTTTGCCTCATTTAAACTTAAATGCCCTTTACTTCAAAATCGACAGATTCTGTCCGCCAAAGGTTTATTCTTTCAGTTTGCAATATGTATACCTTTTAACATTGAATATAAAAAAATCCCAGAACATAGAAAAACCACGTACGTAGTTAGTATTTTTGTTACTTTTACGTTTGATTTTATTTTATAATATCGCTTTTAAAAAAGAGAAACTTATACATAAAAAAACCTATAAAATTCTAATATTAATTAAAAAATAAATAAAAACTTAATAAGAACAGAAATAACCTTTAAAGCAAAACAAAATCTACGTTAAAGCATCAATACGTTTATCAAATTGTGAGCGATGTTCATTTTTTAAAAATCGTCTCATGCCACGCAACATATATAATAATTGTGGTTGGCCCAATAGTCGAAATAAAAGATCCAATAAAATATCAATAGTATCATCACGTTTATAAGAGACCAAGGCTGCAGTAAAAGCGCTAAAATCAGCTGGAGATAAAACACTGCGTAACTGAAATTTTCAAATGAAATTGTTTAAGTTTATTTTAGCAACATAATATTATAAATACTACATACCACTTTCAAAAATTCAACTCTACCTTCAGGAGCTGTTTTATTGTCCACACTGTGTAATTGAGTTTTGCTAAATGCAAATGAATTAAGTGTTGTTGCAGATGAGGACGATGAAGACGAGTATGATGATGATAATGACGTTGATGTTGATATTCCAGACAAACTGGGTTTTGTGCTAAAACTATTCTCTACTAATTTGTATTTTTTCTTTTTGACTACTCCAGAACTATTTGAACTTGGCGATGTTGATTGACTAAATGGACTGCGTTCTCGTTTATGTATTTTAACCAAACCTGTTGATGATGAACTGCTACCACTAGCCGAAGAATTAAAATCTATAGCTGAAACATCAGAATCTAAGCGACTCATAAAATCCATAGCACTTGGTAATTTGCCATTACGTGACCGTCCTGCAGCCGATGCGTAGTCATTAGGTGACCATGATTGGATTAAATTTGTTTTTTCTATTTTACTGTACAAATATGTGTCATTTATAATGTTAAGATAAATGTGAAAAGAAAACTTACATCGCATCGTTATGGGCATTTTGAAATTTTGTCTTAGCAGCCAAAATTTCCTTAGGATCGGCAAAATATTTACTGCGTACAACTTCGGCACCAGCCTCTTCACATGTATCGCTAACCAAAGCATCCACAGAACGCTCAGTGGGCTTAGGCATCTATAGAATTAAAATATAATTCAATATCATGTATTTTTAAAACAAACAAAACACTTACACTTTTCTCGGCATTTTTGAAAAAATCTCGTAATTCTTTAACTACTGGACCAAATGCAGAACTCTTAGGAGCATTTCCTAAAATATCACGTATCCATTTGGATAGTTGTTGTACTTGGGATGATTGTTGAAAACGTATGTCACACAGCAAGATGGCACCGTAGTCATTACGATGACGTATAACACGACCTATAGCCTGGTTAACAGCACGTGTGGCATCTAAAGCATACCACGCTTGACCAGTGAGTAGCTAAATGTTATTATATAAATTTCTGATACTATCTATCTATTTTAAATCTCAAACAAACCTCATTTTCTTTTGTGCGATTATCTTCTAAATATTTCTTTTTTAAAATAACTTTGGGATCCTTTAAAGGAGGAAACGGTAAACCGGTTATAATAACAGCACGTCCATTGCGATCGGCAAAATCAAGACCTTCGGAGACTTTGCCACGACAAACTGCCATAAAACAAGCTCCTTTGGAATCTTTTATGCTTTGATAAAATGATTCCATGGTCGTTACAAAATCGTCTTTACCTCTAGGCTCTACAAATATGGGTTTGTAACGTGAGATATCAGCCCATAAACCAGAAGCCTGCCATGAGTTTACACACTGATTGAGTAAAGGATACGAGGGAAAAAATACCAACAAACCATCGGGTACAATACGAGCAACATTTAGTATAGTAGAACCCAATGAACTAATATATTTGGGATTATCACTGTTAAGGGAGGAAATCACACATTTGTTTAGAAATTTATTAACTTTATTTCAAATCGGAGTTTGATAAAAAAGTAATGAAGTCTTATACAAACACACTTACCGATTTTGATAATTCGATATTAATTGTTCGCGATCTGGGCCGGAACCTATTATTTTGACATACACCTGCGAAGATTTCACAATGTGAGGATTTTCCAAACGTTGTGCTATCGGTATAGATAACTCAGCAATAAGAGGTTTTAAAGGTGCAAGAGTACCACTAGTTAAGATGACACTACGTACATTTGTATTCAGCAACTGTTCCATTCTGCCAATAAACTATGCGTTTTAACTTTGTTTTTTATATTGCTATCAGTTTTTTTTTGCTTTACTTACCCAAATCCTGGATTAAAACACCAATAATTTATAACCTTTGCTGCCTTAGTTGTAGTTGTTGTATTGCCTTTTGCCAACCAACCGTCTTTGCTAGCGCCTTTAGAGTATTGCTGTTTAGGTTCCTCAATCTGTACGTGAACTTTAAAACTACGATATACCTTGTGTATGGTATCCTCCTTGTTATTGAACACAATAGTTAAAAGATCAGATAATTTTTGATAACTACCGCCTTTGCGTAAATGATTACTTTGTGATTCGATTGCCATGAATTGCACCAATTTGTCCAAAAGGGCAACAACAGATTTTGAGGAACCGTAAGAGATCTAAAATTGTCCATAAACAATATTATAATATATTTAATATTATTCCAAATAAAACGACCTGAAAACCAACAACTTACATTAGCTCGTGCCAGCAAATCAAAAATGTACGATGCTGGAAATGTGGCACCCTCTTGTTTATTTTCCACTACGATATCATCTATGGCCTTTTCAAACTCTAAAAGCATTTCCTTAAGTAGAGCCAAGTCTTCAATATTAAAATCTTTTTGTTCGTCTCCAGTATCGTACATTTCTCCCGAACTCATGGCCTTCATGATGTGGGTGGTATCTTCTATGGCCATAGCAACATCAGAAGATTTTATTTGCACAGAAGCTGATTCTTCACATATTTTCTCAATATTATGCGCTTCATCTAGTATACAAATAGCATTGGATAGTTCAATTTTATTGGCTTTGCGAGCTGATGGATCTAATAGATAATTGTAGGGCATAAAAACGATATCGGCATCTTCGACTAATTCTTTTGAAGCATAATACGGGCACATTTTGAGCTTTTGTCCCGCCTTCACTAGATCTTCAATATCCATAATAGGATGTCCCCTAAAATCGGGATCATCTTTGCGCGACTCAACGCGAGAATGAAACGAACATGTGCGAGTTTGAACACGCAACTTGCACATTTGAATTTTATTCGCATTGCCCTGTTCACGCATGACTTCGGGATGTATACACAGTTGATCTCTGGAGCCCAAAACCACTGCTCTCATAAAGGAATACGACGTTCTCTTCAATTCCTGCATAGCTTGTGTCAATTGTGAATGTGTACGCGAAGCATAAATGATTTTTGGTACACCCCAATTGCTTTTACCTTTTGAACGATTTATCATTTCAAGTTGTTCCATTATTTCGGGCACGTTTCTACTTTCGCCTGGTCCCGGTATTGTTTTCTGCATATTTGCCTTCATTTCTTGTTTCTTTGATAAAAGCCATGCTAATGAAGAGCAAAGTAGACTTAATGTTTTACCAGTACCAGTTGGTGATTCTAGGACACCATTGGTACTGTCACGTAAACAAAGGATCACCTTCTCCATATAGGCACGTTGTACCTCATATGGTTCGAAGGGAAAATTTACCGGTATACCGGCAATTATAGATTCAGGCATTATTTTCTCTTACACTTTTTAATTATTTCTTTATTGATAGAAAAAATTTCACAAATAGACTAAAAGCCGCCAATTTTAACAATAACAACAAATCAATAATAATAATAGGTCAGTTCGCGTACTCGATAATTTGTAACAATTGAATTTCTTTCACGTACATTTGAAAACTTGCAACGAGGGAGTAATAGAGCGAAAATGTGGTAAATTTTACATTTTTTGAAAGAAATATATAAATTAATAACTTCTGAATACTTTTTAGCATATATTTTTTTAATAAGGAACAAATTTTAATTTAAAATTACTATAATAAAGTTACTGAATATAATTTAACAGAAAAGTACGCGAACGACCTAATATTAAATGTCAATAATGTGATGACATGTGAGATGTCAAGCTATTTTTATGAAACTACTTACCACTAGATGGCAGTAATACAGGATTTACTTTGGAGTGATAGATACGATTTTCTTTTTGCTCACTAATTAGCTGTTATCTTAATTGTCCCATAATTTTATTAAAGAAAAATAAGGATACTTTTTTTTTTTTTTTGTTTCAAAAGTAAGCAAATGACATTGGCAACCATATTTATTGAAAAACAGATGGCGCCAATCTTTGTTTATTACACTGAACAACGTATGTTACTACAGCTGATCTTTGAAATCAAAACAAACAATTTTGTTTTTGGCGCGTTAAAAGTAAACAAATATTTTGCTATATGTCATTATTAATACAATAAATTTATACATTAACGTTAATAAAAATGAGTAAATCCAATAAAATGTTTGCCGATAAGGCATTTGAATTAGTTAAGGAATTGGAACGATCCTCTCAAACAATACCAGCTTTTGATGTAAGTAAAATAAAGAAAAAACTAACAGAATTCAAAACAAAATTTGACAATTTTTATTTATTTTAAAAGGATGATGGTGTCAGACAAGTTTTGGAAGAAATAAAAGCTATATTTGAAGAAAATTGTGCTCAAGCGTAAGTTTTACTAAGATATATTAACCATATAGACATAATAATTTATAACTTAACTTCTTAGAGCCAACTATTCCACATCAGGTGATCGTACATTATGGCCCTTATTAAATTTTCGTCATGCTGCTTTGCAGCGCAATAAAAGATGTCTCCTCACCTACCTGCATCAACGTTTACAGAGAATCAAAGCTTTACGTTGGGAATTTGGTCCGATAGTGCCATCCGACATTAAAGTAAATCTTTGTGAACCAGAAGTGACTTTTTTCAATAAATACTCTAAATCTTTAGCCTCCTATATGCGTTCCATAGGTGATGGTCAAGGTATTGATCTAACCGGTGATCTTCGTCCACCAAAATCCCTATATATTGAAGTACGTTGTGTGGAAGATTTTGGCAAATTTGAATTGGAAGATGGAGAAGTTATTTATCTTAAGAAAAATAGTCAACATTATTTGCCACGGTCACAGGTGGAAACATTGGTAAGGCAAGGTATTTTACAGCATATTGTTTAAATGTATAAAATCATCTCTACTTTATTTAATGTTAATATATAAAAATATTTTTGTTTAAAATAAGAATATTTTGTTTTTTTTTACTGAAGTTTCTTCTGTATTGTATATAAATATGTATATGTCATTAGTGGAGATTTCTCATATTGTGAAATTTTTATAGTTGATGCGTTAAAATGATAACTTCCGTAACAAATTTTAACCAAATAATTTCTTACGATCAATTTCATTTATCCAAAATATTTATAAGATCGTTGAAATCTTTAAATAATTTTACTATCATTTGTAATTAAAAAAAAAATTGTTTTGCTAGATCCGCAGATCTTGTTTAAAATATTAAAAAGTTCAAAAAATATTAAGAATATAATTTAACAAAAGAATTTTCTGTAAGATTTGGGCATTAAGCTTTATTATTTAATTCAAAAACTTATTTGTATCACTATTTTAACAACAATTTCTGCGAACAACTAAAATTTAATTTAATTTCATTTTTGGTTTTTAAGATATATTGATTCATACTACGTTTACAAATATGTATATTCAGTCTGCTGATTGTGATGCAGTTCCAATGTGTTGACTAATCAAGTCTAATGAATCTGTCCATTTGTATATTTGTTTATCGATGTATATATGTGATTTAAATTATACTTTGTGACATAAATAACCGTCAACAGAGTATATTTAACTTTGACATTTTTTTATTTAAAAATAATAATAATAATAATAATAATAAAACTCTAAATTGTGTTTTGCCAATACTTTTAACTTTTTTCGATAAATTTTAATTATTTAACGAATATGGTTCGTATATTCTAATTGTTGTATACAATATTTTACTGTTGCATGAACGCTAGGTTTTCCCATAGGAATATCTATATAAAAAAACAGTTTAGTGTGTTTCAAATATTTCGCAGTAGCGCTAAAATATTTATTAAAACTTTAAATTTACTTTAAGAGTAATATTTTAAAATTGTTTGTGCATTTGTTGTGAAATTCAATTAAATTTAATACATACACCCCTACCGATGCAATAATTTAAACGTTTAGTTTTTTTTTTAATTTTTTGAATATATTTACAACTGTAAATAGTACATTTATTTAAATAATAAGAATGCATATTTTGTTAATTTGAACTATATGATCCTCATAACACCGATTGAAACTAATTTACGAATATCGAATTTCAACACGATTGGGAGTTTGTATGGGAGTTAAATGAGCCCCAATCATTACAAAAATCGGTAGTATCATTTAAAGTTTTATTTTTTGGAATCTACAAAATTTAAATGGCGCCTCAAAAAGCAAGCATAGTGCCAGGGTAACAATCCAAAAAGCCTTGTACAAGAAATACCAAAACGACCTATACCTTTGTATAGGAAGCTAGATCGCTTAGCTTTAGCTAATGAGTTTTATGGTCTCCACTAAAATCCAATGAGTTTTTTATGGTTCTCCACCATGTATCAAAGTAAAAGTTGGGTTATAAATCCTGATGCATATGGTTAATATGTAGAACTCGAAAAACAGTAACGCCTTACCGTTATCCAACACCACACACTAAACCAATGCGTTAGTGAAACGTAAAACTCGAAGGCAAAGCAAAAAGGACGGCCTGATTACCCTTATGAGATAATGACAATGACGCACGACGATCATCCATCACCCAGAGCTGAATTACGAATGATTTAAAGTTTTATAAATCTAAGTTTTGTCGATTTTTGTTGACATAATAGAACTTTCAACGTAATTATACTTTAAGGTGGGTGAAGGACCATTGTTTTTGTGTTACAAACATCAACACAAACGGATAATACCTCCGCCACTATAGTGTCGTAGGCTATAAAGAGTGTAAAAAATTGTTTATGTTATAAAAAAGTAACTTAAAACTAAAACGAAATTGATTCATCAAGTATTAAACATATTCTTAATATTCTTAATAATTTGATTATATCAAATTATATTATTATTAACTTTAAGCTGTTAATTTATAATCACGATTTCGATTAAAATTGTTGGCAAGGATGAAATTGATTTTTTTTCGTTTCTAAAATCTTAATTTTTTTTTTGAAAAATGGTTAGGCCATTTTCAGCTACATCGGTCATGAATTATCGGAGGTCAAAGTTGGACATTTTGGTCATAGCTATTGGTCCTGGCAAAAATTGTCTAAAGAAGTTTATATAGCTATTTCTTTTTAGTTTAAAAAAACATTCTTTAACTTTTTTAAATATTTCTTCAAAATTCTCCTTTTATTGTTTAAAGTTGGATCACTTGACACGAAATTACCCACATCAATCGATAACAGTTTCAACGATAAATACATATGTATGAATGTGTTTTTGTTAGGTTTTAAAGAGAGCTAAAAACCGTTTTGTTTTATAATTTCACGAACTACATTTTAAGTTATATGTTTTGTTTAAAACTAAGCCTATTTGCTACAAAAGTTGTAAATATATTTCAGAATGGTTCGCAATTTCTGATCTTTTATTAAATATTTAATAAAAGCTACACATAATCGAGTTTGTTTAAAGCATTTTGGAGCAAAATATTTTTTTAATTTGAATATTTCATTACACATTAACTGATTTTGTTCGTAAAACTTGTACTTTACATGGTCAAATACCATTATAATTTCTGAACAAATAAAGATATTTTAACAGGATTTTGTGGGTGGATGTATGACCAATTAAGATATTAAGTATATAAAAAAAATATCGAACATTTTTACATGACTGTTTTTGTCGTAGCAACGACGATTTGTTTGTAACTTATATCAGGCTAAACTACTGAACCGATTTTCTGGAAATTTGATAACTGTGTGTTCTTCTATATCTGAATGGAACAATAGGCTACTTTTTGTTTTGAAATTTCAAGTAGGCGAGATGCCACGCCCATATTATGAAAACATTAAATCAGTATATTTGAAATTATATAACAGAGTCCTCAAATTTTGTCGGAGCCACTTTAGTGTAAGTATGATTATTTATGACAAAAATTGGGCAGATTAGCGTTAGTGGGCGAGGTGCCACTCCCATATAAATGAAATGCAAAAATTATTTAATCTTGGAAACTATTTCAGTTAGAATCTTAAAAATGTGCACGAATAACTTTAACATCCATGTAAATATTTGAGAAATAAATGAGGTGAGCGGCACCACCCATGTTAATAAAATACAAAAAAAACGTTTATTTGGGAAACTAATTCTTCAAAATTTGCACTAAGAATTTCAATATTCATCTAAAAATTTTGGAGAAAAAAGAGTGGGCTTTCATCATGGGGACTTGGAGCCCCCATATGATTTAAATAGAAAAATTCTATTGGAGATAAATCTCCAAATTTTTAACAGGCGGACTATTAATGGGGGTCTTTGCGCTTCCTTTATGAATTGAATACTATATTTCGTTTATCTGGGAAGCTAATAGAACAAGATTCTTCAAATTTTGCAGGAAGGACTTTATTAAATCTGAACATTTTTAAAAAAATGCTAACTGTGAGTCCACATATGAATTAATCAGAAAAACTTGTATATCTTCAAATTCCACATGAAGAACTTTGACATTATTATGAACATTTAGAGAATAATGGTCAGATTTGCAATGGGATCTTGGTACCTTCTATATGAATTATATACAAAATTTCGTTTATCTGAGAAACTGTAAGTTTTTTTAAAATTTTTCATCGATTACATTAAAATCTTAATAAACATTAGAAAAACTTAGCGCATTGTAACAAATTATACATCTGGAAAACTATTACAGTAAGAATCTTCAAAATTATTAAGTGTATTTTTTATTTATTTTGCTTTTAGGGCTGCGAAGCACACTAGGTATAGCTAGTGTATTTTATATAATTTTCAAAAATGTTTACTATTATACTTTTCTTTTGACGCAATGACAATTTTCTATTGGCTTATTATTTCGCATAGCCCCCATACAACCGTACTCCCTGAATAGTGATTTTGAGCCCTTTTCTATGTTAAATGTTCTATCTATCATAATCGCATAATTTAGTTTTATAGATTGCCGATTTTTGTAATGACAAGTCTCGTTTAAAACTAGCCCTCATACAAACTCCCCTTCTGAAAATGACTTGATGGTCAAAATTCCACGATAAACAATGCCCTATTATTTAAAAAATAATCCATCTTTTTAACATTCTGAATGGTGTAACGTGTAATAGGTCGGCTATGACCGATGTATTCATACTTGTTTTTAAATAAGTTTGTTTATTATTGTACAAAATCATATTGAATATGGCTAATCTAGCGTTTTGATAAAAATTTTTGTGTTATATTATTTCTTTATAAATAAATTATTAATATTATTAGGACTTGAGAGCCGATAATTGTTTTTTTTTGTATAGATTCGAACAAATAAAATGCCAAGTACTAAATTTTATATTCGTAATTTTCCCTTGTTATACATCCACTTATGAAACATAGCTCGCTGAACATTTTAATGACATTTGAGTAAACGAATAGAAAGAATAAAACGAAACAAAGAAAAATTCTCGCTTCTATTACTTTTGAATTGCACAAATTTGACAGTTCGTTTCTTACTTTTGGATGGAGAGGTTGTTTAAATAAGCATATAAGAAGGAAAATAACACAGCAACGCAAATACAACAGAGGAAAAAAGTAAAAGAAAAATATTTTAAAAATAACAAAAGAGAAGTGTGTGTAATCAGCGCAACAACAACAAAATCAACAGCAGCAGCAGAAGAGATACATGAGGAAAAAATATATAACACAGTGGAACAATAACAAAATTTATGAAAAGAAGAGAGTAAGAGCGTTTTTGTGCTCGCCGCGCTCCGTTTAGTGATAAAAAATTGTTGTAAGCAAAAAAGAAAATACAAAATCTATTTTTTACCTTCTAGTGTCAAAAAAAAAAATTAAAATAAAATCGAGTGATTGAGTGAGTTAATGTGAGTGTAGTTAAAGTAGATGACGAGGATTGTGGATGTGATGGATGTTGTTGGTCGGTCGGTTGATTGGTCGAGTGCTTAGTAAACTAGCTGGTTGATTTTAAGTTTAGTAACTAAACTTTAGTTTAAGTAAATGGTATCAAGAAGAAGTTTAAGCGAAATAGACGTAGGTTAATATTTGTTGTAATAAAAAAAATACTCAAGAGAAGTGTGGAAGTTTAAAAACTTAAATGAAAGCAGCAACAACAATATTGCATTTTTTTTATTAGGAGAGCAACTAACAGCAACAAAAGCACACACTGACAAACCCAACCAACCAACTAAAAAGCAAAGAAAATACAGACTTGTGAGCAAGAATTTAAAATTGTATCGTTTTGTTTTTGTTGTTTGTTGCTGTTTCTCATTTTTAACTGAAACGTCTCGACAACAAAGTAATGTGTGTTTGTGTGTTTGATTATTAATTTTAACCAGAGACCATACAAAAAAAATTAACTCATGAGATTAAGTTTTTTGTTGTTTTTGTTTTATTGTTGCGATGCGGTGTGCGTTTTTAATTTGTATTCTCGAGTGCAGTTTTTATTGTTATTGTAACGCATACGGTAAATTATTGCGTACTTTAGGATGCAAATATGGGAAAAAGTGATGATTACAAAAATGAACTCCAGTAGCAGGTTGACATTTTTGTCTATGTGCTTTTTTGGGTTAAAGCATTACCAAAAGTTCGCAATGCTTTTAATAAATTAATATTTTTTATTTACATAAATATTTAAAACCTTGAATGCCTATTAACAGTTTTAATTAAGAAACAATTCAACTCCTTGTTTATAAAAATAACTTTGTTGACAAATTTCTATAATATTCCGTAAAGGCGCGGAAAACTTAATTGACACTCTAACTAATTATAGCATCACTGTAAAAATTTTGACTGCAATCTTTCCACTTTCTTAAATTTAATCATTCATTTAATAAAAATATCCACTCAACCTTCTATACCCACCCACCTGCTTGCTACATATTGCGATTTTGTTGTCATTTCTACATTTTCTTTTGTTTTGTTTACATACCTATTTAATTTTGATAATTTCTATTCGAATTAACGGTAATTCAGTTCACACATGTCAAATTGTTCTCTCGCTCTTTACTTCTTGAGTGTCATTATTAAGTTGTCGATTTGATTTGCTTTTATTTTTCACTTTCTAATTGAGAAATTGCTAAGTGATTGAAAAAAAATATTAAAAAATTAGTTTTATCGTCTTAATTTTTTTCGGCATTGTTATTTAAGTTTTTCTATTTTACTCCACTCTAAATTGTGTGCATTTCTCACTCATACACGTATTATATGAAATTTGTTTAACCTTGTCAGGGTTGCCAAAATACAGATTAAATTAATGGACTTTATTAAGGAATTTAAAATTTTCGAAAATTTATTTTAATTTTACAAAACTTTTCGCAAAATCTTTTTTGTATCTATTAAGAACTTTGTGTTAAACTTATTTTGTGTTATTCTAAAATGTTTTGTGTATATACGATATAATTTTGTAGAGCGAAATCACAAAGCATTTCTTATATTTTACAAAAGTTTTTATATATACAAGGTACAGATTATCAGAGTATTTACCCGATTTTATTAAATTAGTGTATGTAAATATGTCAAAAAGAATCTTTGAGTTCTATAAACCCCTTTAGTGAAATTAATCATATAGAACAAGTAAGATTTTATAGACGGACATGGCGAACCATGTTAAAATTGTAGATTTTTTTTAATAGTAAGTATTGAGGTTCTTTTTAACCTCAATTATAATGTTTACATTAAAGTAAATTGCTTAGAATCTCAAGAAAATTAATTTTTAGTAAAAGAGTAAAAAAAAGAGTAAAAAAAAATTGAGAAACAATAACCTTACAAGAAGAACTAGAAAGAAAAAGATATTTTTAATATCCCCTATTTCGTTATGAAATTTATTCACTAGCCATTTTAGCATTAGATTCTGTATCCTAGGACATTCAGCAATAGTCCAGTATATTGCTGTCTCACTTACAATGGACATAATTGAGCAGTGCCCCGTTAGAATCCCTAAGACAATCCTTAGACTGCGTCTAACGAATACTATAAAGAATTTTGTTAGCCTATCCAGGACTGGTCTATGATCAATATTGAATATCAACCTATAATAGTGACAAATGGGTGGTTTAACCATTCTTTCTTTATCACCTATATCAAGGTTCGAACCTTGATTAACCTCTTTAACAGGCACAGTCTAAAGGCGCAGTTGTATCAGCGATATAGACACCGGCACCCGTTCCGGTCTTCATCTTGTACCCTTTAGTAAAATCTGCAAATATCAAACAGTCTCTCGGATACAAGCTTATCATCCTTAGTTGAAAATTCTATCAAAGAAGTCGAATTGTAATATCATAATCTGTAATTCCGCAAGGGGATTTACTGTGGCTAAGTACACCTACGTCGAACAGAATTTATGATCTTCGTGCGAAGGTTTGACTAACGAAGACTCATATATACTTAGCAGATTCCTAGCCGCCACGCTCACTACAAAATGCCAAGGATCAGTTACATTGTTTTGCCTTTATAATTTAATTTTTTTTAATTCTTTGAATTGAATTTTTGAGAAAAAATTTGCATTGATATTAAAAATCTGTTTACAATTTTGATCTAACCTAAAACTAAGTCAATTGTATTAAAATTTTCCACTCAATTCATTAAATTAATTATAAAAAGACATTGGCAACTCATCAACCATAAATGCACTCTTTTTAAAACACATATTTTCTTTTATACTCTGAGTACTTGCCGTTAATTTTTATTTGATTTTTCTACATACCTTTCATAATGGTAAGAGCATAATTCTCTCAATTACATATTCCCACAATATATTTTGTGCTTGTCAAAAAATTATATAGCCACGAATAAGAAAAAAAAAATAAATAAAATAAAAAGAGTTGGATAAACACACATTTGTGTCATTTGCCAACTGATAGTGAAAAGCTTCCCTCGAGCTGTTATAGTGTAGGGTGTAAAAGGGGGCTATTAAAGAAATAAAAAAAAGAAAATGCATTAATGTTGTCTATCGTTAGTTATATTAAAATCTGGATATTTAGTCCAAATCTACAACAACTAAACTGATTTTGCATTGATTAAGAGTATTTTTGGATTTCAAAGTATTTAGGCCATTTCAATAAGTTTCTTAATAATTATTTAACTGCTAATACAAAGTTTGTTTTTTATAATTAACTTTATTAAAATCTTTGTCTAGTTGAAAGTTAAATAAGGTAAAAAAATATTTAAAATGTGTTCTTTTATTTTTCTTGAGTTCATTTATCTTTTCAATATCTTTTACACTCTGTAAACTTACAACAAAAACTTCATATCACAGTCAGCTGTTATTTCCAGTTGTTGTCTCTTTAATATTTTTTATTATTGCTGTAGTTGTTGTATTTTTTGTTGTACTCATAATCTGTATTTCTATTATTTGTATGTAAAGATCTAACAAGTGTATGCTAAACACATGTTGTAGTTAACATTTTGTTTTTTTATCATTATTTAAATAGTATTTTTTACCGATTTCTGCGTTTATGTATATATAATTATCTTTTCAACTTATTAGTTCAGATTTTCAATTGAAAATACATAAATTGCTTTTTCGACAATGAATTTTTGGAACTTTTTTCAACATATAAACCGTTGATAAATAGTTCAAATATTATATAGACAAGGTATTAGTCTATAGACTTGTCCATAGTCATGTTTACAATGTAGTCTATAAGCCAGTCTAGTCTATAGTGTAGTCTATAGTCTAGTCTATAGTGTAGTCTATAGTCTAGTCTATAGTGTAGTCTATAGTGTATTCTATAGTGTAGTTTATAGTCTAGTCTTTAGCCTAGTCTGTAGTCCAGTCTATAGTCTAGTCTATAGTCTAGTCTATAGTCTAGTCTATAGTCTAGTCTATAGTCTAGTCTATAGTCTAGTCTATAGTCTAGTCTATAGTCTAGTCTATAGTCTAGTCTATAGTCTAGTCTATAGTCTAGTCTATAGTCTAGTCTATAGTCTAGTCTATAGTCTAGTCTATAGTCTAGTCTATAGTCTAGTCTATGGTCTAGTCTATAGTCTAGTCAATAGTCTAGTCAATAGTCTAGTCTATAGACTAGTCAATAATCTAGTCAATAGACTAGTCCATGGTCTTGTCTTTAGTCTAGTCTATAGACCAGTCTATAGTCTAGTCCATAGTCTAGTCTATAATCTTATGTATAATCTAATCTATATTCAGTCTATAGTCTAGTGTATAGTCTAGTGTATAGTCTAGTCTATACTCTAGTCTATAGTCTATTTCATCAGCCTATTTGATAGTTTAGTCCATAGTCCAGTCTAAGTATAGTTTATAATCAAGTCAATTGTAATCTTTATAATATAAGTTAGTAGGTACTATTTTAAAATTTTAATTTTCCATACCTGATATGAGCTTTCATTAAGTTTAGAACTCAAAAGTCTCAAATGTATAGTAGTTGATCAATGACTGCGTTGCCGGCCCTATATTTTTCTCTACCCATGAGATCCATGTATCTCTAAAGCTTTATAGTTTTCACTTCTTTTTATATTTTTGTAGTTTTGCTTTACAGATTTTTCAAAATATGAAGTTGTAAACAAAATTTCGAAAGATGGTTTTCTATAAAATTAATCCTCATAATAATGAAATTAAAATAATAGTTTAAATTTGTGGATATTTATTTTAAAATATTCATGTTTTATTCTTAATTTTAATTTAAACTATACTTACCAAATTTACTGAACTTAAAATGAACATAAAATCTATTTACTATTAAATTTCGAAATACTTAACCACTAATAAAAAATTTATACATGTATTTTTCTCTTCAATATTTACAGATTTATTTTGAATTTAATTAGACTAAAAGGAATGTATTTTAAACAAGATGACTACAAATAGAATAAGCGTTTTTAACGCTTATTTTTATTAGCAAGTGAAGAAAAGTAAAGGATAATATTACAGTAAAACTAATAATTGAAAACAATAATACCGTTCGTTATAAATTTAAAATTCACGCAATCAATTGAAAAAAACAAACAAACGTTTTAATAAAGTGTTTATATTGATAACTTCAAACACTACAGCAAGAGTTATATTAGCAATAAAATGACTATTATACTCTTTTTGGTCGACACTTCGTCGTCCATGTGCCAAAAAGCTTATGTGAATGGTGTGCAGAAGTCGTACTTGGACATTGCCAAAGGAGCTGTCGAAACATTCCTGAAGTACAGACAACGTACACAAGATTGTCTGGGTGATCGTTATATGCTGCTGACGTTCGAAGAGCCGCCAGCTAATGTTAAGGCAGGTTGGAAGGAAAATCATGCCACCTTCATGAATGAGCTGAAAAATCTACAATCGACCGGTCTAACCTCTATGGGGGAATCGCTGAAAAATGCTTTTGATTTGTTAAATTTAAATCGTATGCAATCTGGTATTGATACATATGGACAAGGCAGATGTCCTTTCTACTTAGAACCATCAGTAATAATTGTTATAACGGATGGAGGACGCTACTCTTATCGTAATGGTGTGCACCAGGATATAATATTACCATTGAATACCCAAATACCGGGTACAAAATTCACCAAAGAACCTTTTCGTTGGGATCAACGTTTATTTTCTTTGGTATTGCGTATGTCGGGCAACAAAATAGATGAGCGTGTGGAAGGTAAAGTACCACATGACGATTCGCCCATTGAAAGAATGTGTGAGGTAACTGGAGGAAGATCATATCGAGTGCGTTCGCATCATGTATTGAATCAATGCATAGAAAGTTTGGTGCAAAAAGTGCAACCCGGTGTGGTTTTACAATTTGAACCGCTTATACCAAAAGATCCCAACAACATGCCCAATGAGGCATTACAGGATTTGATTTTCCAACCTCTTAAAAAAATGATTTATGTACAAAAACATATTAGTCAGAAAACCTTCCCGATAGGCTATTGGCCTCTGCCAGAACCTTACTGGCCAGACCCTAAGGCTGTTACATTACCATCGAGAGATGCTCATCCAAAACTGAAAATAGTTACTCCTGCAGTAGAGGAGCCACAAATGGTACACAATTTCCCAGTAGATAAGTATGAAATCGAAGCCAGCCCTTTAACTTTGCAGATTTTGCAAAAACGAGAAATGAAAAAATGCTGGCAGGTGATTATTTCGAATGGCATGCATGGCTTTGAATTGCCTTTTGGTTATTTGAAGCCTTCCTCAACGACTTCGCAAGTACATCTATATGTTTTGGCCTACAATTATCCAGCACTGCTGCCTCTCTTACATGATCTTATACACAAATACAATATGAGTCCACCAAACGACTTAATGTATAAATTTAATGCTTACGTCAGATCAATACCTCCGTATTATTGTCCTTTTCTGCGTAAGGCTTTACTTAATATTTCCGTACCCTATACTTTGTTGCAATTTCTGTTGCCAGAGAATGTGGATAACTATTTGTCACCGAACATTGCCAACCAATTGAAGCACATCAAGAATACAGCCAAGCAAGATCAAGAAAATCTTTGTATGAAGGTGTACAAGCAACTGAAACAACCGAAACCTCCGTATCGGCAGGTGGAAACGGCGAAATTAAATCCTGGCGTTCCGCTGCGCAGAGATTTAGTGCGTCATCCCTTACATCGTGATACCTTTGCTAAGTTGCACTCTGAAATAGAGCCATTGGAAAACTACACCATTGTAGTGCCGCAGCTAACCAGACAGTCATCGGCCAAGTCTTATCGCAATCCATTCGATATACCACGTCGAGATATTATTGAAGAAATAGGACGCATGCGTGAAGCATTTATGAGACCACAACCGATCAGCCTTGTGGCTAAAGATTCGGGTCATTGTTTGCCTATTGCAGAGATGGGTAACTACCAGGAGTATTTGAAGAATAAAGACAATCCCTTGAGAGAAATTGAACCCACTAATGTGAGACAACACATGTTTGGTAATCCTTATAAAAAGGATAAGCATATGGTGATGGTAGATGAAGCCGATCTGGGAGAAGTGGCGCCAATGAAGGGTGGTAATGGAGCAGGTGGTCCGGGCAGCCCGATGGGACCATCGGGTGTTGTCAAGAAACTGGATTCATCTAGGCCGCGCAAACGTAAGGCTGGTCCTATACGCAATGACTATGTTTTCCGACGAACCTCAACCGATTCCCGACCCCGCACACCTACATCTCCCTCCAGCTTATCCTCAGCAACATCTTCAGTATCATCCCTCTCCGACATGGAAACAGACGATTCTGCGTCCGAAACATCATCTATATCGTCGGGAATTTCAGAGGATGGAGATCCAGAACGCTTGGTAGTAGCATTTCCTGATTTTGCCGACGAGGAACCACCAGATCAGGAATTTGCCTTTAATGGCTACGTTAGAGATTTCATAAATGGAGTCGGCGTAGAAAATAGCTGTGATAGTTCAAATAATGATATTTTAACGCCACCCAGTAGTTCGAATCCATTGGGTTTGCACGTCGGACCTCTGCATAATGGACAAATAACACCACCTATGAGTCCTCATCCCCACATGATGCAACAGCATTCTCCTGCCTCATCGCCGCATCCGTATCTAGCTAATTACAATATGCCGCATGAACCAACCACGCTGCCACCGCCTCTTATGGGATCACCGCACATTGGACTTGGTACTACGCAGCACCAACCGCAGCAAACATTAAATGGTGGTAGTATGATGTATAATTCACCCATGCTCCAAACAACTACAAATGGCATGGTGAATCCCCTTATCAGTAACCCGGTAATGGTGTCTCAACAACAATCAACAGCAACATCCAATGCATATCATGTACAAGTCGCTCAACAACAACAGCAACAGTTGCCCCAGCATACACATCAAATTCCAGCTAATATACAGCAACATACAGCATCAACACAACTGCAGCAGCCTCAGCAGCACATACAGCATAACGATATTAATGATGCTCAGGAAATATCACGAATATTACAACAATGTCACAATGGCAATATCATGCAAACATCGTCTACAACGTCGTCCTCGTCATTATCTTCCTCCTCAACGACAGCTAGTGATTCAACTCTAGACAGTGCAAAGTTAGATCCCGAACAAGCTTTAATGCCACCACCTTCCTCGCTTCTTTCGTCCTCAATGAATAATAACAACAGCAATAGTTTCGATTCGCTGAAAAGAGAAACGCTTGCTACAGCATCAGCAGTTGCCGGAACCTCACCATTTGTAACAGCATTTTCAAATCATCTCAATCACAATAGTATACTACAACCGCCACTTCTTCCCCTTCAACTAACCGAAGAACAAAAAGAATTGGCCCGCAAACACAATCAAGACCTACGTGCTCAAGTTTTTCGTGATATACGCAAACCGGGTCGCAACTACTCCCAACTGCTGGAACATTTGAATTTGATTAAAGGTGATTTAGATATGAAATCCAATTTCATACAAATGTGTATAACCGAATCGCTAAGATTTCGTCGCAAACAAATGGTCAACAGTATACAGGAATGGTGGGATAAAAAACAGCAACAGTTGCAAGCAACCAGTTAACAATTACTAATGTAAAATAAAGAAGTATTCTTAAAACTAAAACAATACATAGGCTACATAACATACATACTTACTTGCATATACAAACATACAATATAGAATAGCTCATTTGGAAGCAATTGATTGAGTTGAGCAATCGAATGATGTTGAAAAGACGGAAAGAGGAGGAGTGGCGAAGAATCTAAATAATGACATTTTGTGAAATTTTCGGTTTTACTTACTATTAGTATGTTCATTTTTTAATTAATTGAATGTGTATTATTTTTGTTCAATTGTTTTTGTAGATATGACAATAAGAGTTTAACTTTTTGTCGATATTCTTATTTTACAAAATACCGAATACAGACTTAATAATTTTTAACTAATGCATTAACGAAAGTTTCTTTTAAAATATGTTTATTTTTTAGTTTTGTTTTTTTTTTTACTTTTCACTTATTTTAGTTTGAATTGAAAAACAGAGTATGAATTAATATATATGTATATGAATAGTAATGGTTTTATTTTAATAATGCGTAAAAAATTTCAAATTTAAAGAAATACATTTTCGAGAAACGTAGGCTGTTAATTTGGGAGAAAAGTGCGACAACTTTGGTAGCGTTTTGTCACAAAAATTTAATTAACAATTTTATATATAATTTCACTCAGATTCAGGTCACATTGTTGACATATTTCTTAGCAGCATTTTGGAAACTTTGCTGTTGATTTTTCATGTCCGGTCAGCGATTTTCTATGTTATGAACTATTGATTTTTAATTAATAATTTTTAAAATTGAAAAAATTATTAATAAGAATATTGTAAGGATAAAATCCCTATTGATTAACAAAAGAGATTTCGTATTACTTTTTGTTTATGGCAGTGGAAGAGTGTGAACATTTACCTAACGAGAGGAACCGGTCCTTAGTCTAATGTTTATCATGTTTGGGTTCTATGCAAACTTTTGAGTCTAATTGAATCTTTCAAGTTGCTTACGGTGTTTGGTACAAACTTAAGTTAGGGAATATTTTGGCCGAAACCCGTCATCTCCCATGATTAGCGGTTTTAAGTAGCAAAAATTTTAAATTGTTAAAAATCACTAAGGGCGGGTTTCTTACAACTTAATTAGATTAAACTCGGAACAAATTAAGGCAGACTTTAACCGATGATTATGTTTTTCAGTTATCAGTTAAATCAGTTAACTTTGTTAGTATTGCCAACTTTTCAGTCAAAAACATAAACAGTGAACAGCTGTGTTTTGCAAATATCACTTTTGTAAAATATAAAATTTTAGAAAAAAAGAAATAAATATTTAAAACAATAATATTGATAAAGAAATCAGAAAATTACTATTTATTTAAAATATTAAGTTTTCCTTTTTTTCAGATTCATTATTTTATTGTTTTTGTTGATTGTGTTTTCTCACTTATAATCAGGGAAACCATAATATGCAAATGCATGTTTTTTGTGGTGCGTCGTATGGACTCGTGGATAAGATATTTATACGTTTCACACCAATTTAAAAATTTTGGCATCGATTTGTTATAGCATATTTTTGCATATTTTACCCATAAGAGCATAATTTTGCATGATTTGACTTTTTTAGCATATTTAAGGCATATTTTCGAGTTTTTAGAGCATATTTTACTCTTTTAGTGCATATTTTGATGTTTTCGCTTTTTTCGTTTTTGTACATTTTCAAAACTTTATTTAAAAAAAATAAAATTTAATTTTTTATTTTTAATTTTTCAGCCTATTTTACAAATTTGAAAAAAAAATTCGTTTGTAGAACTTAAAAACTGCAAAAAATACATTTCTCTCACGAAAACCAATGTTATAGTTTTTTGTTCAATAAAGCATTACATTTTAAATCAGACATAAAACCTATTACTTTTGATTTCATGAGACCAATCCATTTTTATAGTTTAAAAAACTAATTATTGGAATTTATGACAACACCGATTAAAATGTCAGTTTAGAAGCTATGAATACAATTGGTAGAAATGTGTCAAACTTTGTCGTTTGAAATATGTTTTTTGGGGTCCAAATGGTTTCATGTTATTTATTGGTTATCTGAACGTAAAACGGAATTCTATTAAACTAGTTCTTCAAACTATGAGATGAATCAATTATAAAAAATCGTACAGGATGAAATATGACACTAAACATTTATTATTTCATTACAATTTCTGTCTTTTTGAGCTTTTCAATGTTAAAAAATAATAAAAAATTTTATTTTTAGAGCATATTTTTTAAATTTTAAGAGCATATTTTGAGTTTTTTACGGCATATTTAAAGCGCTTAAAACACTTTTTTTAGAGCATGTTTTCGGTTTCCCTGGTAATGAGTTATGTGCGTTAAAGTGATTTTCGGGAGGGGACCTTTTATGAGAACTATGACCAATTGTAGACCGATCGAAAAATTTTTATGATGACATTTTTCTATAGCAATAGTTTTTGTAAAAAGTACAAATAAATATGTGAAAAATCACATTTTTTTTTGAGGTTGTCTCAAATTTTTACACATAACTCTTATTGGACCTGAATGGACCTGATGATATTAAATGGAATTTAAAGTAAAATAGCTTTTTAAGTTTTTCGTTTAATGATCTTTACTCCTTTTTAAAGAACTTTAAAGTTTTAAGGAAATTACAATTTATTAAAATATTTTTATTGAATACTTTTGACCATATGGCGAGTTTTTTTACTTTTAATAACGAAAAAGTATAAATTACATCCTTTGAAATTTTTATCCTTTTATATCCTTTGGAATTTCCTATATATATTTCTTAAAAAAATATATGTTAAATCCTTATGTATTCTTTACAGCATACAGGGTATTTAAACGATTAATCGTCGATCGGTTAATCAATTTTTTACGATTAATCGCTCGAATAAATGAAAATTGCCAAATTTCAAATAACGAATAAACCGAATAATTTATGTCAATTAACCTATTAAGAAAAACTTATTATTAAACAATATATATCTTATACAAAATATATATCTTATACAAAATTTAATACTTTCTGTATTATTTTTTTAATTACTTTTTTATAATAAACAATCTTTATTGGATCATTTTTATAACAATATTTCAGAAACATTGTAATAAGTTGTTCTGATTTATCTACTTCTCAGAATGGGTTCATGCAGAATCATTTCAGATTTCTGAAAAGAAATCTTGAAAATAATGATATCACCTTTATATCTTCATAAAGTATTGAGGAACAGTTTTTATAGTATTTCTAATAAGTTCTTCAGCAATACATAGTTATACACTAGTTCATTGGAACGTATGAATTCTGGAACTGTTGATAAATCTCAAAAACATAAATTTAATAAACCTAATTTCTTTATATAGAAGATGATTTCACATGGAAATAAATAATTTCTATTATTTGAGAAAAAATTAACATAATTGAATTTAAAGTAGTAAAAAATATAATTTTGTTTGTTATTGGAAGAAAAATATTGTAGAAAAGAAATAACTATTAAAACAACATACACTTGCCTCTTATTCGATTAACCGAATAATTTTGGATTATCCGACTATTAACCGGCCAACTTAAAACGCCAAATAATTATTTGTCGAATAAATCGAATAAGTCAAAAACCCGAATATTTGAATACTCTAATGCTTACCCAGCAAAAACTCGTTAGTGAGTTGTACTTTCATATCCACTCACTTTTCAATGATTTCTACTTACCGTCTATATTACTTTGAAGTACTTCAGTAATGACTTTCTTTAATATAATATAGAAGTACCTACTTTGTTTGCATGTTTTATTTAATTGCGTGTTAATAGTTGTGTTTTACATAAAAAACAACATTAAATTTGGTCAAAATACCATTAGCAATAAAAAAGCTAAGCAGTGGTGCAGTGAGTAGAACATATAAATTACAGCGGTTTGTCTCTTGTTCGCATTTTCACTGACTCTTTTTTCTATATTGGGGAGGGTTTTATATGTAAAATCAGTGATTAAAATTACTAATATATTAGTAACCAAAATGCATATTTTTTTCTATGCATACGTATGTAATATTAAAATATAAATATATTTTATGAATATAATATATTTAATTGCTCCCATTCGAAATATTTCTAGTATTTCGTATATTTTTCCATACAAGCTATTGCATATTACAGCTTACAGACAAATATAAAATGTTTTCACATACAATATATTACGCATCAACTCGCTAACATATATTAATATCCACATATACTTATTTCATATGCCTTGCCTATAATATTAAAATATTTTCCTACACAAATTATTCGAAGTCAACAATATTGAAGCCATGCAAGCAGTAATATACGAACATGAAATGTACGCAAGCAGAGTATATATGTGCCGACAAAAACACGAAACAAAACGATAGTCGCGACTATCAGGTTACAATATTTTTACTATCAAACTTAAATATTATTTACTATAGGAAATGACTTATGGTCTAAAATTTAACATATCATGTTGAACTTGAAAATTTATAAATTTTATTTAGAAAATAATTGAAAACGTTTATATGTATGTATATTATGGGAGAATTGTATGCATGAAATAACCAAATTTTAATTAGAAAATTTTTGAATTGAGTTATTCATGATGTTTTTTTAAAATGTTGTTTTTGTAATTTTACATTGTGAAAGGTTAAAACAACAAAAATGTGTGAGTGTATTACATACATATACATGTATGTTTTTCATATGCATGTACATACAGTGAATCAATTAAGTAATTTGCCTATATAAAATTTTATAAATTTTAAGAAAAAACTTTATCTGAACAATTATTTACAGCAAAATAAAACTATTTGTTTGATGTATTTTTTAAAGAATATTTTATATCTTTAATGTAAATCTTATAAAATGTAAAATCTTATTTTTAGAGCATATTTTTTAAATTTTAAGAGCATATTTTGAGTTTTTTACGGCATATTTAAAGCGCTTAAAACACTTTTTTTAGAGCATGTTTTCGGTTTCCCTGCTTATAATTTACGTTTAATTGGCCAACAATACTCAGTAAAACTAAAATAATAAGGGCGAGTTTTTCTGATAAAGATAATCTTCATTCTTTGGTTAAGCCTGGTTTAGTATATGTTTCGTGTTTTTCAGTGTTCAGTAAAGTTACATATTATCTTAGTTTACTGAGTAATTGGCCAATTTAAGTTATAAGTAAGAAAACACAATTAACAAAAAAAAAAAAAAATAATAAAACAATGATTTTGGAAGAACAAATACTTAATATTTTAAGTCTGATTTTTCCAAAATTTTCCATTTTACAAAAGTATTGTTTGCAAAAAACAGCTGTTCATTGTTTATGTTTTTGAGTGAAAACTTGGCAATACTAACAAAGTTAACTGATCTTAAATCTAAAACTGAAAAACACAATTATCTGTTAAAGGCCGCCTAAATTTGTTTCGAGTTTAATGTAACAGCAAGTTAAGCCTAGTTTAACTGAAAAGCACAAATTATATATAAAACCAGATTTAACCAAAGAATGAAGATTATCTTTATCAGAATAATCTGCCCTTAGGGCGGGTTTCTTACAACTTTGTTAAACTACACTTAAAGTTTACAACATAGTTAAACTACACTTAACTTGCTATTAGATTAAACTCAGAACAAATTTAGACGTAATTTAACCGATGATTGTGTTTTTCAGTTATGAATTAAAGTTCAGTTAATTTTGTTAGTATTGCCAGCTATTCACTCAAAAGCATAAACAATGAACAGCATTTTTTGTAAATAATACTTTTGTAAAGTATAAACAATTTTGGAAAAATGTTAAATAGACAATTTATCAATATTATTTTCCATTTTACAAAAGTATTATTTGCAAAAACAGCTGTTTATTGTTTATGTTTTTGAGTGAAAAGTTGACAATACTAACTGAGCTTAAATCTAAAACTGAAAATCATCGGTTAAAGTCCACCTAAATTTTTTTCTTAGCTTAATCTAACATCAAGTTAAGCCTAGTTTAACTAAGGAGTAAGAAACTCGCCCTTAAAGTTATTAATTTAATCGTTTAGTTAAATGTTTCAAAATTTTCAATTGCATTTCCAAGGCCAGAAAAAGTTTAAGACACAAAATGGAAAAGCTCTCGATTTTCTAGTTTTGGATCTTAAGATTATAAGCCCCATTTACTCAAAAATGATCACAAATGTTCTGAATTATTAAAAAAAAAACTAAAACACAGCTTAAATTTTGATTATATTTGGATTTAATAAAAACAAAATTAGCAAATGATACCAAAAGTCGAAAAGTAATTACTTGACCCATTAAAACTTCTGTGAAAGTGCGAAATTCTGCATAAGTTTACACAAAACTGCCTACGGTTTAAAAATCATATAATAAACAATAACTTGTTTATTGACAAACATTTTGTAACAGTTTACAAACAAAATTATATATTTTTGTTAATTATAAACGCATAATTTTTGTTTTTATTTTTTATACAATAAAATAATATATAACAAAAACAACTTAAATATAAATAACCCAATAAACTAATAATAATAACCAAGTCATTCTTAAATTTAAAAAAGTACATACTTATACAATTAGAAATTTTAATTTTTATATATACTTATCTTCCTACTTCTCCTCCTCTCCTAAAAATTTTAACTTTAAAGCATTAATAGAGTTTGTACAAAATAAATTTTTGTAAAATTATGTAAAAAAAGAATTTGCTTAAAAAAATTAGAAAATGTATTAGTTTTTGTTGAGTATTTTAAAACATATATAATTTAATGATTTCAAGTCTATTTTAGTTACTAATATTTTCTTTTTAACACCCACCCTGCCTCATCGTTTTACCTTTTTAGTTTTAATTTAATTTTTAAATATTTAAATAAAATAAAATTTACTTAAAGTAAAATTGATAAAAAAATCCAAAATTATAACATAATAAACAGCATATTTTTTTTAATTCTAGTTTAGAAATTTAGGTTATCATACAATATAAGAAACATTTAAAGAAAATATTTGCTAATTTAGTAAAACTATTTAAAGTAAACGAAAGAAAAAAATCTATTTGTTACAAAATAATGAAAAAAATCTGTTTTTATTTAAAAAGAATGTATAAATTACTTCTGTTACAGAGAGTAGTTTAATAATTAAAATGTATATGTTTCCCTGATCCTACTAATGTATGTAATGAATTCCGAAAAATTTAATTTCAGCCGGATGATGAAAATGAAGTTTATTGATAGACATATGGTAAATATATAACTAATGTTAAATATGTTTTTCTAATTTCTATCTAAATTATTATACATATTAAATGCTTTCAGCACATCTGGTCTACCATTGGCCTAACTCACAATTAACTTAGGAAATTGTCAAAAATTTTGAATTTCTAGGTACCGGATTAGGCTATCACGCTTGTCATGAAAATGTAATATTAAAATTTTGATTTTGTTTCTAATGGTTTAAGTTTTTAAATATTAATCCAAAATTTCTTAAATCATCCACGATTAATACATACATGAAGTGCGAGAAAAAAGCCAAATATATTTAGAATCTAAATTTTAGATTAATACTTTACACTGTTCTTTTGCACCTGAGATTATAATTGTGAATTTCTTTTAAACTTTCAGTATAAAATTATTTATATTACTATATGTTGATAAAGCATATTTCCGATATTCAATATATCAAACTATTTTATTTTTCTTTTTATTAGAACACTTATTTACTTTCCTATTTTAAAATATCTTTTACATTTTTTGTTTAGCACCTAAAATTATGCAATAGTTTTTTGTTACTGTTTTAATTTGTTTATTTGGGAATATAAGAAGACATCAATCAACCAATTCCCAGCAGTTCGACAAAGAGTCAATGCATACGAAAAGGACAGTAATTTCCACTAATAGTTAACCACCTGGATGATAGTAATTCGTATGTTTTAGGTCATTCTTCACAAATGTACCCTTTGTAATCGTCACTTTAGTGTCCCCTTTCTAAGCGGGAGCGGAGACAGTCGCCTCTTCACTGTCCTTAAGTAACCTAGAGATTATGCTCTTAAAAGTTGTTTGTTTTTGTTGTACTTCCGAAAGTTGTTATTTTACCCATATTTTGGAGAAATGATTATCACTTTATACCAATATGCCACCATCTGGTTGACTCAAATTTATATCTTTCGGGTCAATCGTCACATTATTGTCCCATAGTATTCTAGAGAGTAGACACTTGAAATTGTTTAAATTTAAGTTCCATTTATATCTTACCACCTGGCTGACTCCAATTCGTATGTTTTTGGTCTTTCGTCACAAATAAACTTTTTGTAATCGAGAATGAAGACAGTCGTCACTTTTGTGTCCCCTTTGTAAGCGAGAGCGGAGGCAATCGTCTCTTTACTGTCTCTTTGTAGGGAGTAGAGTGACGATTGACTTCCTCGTAGGACAAGCCCATGTTAAAATGGTTGGTCACCTGGGTAGTCAGGTGGCTAGGGTCCACCACAAGTGGTAGGTTAAGTAGTCAGTTCGGGACTGTCCCGTCGAACTACTGGGTTCATATCCATACTAGTATAATCACACTTAATTAATACAAAAGTGTCGTATAATAATATTATCTCTAAGATAAGACACTAAACTCATCCCATTTGATCCTAGAAATTTCACAAATTGAAAGATATTTAGGATATCAGACGGCACTAACAGCCGTTATGTTATAGGACACGTCATCAATATATACTGGATACATTGGAATGCACAATCATCGGCCGTGCCTGATCGCACACCAGTTACATAATATGTCGAAAACTTTAAAACGCTAATCCCAGAAAGAATATCTTGGTCAAACGGAACATTAAAACGAATATCCGTATGAATCCCTTTGAGGAACTTTTGACTGGGATTCTATATTGAAGACCCAGAAACAGATATATGTATATCACCGTTTACCTAACACAAGCTTCTAGGCAAAAGTTCAAACAATAACGGAATGCGTAAATGCCTTAAATGAATACTCTTCCAGAGGTCCTGTTTAGTGCATCTTACCGCATACTCCATAGTTAGCACCGAAAACGGAATTTCATATATTTGCGAGGATACAAATATATAAAATTTAGTTTTCATGACTTTACATTATATGGCTACCAGGCCAATCGGGAGTAGTCGGCAACGAATGGGAAGGGAAGTCGAGGAGTTAAGCCATTCGACGCAACGAAAGGCTTTCTTGTAATAATGAAATGGTATTAAGAACCACAAAGATCTTATGGGGTGACCCTGATAAGAGCAAGACGAGAAATTTCAAAATGAGTATGATGGTACGTGTTCTGAGTCGACACAAATCTTTACGGACACAGTTATACAAAATTGTCAAACTCTGGAGTAATGTTTTGCCACTGTCAAGCATTCCGAAAAATATACTTGGATCTAATATTTTTCGGAAGTAACATTCCTCACGAACATTGTTTGTACCATTTATTACCACTGCTGCTTTAGGTCTTGTGAAATTTCAATTCTATTGGCAGTTATCGTGTTTGAAATCATCGGCACAGTTTATTCCTTCGCCTAACTCAAAGTTTGTACAATTTTATATTATCCCTGTCTAAAAACCGATTCCCTCCCAAACTTTGTCTCCAAATCAATATTAAAATTCTCAATTTACACAAAAATCATAATATCTGACGATTCCATTTACTAAAAGCTTGTTCACATTCTTGGTGAATTTACACTCCAGTTGTATTCTAATTCTACATTTAGCCAAAAAGTTGGAGTTAGCCGAAAAAGAACATAGCTGATCGATGCATGCTTTATAGGGAGTAGAGTGACGATTGACTTCCTCGTAGGACAAGCCCATGTTAAAATGGTTGGTCACCTGGGTAGTCAGGTGACTAGGGTCCACCACAAGTGGTAGGTTAAGTAGTAATTGGGCTATAGTCAACTAAAGATCAATCAGTATAAAAATTTGTACATAAATTAGGATTATGTCGAATTTTATCGCGATACAAATTGTTAAACACAAACCTCAAAGTATGTTTTCCAAAATTAAGAGGCATTGAATCCGGTATCAGGATTTCTTCATCACCTCAGATATCGTGTCCTAAACATTTTTTTGGCTACATTAACAATGTAATCACATCAACAAATACCATTATTTGTATATTTTGTTATATCATTTGAAAGGTTCTATCTGTTGGATTTTAAATAAAAACTTAGCTCTGTTATAAATTTTTTTATTATAGATGTTTAAATCTAAAGGACTAGGACTATTACAAAGCTTCTGCAAGTATATGAAAAAATAATCCATTTAACATTATTTATGTCACATTCTTCACATCAGTAGATACATTCTGGAGTTCAAAATCGATCGAAACCTCAATAGAATTTTAAAAAATAATAATATAAATTTCTTTAAAACTTTTCCTATGTATACACGTTTGTTGGTTCTTACAAAGTTGACAGTAAAATGTGCAGAAAATGCCTAATAATACTGTCAACTTACAAATTTTGTCTTGCAATATTTTCGGTAATGTTTTTTCCGACAAAGTTCGAACGATTATCAAATATTTTCTGAACATTTTACTAACAACGCAAACCTTATGTGAAATTCTTTCAATCCCCTAAATAAGTGTATTTGGGCCTTGGTATGATATCATTATTGATGCAACTATAATACAGTTGTAAGTAGGGATGCTATACGGGAATTTCCGATTCCCAAAAATCCCGGGATTTTTGGAGGATGAATTTACGATTACATAAAATGTATTTTTGCTAAATTTCACTGAGGCAATAGTCTTTTTAAGCGAATTGTGGACATTAAAGTCATTTTTGAAGGGGGCATTTGCTAGGGAAATAATATTGCAGATACAGTGGCAAAAGTTTTAACTACGATGGCTATACTTAATATAGACCAGTTTTGTAGTGTTTACGGTCAATAAAAACCATATATCCGATATTTAGCTCAAGACGGTTGGTCACATGAATACACTTGCTCAATTGCTATGGATCCTCATAAAACATACTACCTAAATTGTAAGTTTCAACAAGTTGTAAATTTGGAAACCATGCAAGACGCATGGGTCTTCATAAGTAGGTTTTTATTCTACTATTCAGTACCTGCGATAGAAATTTTATGAATTTTATGAATTTATATACCCTGTATCTAAAAAGCTCTATATTTATTAATTTTAGTACTTTGAATTAATTTGTTTTCCAAAATTTCGCAAATAGGAAAGCTTTCTGCATTAGTAAACACATACTAAGGCCGGGTTTCTTACTCTTCAGTTAAACTAGGCTTAACTTGCAGTTAGATAAAACTCGGAACAAATTTAGGCGGACTTTAACCGATGATTGTGTTTTTCAGTTTTAGATTTAAACTTAGTTAACTTTGTTAGTATTGGCAACTTTTCACTCAAAAACATAAACAATGAACAGTTGTTTTTTGCAAACAATACTTTTATAAATTGAAAATTTTTGGAAAATGTTAAATAAACATTTAAAACAATAATAAATAATCTTAGTTTAACTGAGTGTAATTGGCCAATTAAACTCAAGTTATAAGTTAGAAAACACAATTTACAAAAACAATAAAACAATGATTTCGGAAGAACAAAAACTTAATATTTTAAGTAAATTACAATTTTCAGATTTGTTTTGTTTATTATTGTTTTAAATGTTTATTTTATATTTTTCCAAAATTTTCCATTTTACAAAAGTAATGTTTGCAAAAAACAGCTGTTCATTGTTTATGTTTTTGAGTGAAAACTTGGCAATACTAACAAAGTTAACTGAGCTTAAATCTAAAACTGAAAGACACAATCATCGGTTAAAGTCTGCCTAAATTTGTTCGGAGTTTAATCTAACAGCAAGTTAAGCCTAGTTTAACTGAGGAGTAAGAAACCCGCTCTAAGTGTAGTCATATTTTAATATGAAATAGTAAATGTTCTTTTTTTTAAATCAGTCCCGATTGGCATTCCCAGTTGTAAGAGAGGAAGTACTTAGTACTGATTAAAAACCCTGGATAAGCACGATTTATACAAATCATAATACAAATATTAAGCGAATTTGCTTTTAGAGAACTCTATGGGCGTGTCAATTGGTAACTTTTGTAATAATCGTATTATGTATCTTGTTTTCAATTTAATTACTAATTATAAGGTTAATGCCACTAAATATTTGAAATTTCTTAATTATAATGCTACCGCTGATTGTGCTCATTCTTTTCTCTTAATAATAATTTGCTTTAGTCTCGTATAAATATGTACTACGTAATGATTTATTTGTGTGCAATCTTACTAAATACTTTTTTTCATTTTGTTTCCATGTGTAGAATATTCTTTTTACTTTCGCAATTTGCGAAAGTTGGACAAACATGTTATTGTATCTCTTTGTTGGATTTCGGTTTGTAACAACTGGAAATTAAAAGTGATAACATCGAAAAAGTAAATTTAAGGAAAATCCCTTTTTTAGAACCACTCAGTGTAGGTATGTGAATAATATAATATGGAGATAAGTTATATTTATAATTCTAGTGTTTTGATATGACTTTATTTGATCAGATTTTTTAAATCTGTCTATTCTTTCATTTTCTTAAAGATAAGTATTTAACAATATTTTCAATGTAATCTTTAATAGGTTTAATTTTAACTAACATATATTTTTATATGGGAGTGTATTATTAGTTCGACCTAGCCAACTTATTCAAAGAAAAATACTCACTTTTTCTATTAATTTCATAATGTAGAACAAATATTATTGAAGTGAGTAATACTCATAAAAAATACAAATAAAGGCAAATTAAAAAAAAGAAAACTACGTCATTTATGGCATGTGGGATGCCAATTAATGAAACCAGGGTAACCAAAAACCATTCTGGCAATAATTCATTAGAACAAAATATATGTTTAAAAACATATGTACATCGATTAATTTAAAAAATTGACCATTTTTTAAATAAATTTCTTAAATAAAGGTTTTATTTGATTATCACACTTCTAAGAAGTAATTTTCGGTTACCCTGCTAATAAATAGCTTTAACATAATAAAAATAAATTTAGTTAGTTAATATTTGCCATAAATTATGTCTCTTAACAACAAAATCTTCAACAAAAAATTCTTCTTCAATTTTGATTGATTTGCTTGCAGTTGGATGTTTTTAAGCAATTTTTTTAATCTCTTAAAAACGAACAATAAGAATTTTCTGGGGAAAACAGTATTTGCTTGAATATGTATTTGGAAAATATATTTAAAGCAATGACAACAAATTTCATTATTTTTTTATTATTATTATTGCAATAATTATATAGAAAATAGTCAAGGTCATAGAATAATGGGTTTATTTGTCTATAGACTAGATTAGATTATGCAGCATATAACGAGATTCATAGAATGTTGAATTTGAGTAGGAGAGGAGTCTGTAAGTGAAGAGCGAAAGAAAAACTTGTTATATGTATGTATTAATTATTTTTTTTTTTTTGTTAATTAGATGTTAATCTGTATAAATTTTGTAAATTTATTAAATTGTTTTTAAATTGAGTAAGAAAACAGGGAAAATTTCACGCTTTATATTATTCATATTCAGTTCTAATTTGGTTCAAGTTCAGTTTTACGTCAGTTCTAGTTCAGTTTTAGTTCAGTTCTAGTTCAGTTCTAGTTCAGTTCTAGTTCAGTTTTAGTTCAGTTCTAGTTCAGTTCTAGTTCAGTTCTAGTTCAGTTCTAGTTCAGTTCTAGTTCAGTTCTAGTTCAGTTCTAGTTCAGTTCTAGTTCAGTTCTAGTTCAGTTCTAGTTCAGTTCTAGTTCAGTTCTAGTTCAGTTCTAGTTCAGTTCTAGTTCAGTTCTAGTTCAGTTCTAGTTCAGTTCTAATTCAGTTCTAGTTCAGTTCTAGTTCAGTTCTAGTTCAGTTCTAGTTCAGTTCTAGTTCAGTTCTAGTTCAGTTCTAGTTCAGCTCTAGTTCAGCTCTAGTTCAGCTCTAGTTCAGTAATTCTAGTTCAATTGTAGTTCTGTTTTAGTTGAGTTCTAGTTCAGTTCTAATTTAGTTCTAGTTTAGTTTTAGTTTAGTTTTGACTCAGTTCTAGTTTAATTCTAGTTAATTTCAGTTTTAAATCAGTTCTAGTTATTTATAAAAAATATTATTCCAAAAATGTCCATTTTTTTATAAAAAAAAATCAATTTTTAAATCAATTTATCATAATTAATGAATTTATGAGTGCTCTTTCTGAATTTGTTTTAAATGTTAAGAAATGCAAATACCGTGTAAGGGAAAACGATATTTAAATCGATAAACTTATTTCGGTATCAGTATCAATACTGATATTCAATTTAAAACGGTAGTTTCAGTATAAATAACGATATTGGTTGCCAAACTTGGTTAATATTAAAGTTATTTTACTGGGGAAGACTTTGTAGGTTTGTGCTGATGTTATAGCACGCAATAATGTTGGTCCTGTACCCTCCTTAAATTACTTTCATAATTTTCTTCCATTCTTTCAGCCTACTGAAAATTGTTAAAATTGGTCCATTATTTCACCTAGTCCTAATACAACTCAACTTCCCGATTAGGGCTTTTAAGCTCATGCTCATAGCTTATAATGATCGGACATTATTGAACACTTACCACTATACGAAGTCCCCTTTAGAAAGTTAATTAAATGTCTACTACTTTTTTAAAACGATCAATGTTGCAATTCTGGGCGCATATTTCCCTCCACAACCCATATAAAGGTTTGTTTTAAAATTAGCCACGTTCAACTATATTGTCATACTTAGTTTACCATACACCACTATAAAGGGGAGAGTATTATGCGTTTGTGCTGATGTTTGTAACACCCACAAATATTGGTCTTACCTTAAAGTATACCAATCGGCTCAGAACCACTTTCTGAGACGATTTAGCATTGTCTTTCTTTCTGTCTGTCCGTCCGTCTGTGTGTACATGTAAACCTTGTGCGCACGCTACAGGTCACAATTTTTAAGATAATTAAATACTTTTTTTGGTCCAAGGACGAACGCTACTGAAAATGGTTGAAATCGGTCCATTATTTTCGGCCTCAATTGACCCTAGTCCCTATCCTCTTCAGAAAATGCCTTGATGGTCAAAATTCACTTATAATTACAAATTAAATGCTTTATTTTTTAAAAATAATCCACATTTTTAACATAATGGATGGTGTAGGGTATAATATGGTCGGTAATGTCCGACTATACATTCATAATTGTTTTACATAGATTTAATATACATTAATACAAAGCTCCTTTAAGAACTTTGTGGTTACTTAGTGGGATTCCAAATATCTCACGCCTACTACCCAACCGTGGTGCAAATTTCATCTTAATCGGAAAACTTTAATTTTAAAATTTGGCCACTTGGGACAAAATTGCCCCAATATAAACATTCAAAATTTTCATTTTCCAGGACAATAATTGCATTTATATAAACTTGCAAAATTAACGCTTTTACGGCACTATAATAACTATTTTTATTGTTTTGCTGACTTCTATGATCTATAACATCCAAATGTCTGTAGGGTTTTATTTTCTTATTACACAAGTTTCAATTTCAACGTTTCTAAATGTATTTCAGAAATTTCCAATTCAATTTCATATATTATAATTATATTTCACAAATTTTCTGAAAATTAAGAAATAATATTATGAATAATTATTTTATTAATGTTTGAATCAGACAAGAAAATAAAGGAAAGTGCATTATTCATATTTCTAACAAAATAAAATATGTATATTAAAAAACTATACATATTTGTTTATAAAACCATCAATGAAATACTATTCTAATTATAAAATATAATATTCAATATATATCTAACGTATGTAGGTGGCGTATTTGTTTTGTTTACAAACAAATCTTTTTTTTTCGTCTTATTGTGTGAAAAGAACGACAACTTTCCACAAAATTCGAGATATTAAAATGTTTTGACACACAGTATGATGAGTAAATATACATATGGATATAGAATTCATAATGTGTAAATCGCCTCCACAAAAATTATGCCGTTAAAAGTGGTTACTGGTTAAACTTGTCAATTTTAGAATAAATATTTTTGTAAATAAATAATTTATATTACAAATTTTCAAGTTCAAGTAAAAATATTTTTATGATTCTAAGACAATTTTGGTAAGATCATGATTTTGCTTTTTTTTGTTAATCTCAAAGATGTTTTTAGAATTACACCCACTGTTGTTTTTTTTTAAGCTGAATTGTAATAAGATGACAAATAAATAAAATAGTAAATGCTAAAACTAATATAAATTCCATAATTTTTCCACTAATTTCAATTTCAATTCAGAAATTGGAAATTGTATTGTATTTTTCTTAAACAAAAATTACCGTTACGATAAGAAAATAACACAATCATACACTTTTTACACAACTGTTCACTAAGAACTCCCACTCATACAACACTGATACGATTTAATGCAACGCTGTGAACAACTGCTAGAAACTGCTATAATTTCTTATTAGATTTTCATTACACATGTGTCAAATAAAAGCACAAAACCGACGCAAATACAAAACAGTCTTTAAGATAAAAGCAAAGTGTTAACAACTTAAAACAAGTGCTAAACAAACAAAAAGAAAAATAATATCTCTAGCGCAACAACAAGATAAACAAAGTGTGTACTAGAAAATATACAAAAACAAAAAAAAAGCTAAAATTTTTTTGGTGAAATTTCATATTGTGTGATTAAATAAATTATAAAACAAAAAATCCAACATAATGGCCGATTCTAACAAGCGTAATATTCCTATCAAATTGGGTGACTTCAGCGTTATCGATACAGAATTCAGCAGTATTAGAGAACGTTTCGATTCTGAAATGCGTAAAATGGAAGAAGAAATGGCTAAATTCCGTCATGAACTCATGAATCGTGAAGCTAATTTCTTCGAAAGCACCAGGTATGTAATGAGAAAATGATGTAAAAATTAGTCCCAGAAAACCTATAAGTTTAAATAAACTTCAACAAATAACGGCTGCTAATTGAAAGGGATCAAATCTTAGTTAAATTCTAATTGGTTAATATCTATGTTGAAAGTAAAAAGGAAACGGATATTTTTCTTTACCGGCATTTTTGTTGTTGTTGTATTATAATGGTTAATAGTGGTGGCATTTTGTATTAAAATTTTTAACATTGTTTCCTGGTTTAAATAGTTTTTTGTTTAAATTTTTTATTTAGTTTCCCACACATTAGTGTCATAAAATAAAAAACAACAACAACGACTATTAACCAACCTGAAAGCTAAGAGAACAAATAAAGTAAATATTTCTTTTCTTTTTTGTGCTTTTTTTCTTGTCTACGTTGCCAAATGATTTATTTTGCGGAGGTAGATTTCTTGTTGTTGCTTTTATTATTGTTGTTTTGTTTGTGGTTGTTAGTGTTACATTTTATTAACCAACAACAACTAAAACAACAATAACGGTGAGTTATTTCTCTTTAGATTTTTTGTGTTTTTTTTATATAATTCGTTCATTGAAAAAGGTTGAATGGATTATTGTGGGCCCAAGAAAACAAGTACCGTGGATTGAAGTTAGTTACATTTCGATTAAATTTAATGAGCAATATCTTAGTTTTAAAAAATTTAATATGTAAAATGTTAACCTTTTACCTTTCCTCCTTTTTGTAAAACACTTCACCTTGCGTTGAAAATATTTTCATAAAAAATTTTTGAAAATACAAAAACAATGTAAAATGATGTTAAATCAGGAGTAGGAATTTACATAATTGCCCATTTGTTTTATTGGCCCTGTCACAGAATTCTATACCGATCGATAATGATAAATTTATTAAAACTTTAAACCAATTATAATACCACATTAAATATTCCAAGTGTTTTATTTCAAAAAGTTGTTTAGACCTATTTATAATTATTTATTCGATAAGTATTTATCAGCGATTTGAAATATGCATAACTTCTTTGAAATAACTTACCCTAAGCTGTTGTGAATTCTAAGATTCCCTTGAAATTCCAAACTTGTACAAACCAGGTATTTCGAATCTCAAAGACCTTCGACTTCTGTTTAGGTATATCGAAATATATAGACCCTAGATTTCTGTTCAAAAGATCAGGTCGAAAAAGATATTCAGATCAGTTATTAACAATTACTTCCAGGGAGTTAGTTCCCTTTTGTTTGCTTTATGTAAAGAAAAGGGAACAAATTCTCAAGGAGTTTATTTTTCGTTGCCCCAGGGATATAACAGATTAATTGATTTGTCTTCTTCCCATATAGTAGCAACAACTCCTACAAAAGTCATTTTAAGGCATTATAAGACATCTAGCAGATATATAGTCAAATGTACTATGTATATATATATATCAATCGAGTTACTAAGTTGAGAATGAACAAGTTTCAGGAGATGATCAACAAATTTATAATTCCCTTTTAATCGTGCAAGTTAATTTTAATCTTCATTGGATATATTTATTCTTCCTAAAAGTTTCCTTTATATTTCCTTTTTAGTACACACAATTTCCTATCCAATGATATACAACCATTATTCATATTTTTTGCGTTAAATTAATTTCGAAATATTATACATCTCATAGTGAAATTGAACTAATTAATATAAAGACAAATTTTTAATTCAATAAGTGATTTTTTTTAAATTCAATTATAAATGTTTTTCAAATGAAATGTTACCATGACATTCCACAGTTTCTGTTCTTTTTTTGATTTTAACACGTTTGAGTGCCTTTCTATAACAACGACCTCCTACTTGGCGGTATTTTCTACTTCGGCCCAAATGGATTCTAAACAAAAATACATGTGTAGTTTATTAAAAACTAAGAAAAAAAGTTTTTTAAAAAAAGTATTGCCAAGCAACAAACCAACCAACATGTTTACACGGGCAACAAAAAAAAAATAATATTAAAAGGAAAAAAACCAACAATTTTTTATGATAGACACACACGTTTAGGCAAATGTTTCAAAATCTCAGAAAAATAAATAAAAAGAAAATAATATTTAAGAAAGAAATACAAGAAAAATTTGAGATATTTTTAGAATAAAATTTCTTTTTTTTGTAGAAATGTATTTAAGAAATAGTCATTATACATACATAAATACAATTGTTGTGTTGTACAATGAAATTTTATCTTAAGATTATCTATCTGTATAATCAGAAAAATAGAATAAATTTTTTATCTGCATACTCCAAAAACTACAATAATAGGAAAAGAAAGAAAAAAAATACACTTACATACAAAAGTAATTATACACATAACCAGAAAAATATAATAGGAAAATTTAAAATTCATAAAAATTTTTCAATTGTATTTGCTTTATTCCACTGTTTAACGCCCACTAATTGGAAATTGCATTTCCAGTTACAGTTTTAACAAAATCTTTTTTTTTTTTTAAACTTGAACAATTTTCAGGAATTTTCTATTTGTTTGTTTAAGTGATGATAAAATACATATTTCATACTATTAAATATTTAATAAATTTAATTTAATAACAAGGTCGTTGATTTAAATTGTTCTTGGATGTGTGTGGCTGTTGAAAAATTAAATAGAATACAAATGTTATTGAACAAACACTTTAATTCCATTAGTTAATATTATAAAATATTATATTATTACTTTTGCAGCATGTGTTTATTTAAGTAAATATTTGTACAATAAATTTGTATATGGTTTTCAATGGTTTTTTTTTTTGAAATATTTATTTAAAATTAAACTTTAAATGAAATGTTCGAATGTGAAAAAATTGGTGTTATAATGGTATAGATAGGAGATGTTTATGAATAATTCAAATATTTTTGAAATATTTTATTTAATCAATTATCTCAAATTTAGCAAGTTGTTATTGAAAAAATCTAATATATCACTTATTAATAATGTTCAAAATTATGATTCACTATCCTACATTGTGGTGTTAGTCCCCTGAAGCCCAACATTGAGTGGGCTGCTCACTCAACAAAAAGTTTCTGAGTACAAGAAACTCCGCACTAAGTGAGAGATAATTTCTCTCACATAAAAATCAAAAGTTTTCCAAGTTTCCCTGTGTTTACTGGTACTTATCGTCTTTAAACGAGATGACTTTATTAATCATGTGAGAGATAATTCGTACTTTAATTCCACTAGATCCGACTGTTTTTGGAACGTTATAGATTATGAGAAAGATATAAGATTTTGATATCTTAATCTCCGGCTTTCCAAACGTTTTCAACACTTTGATGGTCTATGCCGTAAGATATGTTTGGAATTACTCACCATACTAAGGCATAATAAGCTTACTATCAAAAATGTCACTTTAAATGTAAACAATAAGAACATTTGAGTGAAAGTATACTCTACACAAAAATAAAAAAACAATCAGCTGATTCTCGCTGCTTTGCACTACACTTGAAATATTCTTCGTACTTTTTCAGGATAAAAGACAGCATAGTAAGAACATTATACATTGCGCCTCCGTTTCGTCCAATTTCATTCATCTGTATATTGCAAATTTGTGTCTCAGAATCCACTATAAATTGGTAAATTTTTGACCATCAAATGCAATTGATATATAGGATATATTGGAGCAAAAATTCTTGATTAGAGTTAAAATTTCCACTTCGATATGGCTAATCGATCTCTCTAAACTGTACGATATATTTTCCTAATTTTTCTTAACTTTATGAACTCAGTACAAGACAATCGATATGAATGTTACCGATGTTTACAGATTAAATATTTGAAATGTTTTCGCGATCGATAAGATAATATAATCAGAGAGAGAAAAACAATTTAAGTCAATTGAAATGCCATTGGCTATATATTCTATTACTCACTGTAGTTTGAAGCCCAAACTCTTTAGACTGTTCTAATTGTTAAGTTCCCATAAAGATCAGACAATAACACCAAACTTATTAAATTTTTGTTTTAAAGAGAAAAATGCCGAATCTTTCTTCCTCACCACTTGGTGGATTTTTATAGTTAGTTCGATGCAACATTGACCATGGGCATATAGCGTGATTGCCGATATATGATTCGTTTGCCAATCTTTAGGTGAAGGTTTAGGGATTAAATTAAAATTAATCTTTGAAGGTTGTTTTTGAATTCTCAATCAGCTAATTCTGTTTGCTAGTTTAAGCGCCCAATGGAGGTGGTTTAAACTTGAGCATGAAATGCAAAAGTGTAAACAGCTGATGCCAAAAAAATTAATACAATTTTTATTAAAATAAACATTAAAAAGTTTGATTTATCGATTGGTAAAAATGAATTTTTTTGTTTTAAATTTAAGTTTTCATTAATTTTCATATTACATTTACAATTGTCTTCTTCTTGTTTATAAAACATGCATTGTTTTGATAACACAAAGTAACGTTTTCTATTGTTTTGTATGGCAACACTGCAAAGTTTAATCTTGTACTCAAAAAATCATAGGGGATTAGTATCAAAATTAATTTCTTTTTAGATTAACTAATCTAAATATTAGTTGGCATTTGATTGCCATCTCAAAAACCCGCTCTTAAAGGCCCAGTAAATTGGGTCGTCCGTTTGAATCAAATGTCTTATAAACTAAACTTCATAAAGCGCAAACAGCTTTATAAATTTAGGGTTCAAATAACGCGACGTTTATTAAATTCCAGAACAGTTCCATTAAAACGTTAATCTGCATCGGATTGAACTTTTCCCGAAGTATTTACTGTTACTTCAATTTCATATATTTTAGAAGACTTTTATTTTTAAAAAGTATACTTAGCATTCAATTTCTAAATGAAATGATTCAGCAAATGTTTTGCTGAAAACAAATTTACATTGTAATGCCTTTCATTTGCATTGAAACATGCAATAATATGAATTTACCTTAAAAGTAATTTTACTAAATTTGTTGGCTTTTGTTATTGTTTGGTTACTACTATTGATTATCACATTAAAATAGCCAATTCATTTTATTGTTCATAATTAAAGTAATTATATATTTGTTTTTGTTTGTATTCTATCTAAACACACCCTGCTCCTTTTAAACGGTTTTTTAGCGAAATAGCCATTATAATTGTTGTGTAGGATATTTTCTAAATTTCATGGAAGACATTCTTAGTTATAGAAAGTAATTTCTGTAACAAATTACAAAAGAAAGTAATAATTTGTATATAAATATTATACTAAACCTCCCACTAAGTTTTGCCATAGTTGGTTTTTTTTTCAAATACTAGTGAAAACAAAAAATTGACCTAATTCTAACGAATTAAACATTTTACAGACTAAGCAAGAAGTTGCCTTCAAAACTTCACTTTCCTGTGCTTAAACAGAATTTAAGCGACAGACGTTTTAAAGAAAGGAAGTTTTTAATACATAATGCATATTTGAAAAGAATTATTTCTAAACTTCTGTCGCTTGACGCTTTGGCTGTATTTTTATGCTTAAGCAAGTTTGAAATTTACAATACACATTGTTTAAAGTTTATTTCTTGTTTTCTTTCTTAATATCGCATTATAAAGAACAAATTATTTCCCTTTAAATTTTGTTTTGTGTTTTTTTTACGACCTTAAACTTTTTACCCCCTCTAATTTGCCATCGAAAAAATTTAACGCGCTTCAGAGTGTCTACATATAGTATTAAATTTTTGTTTTGGTTTTTCAATTGATTGTTTATTCTTTTGTATACATATAAGTATAAACTACATACATATGATCAAACATACATACATATGTATATATAATGTATTTATGTACAAATCTATGAGGTCACTATTTCTTTAATAACCAAAAACGTGCTTAAATGTCGTTGGTAGTCTGTTGTCTGTTTATATATTTGTGTTTCTTTGGTTTCGGTTCTATACATGACTCATTTCGAAATAAAGTTCATTTCTTTAACATGAAGTCATTTGATACAAGTGTATTTGACTTCCTACCCTCTACCCCTTATGCGGAAAAGAAATATGGAAATGATTTTGTCATTAGTTGATTGAAATGTAAGATTAAGAGATAGAAGATATTTTTATACATATATGGTAATGTAAAATAAACCTGTATTTGTTGGATATTAACAGGGATTTGGTATATATTGAAATAAAATATCTGTCCTTCCGAATTATGTATTAATTTCATATTTCATAAATGGAAATTTATTTTAAAATAAGTTCTAAACTTTCTGTCACATATTTGACCTTCATTTCCGGTACAATGGCGTCTGTTAAACAACATTTATTGTTGTCTTTACAACTTAACCTATGGGGCGAATTACCGCTTAAGTTTTAAAAATTATACTAATTTCCAAACAACCTTAAGTTCCAGCTCTTAATAGTGATTTGTCCGCAACTGACTGTTAAGAGTTATGAAAAACTGCAGTATTTTTTCAAGTTTATGCAGGAGTATTTTGTTGTCTTAAATACATTCTTTACCATTCTATACCATTCTTTATTGCAAAAGGCAACGTTAATTGTTTAATTTATCTCTAGCAAAGGTTCCCAAATGGGAGTCACTTTCAGTCCCTAAAGATAAAGATATGTATATTTTAGAAAATTTGAACTTAAAAACTTTTACTGAAATATTTCATTAAAAACTTAAAGCTCTAGCGATAGAATGGTTAAGAAGAGTTGAATCTCTAGCGAGAAAGAAGACTTTAAACTCCAAAAAAGTCTCTTCCAATTCCTATTATTTTCGGTCTCTGATCCACCTAAAGTAAAAGCAAAAGATATCTTTTGGAAAAATAGAACTTGAAAACTTTTACTGAAATATTTCTTAATAAAAATGTATAATTTTATAAATGATAAAGATCTAGCGATAGAATGCTTTAACCTCTAGCAAGGAAGAAAACTTCAAACTCTAGAAACGTCATTTCACTTAGAAATGTTCAAAAAGAATTTGCTCTTTAGAAAACCTAAAGCGCCCAGTAAAATATTTTCAGATTTTGGTAATGAATATATGTAGTTATTTCATACATTACTTGGTAATGAGTTCTCGTTATCAATAAAATATATAATTTTTTTGAATGGAATTTGTATTCAATTATCTATAGCGTATGTCTAATAAGGAATTAGTTAGTGTTTCTAACCGTAGTCGATTTTGGAAGTTTTTTTTCAAGAAATGTTGATATTTACATTTGTGTGAAAACCATTCCAGATAGAATGATAAAACTATTTTTAATGGGGCATTGAGTAAGAAAATAAAATAGCAAACACGAAAAATAACTGTAAAACCAATTTTAAATCCGGAAAAGTCGGGTAAGCAGAATTGTAACTAGTTATTTTTTGGTTATCGTCGAACCAACTACTTACACTTTTCTCCAATATTACTTGCCTACTTACCGGGTATGTAAAGATTTTGCTGGACGGTAAAGCATACATTAAGCTATGCTCTTTAGAAAACTTAAAGCGGTAATGTATACATTAAACTATAAAGAATAAATAAAAAAATCGAGAGAACGATTACCACGATACTGTGAGAACCACTGATCTATAGAATACTTATTTTTTTTACTGATAACAAAAAAGAAGAACTGTCAACGTCTTTTGAACCTTTTCTTGTATAAACACATATACATCACAATCTTGTTGAAATTACTGCAATGTCATAACAATTAAAAATTTACTACTATTTACGTTTCTACTATGTATAACAGGGATGGAAAATTATGTAATATTATAAAAATTTCCGAATATTAAAAACAAGATTTATTAAGAAGATGGTTTTAATTGACTAGTTCTAGTTGTAATCCATATTTTTAATATGATAGTTTTACTTCAAACAAAACTTACTACAACAGAACCAGTTCAAGAGCTATTCTGAATAAGATGTTTTTGAAACTGTTTATAAGTTTGACAATTTCAAACAAAAATGATAAATGAATTTATTCCAAAATCGTACAAATCTATAAAGTTTTTTTGAACTAAAAGTTAAAATATAATTCGTTTCAACGCCACAATTTGTTTTAGAAGTAAAAATACATTTTATAAATAAATGTTTAAAATTTCTAATGTCCATATCTGGATGTTTAGGCTTTTTACATTTATGACAGAATTTGTCTTTTGTTATGACATTAACAATTGTTCCATTGTAATGCAATTTAAAATAAATAATGAAGTATGTACATTAAATAAAACACTTGTGTAAATTTATGTGTGTTTTAACCGTTAAAATGTTTTTTAATCGCTATACAGATTTAAAAATCAAATTTACAACATTCTAAATTACTTTAGATTGGTTAGGTGTATATTTTAAACATGTGGGTAGGCGCTTATTTTTATGACGTTTAGATAGATTTTTATAAATATTTATGTCATATTTTGTTAATTCAATATTTTTGATTTAAAATTAAAGAGAAAATAATAATAATAAAAAATATAATTATACGAGAATGTAAAATAAAACTAATATGCCGAAAGTTGACAGGTATTTCCGCATGAGGTTACTTGAACATATGCTAATTTGAAAGGGTCACGATATCAACATTTTAATAAATGTCAAAAAAGGAAGAATTGTCTATTATTATTGCGTGGGCTGTTAAGAAAATTTAGGCTAGTAGAACAAAGTTTACTTTAACAAACATTTCCTATTAAATTTGACACTTTAATAATAACAAGTATTATGTTACAAACTAATTAAGAACACATTTATTAAAAATTTATTATCAAATTATAAACTACAAATTTCTTAAAGTGTAAACAAACCTATTACTGGCGTCTAGTTTAACAGTACCTCTCTCTCTCTATGCAATAAAATTACCGTTAACTATGATTACAAAAACAGAAAAAGCAAATTTCAACAAGAAAATAATAGTTATAATCAGTGTTACCATCAAATAAACACATTTAGCCAAACAGGCAGACATTCATCCCACTTTTGCTAACTAACTGACTGACCGACTGAATGACTGCTTAATGCCGTTGTCTGGTTGGCATGGTAATAAATGAAATTCATACGTTTCGTCTGTACCTACATCGAATAGCCAGAAATCGAGCAAAATTCTCCCTCTTTCTTTCTCACTTATGTTCATACTCTCATCGATGATGATGTCATGCTTGGTTTGATTTAAAAATAAACATTTTGAATAAACTTTGAATCGGTGTATATTTGTATTTGTTGATTTTTTTCCGTATGTGTGAATATATTTTTTTCATTTATTCCTATTCGTATTAGAGAAAAACAAAAACAAGAAATAAGGTGTATTTTATAACAGAGCAAACATTTGTTTTCTTTTCGAATATTTTTGTAAAACTTGAAAGATAATAAAATATGTAATATTTTTTTATCGTTTTTGTATAAAATTTAAATGTAGGACACATCCCTGCCATCTAATATAATGACTACACTAAAAGAAAACTTTTTCAAAACTTTTTTTTCATAATTAATGTTTCAAAATTTTTGTAACATATGTTTAGTTTTTCTTGCAAATTCTTCCAGTAGTTGTTATTTATTTCATTTATATTTAGATTTGTTTAAATACTTTTTTGTTTAGATTAAACTTGATTATACATATATATGTATATTTTTTAGATAAATGCATTTATATAAAATTCAAATATAATTTGCATGATCTCATCTGCTGTTTTAAATACAATCTTATCGATGGAAACTAATGATGTTTACACATACGCTCTGCATAATTGTGAAATGTTTAGATTTCGTAAAAAATGTTTTGAAATTGTTTATTTTATTAACACTAATAATATGTTTTATTATAAACAAATGCAAGAATAAACAGAATACTATAATATTTTTTTAAAATACTTTGTCAATATCAATTTAATGGATATCTAAACAAAAAACATTTTAAATTACTTAACAATTGTTTAATATTTTTAAATAGAGAAGTTAAAATATGTACCGGTAGTTATGAAATAAAAATCGTTTTTTCGTCTCAATCTAATCAATTTGAGATGATTTACATATCCCTTCAACCTAAATTACAGATTTTTTTGCTTAATTCCCGTTTTATTGATTTTCTATTACTAAAATTTAATTTTTATCCAATTCTTTATGGGGCCTATTATGTCAGGAAGTAATAAGTGCACTACAGTGAAGGAAGTAGTTATAAAATAAGTGTTTTTAACACTTTATTTAACAGATCCGTAAAACAATTTCATTTCTATTAACATATCACTTAATATTTTGGGCTTATTAATAGTCTTTAATGTCAAGCCATAGAACTAGATCATTTCAATTCAATACATATTTAACAGATATTTTTAGAATTTCAATAAGTATTACACAATAAGTTTTAAATAGAAATTGTAATTTTTTTCATGATTATCTTATAGAAAATCCTTGAATTAATTAAAAATTATTACTTATAAACACCCACCCATAAGTTTGTTAGTTATAATTTATAGGAAATTTGTTAGATTTTGAGCACTAAATAAAATAACTCTGGTTTTCATAATTAAACTGTTAGTTGGCAATAAATAAGACAGAGCTGTTAAAGAATAAATTAATAAATAGGTTATGATATTTTTTTAAATAACTTTAAGGGCGGGTTTTTGAATTGGCAATCAAATGTCAATTAATAATCAGATTAGTTGATGTTTTTGACTACAAGATTAAACTTCGCAGTGTTGCCATACAAAACAACAGAAAACGTCACTTTTTGTCATCAAAACAATGCATGTTTTATAAAAAAAACAAGAAGACAATTGCAAATGTAATATGAAAACTAATGAAAACTTAAATTTAAAATAAAAAATATATTGTGAAGTCTCCATAATTTATACTTATCGATAAATCAAACATTTTAATGTGTATTTTAAAATGTATTAATTTTTTTGCATCAGCTGTTTATACTTTTGCATTTCTGGCTCAAGTTTAAACTACCTCCAATGGTCGCTTAAACTAGCAAACAAAATTAGCTGATTGATTATTCAAAAACAACTTTCGAAGATTAATTTAATCCCTAATCTTTTACCTAAAGATTGGCCCTAAAAGTTTAACTTTATTGATGATGTGAGAACGTTTTCACACAACCGAGAAATCCTAATAAGGTCCCCTGTTTTCGCAGGATTTATTTGCTTTTTTTATCGATATTGCATTGTTCGTTTCTAATGTGGTCAAATAGAGAGGTTAAATTTTTCAAAAAGTTCAGCTATCGAAGCTACATTGTTCCCTAGAACTTATTTATATAGCTTATCGGCTAAGACAAGGGAATTTACATATACACAGGGAAAAAATATACAGGCCTGATAGAAAATTGACACCAAAGTGTTTATAATTTATACAACAAGCCGTTGTCAATTGTGTTTAGTTAACAGATGTGTATAAAATTTAGAATTCGACAAAGAATTGTTGCAATGTTGAAAACGTTGCGTTGTTTTGCAACAATGTGTCGTACGAATGGAATTGTTATTGAAAATTATTAATACTTTGGTGTCAATTTGGTACTAGGCGAGTATACATATATTTAATTCTCTCTGTGTACATTTTTAATTGCTTATTAAAAAAATGTGAAGTTTTACAAAGAACAAATTCTTTTAGATCCGGAATTGTAGCCCACATGCAAAATATATTAATAAATAATAAACAATATTCATTTATCACTTATTGAATATTATGTCTGAGAGTGTGAGTGAATGTATAAAGATAATCATTTTAAAAAATTGTTTTTATTTTCAATTAAAATTTCAAGTTCAGAATATGATACAAATGGTGGCGGGTTTTGTAAGCGGTTTCGCTCTCAACACTCTCTACCCGACACATCATCAGTTTAAGTTTAGAAATTTAGCCGACTATAAAGTTCAAATATGGAAATGTAACGTAACGTTGAACAAAAAGAAAACTGCAAGTTATATATGCGTAATGACAAAGTGTATGCAAATTAAGTTAAGTCATGTTTTTTTTAACTGCATGGAAACGTATGGTGGATTTTTATTAGATTGTTACTGTTACTTGCATAAAAATTATAAAAATAACCTTTTACGGTAAAGATTTTTATAATGTTTTTATGTAAAAAATATATATAAAAAATAACGTAATTGTTTTTTATTTATATGCTATTTTAGGTTGGACCTTTTCCAGAAATTTAATTTTTTTATTGGATTTCATTGGCCAACAAAAACATAGACTTTCCTAAAGAATTAAGCTCTGACGTAGAATCTTAAAACTTGTTCATCATATCAGGTTTTGCAGATATTCACTCCTATCGCCAATCATCATTTCACGTGAAATATGTTCCCTTTTCACTTTTTTCGTACAATAACTTTTTTATCGTGAAAATATTCCCCTGTTGTGAAAGTTGTTGAAGGAATTTTGTAAACATTGAACAGCTATTCCCTACAAAATAAACTATTGTGAATGAATTCTTCAAAGGTAACGATAGCAATTTTCCCTTTGTGGAAAATGAAAATTTCAAAGGAACAAAATTTTCACTTCAATTGGCGATAGGGGTGAATGTGTTATAAAGTTTAAACAATTGGCCATCATAATAGCACAATGAAGATTGGACGTAGACTTTTAAATATAGGTTTAATCACTGTTATATGTTCTTCATATTCTTTGTTCGAAATATTTCTAATGTTTAAGCATTTATCCAGTCCTGTTAAAGTTTAATGGTCAAATGTCAACATTTTGCAATCACATACTTTTGACACTGATTAAATCGGTAAACTGACGGAAATTCTAAATTCAATTCTAAATATTATAAAATTTAGTTTGATTTGTATGTAAATACACTTCATTTTCATAAATATTGAAAAATCAATATGTATTTTCCAAAAACGAATGTTTATTCTAACAATTTAAGAAAAAAAAACATTTCCGCTTTATACAACCACTCCGCATTCAATTAAAATTATAATTAATTAAACATTTACACAATTACATATATGTACTTCTCATAATTGATTTGAATAATTTGTAAATAATATTACAACTAATTATGATGATTAAAATACAAAAAAAGAAATATGCAAATTAACACTGGCAGTCAAGACATGATGTCATAAATTTACAAAAATCTTGTTTGTTTTTTGTTTGTTTTATTGAATATTAATTCAATAAATTTACGCGATATAAAAATATATATTTTTTGTTTGTTTTTATAATGTGTAAATATACATATGTATACACACACGAAATGTTGTTTATGTAGGTATACTTGTATTTTCACAATGTATGTATGTATTTAAAAGTAATAAATATTAACGCCTTTCAAAGTCATTTTATAAAATTTACTTGTATCAAAGTTGATAAAATTTATCAGAGGATAATGAACTTTAAGTAAGAAATTTTGCAAAATTAAAAAATGACATTTTTTTTTCCTTTAAAGTTATCTGTTGAAAAATAAGTAGCTTAATGATATTTATAAATTTATTACAAAGTAAATGTAAATATTTAAATTTTTTGACGTCTTTTATTATTTTTAATTAAAATATTTATCTACTTTTGCCTTGGTGTACTCAGCTTGTCAAAAATATAGATGTGAATGATAAAAATGTACTCCGAGCTCTATGCAACCTTAGCCTTTTAATAGAATTGAAGTTCCCAAATATCATACCTAATCTCAACAAAGGTCAAGTAGAGTTTTTGGTTAATGAACTGAGTGATAGCATATCTTAGCTAGCGTTCACCAAAATACCTCTAATTTTAGGCATAAACACTTTTATACCCAAAATTTACTTTTGCAAAATGGGGCAACATTTTTGTAAAAAGAGCCATATTTTGTGTAAATTTATGTAAATTTTCTTCACTAAAAAGATGTAAAGCTTTCTTGTCGACTTTTTACGACTTTTTTCAACTTTTCGACTTTTTGACTACTTTTGACTATTTTTTACTTTTTTCGAGTTTTCCGACTATTTAAAAGTTTTTGACTTTTTTCCACTTTTTTTAAATTTTCGACTATTTTTGACTTTTTTCTATTTTCGAGTTTTCGAATTTTTTCGACTTATTCCGACTTTTTGACTTTTTACAACTTTTAGATTTTTTTCGACTTTTATTTACAAAGTCGACTTTTCGACTTTTTTCATAGACGATAGTCGAGTTATCGACTTTTTGTAATAAAATAGTCGACTTCGACTTTTTTCGACAAAAAGTCGGTTGTTTGATTATTCAAAAGTCGATTTATAGAACTCTAATCTTGAGTTTTTTTTTGTATTTACGATTACTCCACACGCATTTCGATAACTCGAAAAAAAAACATATGGAGGTTCTAGCGAACTGCCATCACAAATTATATGATATATCAAATGTCAAATATTTATTAAATATTGAGTTCGATATCATTTAAAAAACTTATTCTGCATATGAAGAAGATTTTTCAGCAACAAAAAAATCGACAATGCTGTCATACTTCAGGATATTTGGGTATTTCCGTCTCTGGATATCAAATTTTGTGCAGTGGAAAATTATATGAGAATTATCTTCAGGACTGTTGCATTCTTCACACAAATCGTCGGCAAAGACTTTCATTTTTGCTAGGATACTTTTACAAAAAGAGTGACCAGTTAATAGTCTGTTTATTTTAATTTATTTTAATTTAATTTCCAACTGCTTAAATAAAATATTCTTATCAGAAAACCATGGTCGTTTTGACACCTGCGGAAAAATCCGGCCATAGTCTTTGCCTTTCGAGAGTATTCGGTTTTTGTAGTCATCATTCCATTTGGAAAATAGATCATTTTCAATCATCATTTGATTGCGTCCTTTAATGGATATTTCGTATCAACGAAATTTCTTACTTCATGAGCATTTTTCGCCGCATCGTCAGCTAAGTCATTATAAATAATGTTGGAATGCGCAGGAATATAGTGAAATTATACTTTCTCAATGTCGCTGTTATTTATCAAGCGTAAGATATTGTGAATGAAATAGTTTTCCGAGTAGTTCTTCTTAAAAATCTTGAGTTTTAATATGTAGGAGTGTTGCCACTTTGTTTTGAAGATAGAATGAGTGAAGAAAATAATAGAAGGAAATAAAAAACCGTTAGAAAAGAAAACAGTGTGAACAACTACATTCGAGTTTAAGAATAATCTAGCGATTTTTAATGTGAAATTTCAAAGAAAACATATAATATTTATTATTTATTATTATTATTAAATTTCCCTTTCTACAGCCGTTATTTGTTAATTAGTAATATATTATATAATTAATTATTAATAAACTATTGTAATTATATATATTGCATATACAAATAATTAATATATTAATCTTATTTATAAACTCTTTTTTCCTGTATTCCACTGGCTTTAAACATAATAAAATGCTGCTTTTATAAATCTCTATATAAATTATACATTGTAATATTTATTGTAATATAAATGGACGTTTAAATATTTCTAATATATTTTTGGCTGTAATACAAAAAAAAAATAATAATAATAATAATGAATATTTAATATTAAAAAAATAAAATACAAAATAATAATTTTAAACATAATATAATAGTACAACAAAAAAGACAACAACAAAAAGGTATTAATATAAATTTAAACATTTTAGTTTGCTAATATTTACAAAAGAACAACAAATTAATGTACATAATATATGATTTTTTTTTTTAAATTAGAAAGAATTATTTAATCAAAATCTTATTTTTTATAATTAGTTATTTCTTTGAGCTATTTTTATTTGTTTGATCTTTAACTTGGTTTATAAAGCTGTTACTTGATTGTATGACTTCTTATAATTCTCTGATGCAGAGTGTGATACTTTACAAGTAATAACTACGGAATTAAACTTTAATTAAGTTTAATCATCCTATAATTTGAAAAGATCTTTGTACATACGATGGATAAATTACAATTTCCAATATTGAAATCGCCATTTTAATTCTATTTAGGAGAGATCGAAATCTCTTAAATCTGATTGAAATTATGGCTTTATGCTATGTTAGATCTTACAAGCAGTAAATGTCTTAATATACTGTCTAATAATACTGTCAACTTACAAATTTTGTCTTGCAATATTTTCGGTAATGCTTTTTCTGACAACGTTGCATATGAAAAATTGTAAATTCAGACGATTATTAGACAATTTCTGAACATTTTATTGACAACGTTGTAAGATCTGACAACCGTGTATCACGGCTTTTAGTTTTGTGAAATCTTTATACGGTCTGCTTTCGTTCTATAAAACAATTCTAAATAAGTTTATTCAACAAAAAATTTGTTGTGAAATTGTCACCCTGAAATAAATTTTAAAGAGGCATCAAGTTAACCTCCTTAAAAACGCCGAGTAGACAACTCTTTTAAAAGAAAAAAGAAGAATTCAAAAGTTATGGCTGCATCACAGGTCCAAAAATATGAAGCACTAGTTCTAAAAGTAGTTAAAACTTAGTAAAAATTTTAAAAATTATGTACATTAATTTTTCTTTTTATACAAAATCTATATAAATGACTTTTATTTAAGTGACTAACTAATTTTTTCATTTGTAGTTTTTTTTTAGTTAATATATATTTTTTTAATTTATTTTCAACATTTTGTTGCTAATTACAAAATACATTCAAATACGTTTTTTTTTTTCAAAATTGTTCATAAGTCTGACAAATTTCAAAATTATATTAATAACACATGACTCAAACAAAAAATTTTTGTTTTTTTATTTAGCACATTTTTCACAGTCATATTCATTTAAATTGTTTTTATTTTGTATATTTTGTGAAAAATAAAGAAAATCTTCTATACATATATGTATGTATAAATACGTAAGAATGTGTTTTTGTTTTCTTTAATTTTATTTTTCTGTTTTTACCTGTCAAATTAATGGGGAAATTTTGTTTTCATGACATACTTTATGACAAATCAGTTTGACAGTTTTGAAAATTTCACTTGAAATTTATTAATAAGCAAAATAGAATTCCAAAATTTTATTTTCTTTCATTGTTTATTGGATAATATAAGATTTTTTAAACACATGTTTCACAACCAAAGATTAATCATAGTTTTTATTTTTAAAAAAATATTTTTTGAAGGAAATATTTTTTTGGTTTGAGTTTAGTTAAACTTATTTTGAATTAAAAAAAACAAAGTAGGTATTTCTTTATTTCTTTCAGTGTAATTTCATTGAACTTTGTTTACTTTTGAAATAGTTTTTCTCATTATTTTAAGCGCCATTTAATTTTAGTGTTGCTTAATTTATTTCACAAAAACTCAAAACAAAATAAGTAAAAAAAATTGTAAAATAAATAAAAACACATAAAATTTTATTGTTCGATAAAAAAGTTTTTCCCTGTACAATTTGCCAAGTTTTCCTTTTTTTATTCTATAAGAATTTTAATGTCTGCTAAAACTTAATATATTGACGTATTCACAGAATATTCATACAAACTACATAGTACATACGTACATTCCTCTTCTAACACATTATGTCTTTATAATAAATTAAAAACACTTTCAAGTGTTTCAAATACATATTTTTGAAAAATTGTCTTTTATTGTTAAGAAAAATGACAACACACAATCTTAAATTCTAACACCTATTACTTCTCAACAAATGTTGACAGCTGTTGGTTTTATATTCAATAATAATCTAAATTTAAACTCACTTCCTACTTTAAATACATTACATTAATAATAAGATTTCCTTTTTTAAACTAGTGTTGAACCTAAACTAAAGTTTATTTTTAGTTTAAGTAATGACTCTACAACATGTTTATTCATCCATTTTCCCCATTTAATTTGAGTTCTAAGGGTGGTTTTTAATTTTATTCTAAATTTAGTTTTCAATTACAACTGACTCCAAAATTTTTGTATAAAAACTGGAGTTCATTTTCTTTTCCTTAGTTAGTTTTAAAGAAACCTTTGTTGTTTAAAGTTTAAATTTTAATTTTGTATTAAAAATTATTTTCTACATCATCATGAATACTTTTAATCGTTCATTTACCACTCACACCAAAACTCATACACGTTCTTATAGGTAAATTTGAAAAATTTGTTAATATCTTTATATTTCTTTTAATTTGTGTATAATTTAGTGTTTTAATTATTTGTTAAATTTAAAATTTTTTTGTCATTTTATTAATTTTTATTTATGTTTTTCTTTTATTTATTATTATAGCTCAACTACAAATTCTGCCCTCTCCTCCAGACCTAAACAAAATTACATTTCGGACATCAGTTCTCCCTTGATTCAGGTAAGAATATACCAAAATGGATCACGGTTATAAAGTTATCGCAATTAAAATTGTTTTAGAATTCATATATATTCCGAAATATTTTCGATATTTAATACTAGCTGTACGTGCACCGTGTTTCGGGCCCTATTTAAATTACTTAGTTGCACGTGTATCTAGGGTTTTAACTGCTTGTGCTAAAAACTGTTTTTATATGGAAAAAGTGTGTAGTAAATCATTGTTAATTTTAATAATCGTTTTTGAAAATTTCAAACTTATCTGTCTAAAAATGCTTCTAATAGCAACATTATCATAGATAGATAGATAGATAGATAGATAGATAGATAGATAGATAGATAGATAGATAGATAGATAGAAAGAAAGAAAGATAGATAGATAGATAGATAGATAGATAGATAGATAGATAGATAGATAGATAGATAGATAGATAGATAGATAGATAGATAGATAGATAGATAGATAGATAGATAGATAGATAGATAAATAGATAAATAGATAGTTTGTTAGAAAGTAAATTTGTTAGTTAGTAAGTTAGTTAGTTTTTTATTTAGTAAGTTAGTTAGTTAATAAGTTAGGATCCTTAGGACCCCATGATTATTATTTTTCTGACAGAGAAATTTATGTATAAAGTCCAATGTATAATCAAGGACATGCAATGTAGGACATGCACAATGCAAACTATATATTTACTTTTATTTGTTAATGTTTTTAATTATCATATTGATTATTAACCTAGTTCTTTTTCTTCACAAAAATCTCAAACAAACAGTTTCTCTTTAATTCACTAAAAAGTTCAGCGTTCAATTTGAATTTCATAAAACTACTTCCAGGTAAAAGTAAATATCCTTTTCTAATGGATAAGGATATCTCGATTAAATAAGATATATCAAAAGTTAATGCTTTATCTTGAATTCGACATATTGCATATTCAGACGATATAAGAAGTTTTATAAATAAATGTGAACAAAAGAGTTTTTGTTTTTCAATATTTGGAACATGATAACTCAAAAACTTGAACATTACAAACTTCCAAAAGTCTGAGAAATTGATTACAGCTTCATAAACGTTTTTTTTATTTATTCAAAATCTTTTTCAATTTAAAACAATTTCTAGACTTTCACTTACTATCATAATGATGTGATGTTGATGATGATGTATTAAAAAAAAATCTCTTGCCACCTACTTAAAGTTAATTGAATATTGTCACGTTTTCATGGCATTATTTATAGAGATATGATAAAAAATTTTTTGTTTTTTTATAATTAATTAAAAAAAAATTATAATAAATAAACATAAAATTCTAAGAATTATGAATGCTTTATTTAAAATATAATGATTATGTAACCGATATTAATAATGCATTGTACTTATTAATAGATTATTAATTTTTTTGTTTTCCTATTTTTTATTTTTTTGTCTTTTTATAGGAGGATGGTGATAATAAAGTATTGAAATTACGTTTTGATGTCAGTCAATATGCCCCCGAAGAAATTGTTGTCAAGACTGTTGACCAAAAATTATTGGTGAGTAAATATTTACTTTTAACAAACATAAGAAAATATATACATATTAATTAGTTAGTTATTAACCCATAAAAGGGCATAGATTTTTAATGGATATTTAAAGTTTTTTTATATTGAAATTTAAGCATAAAATGTTTTTAATTATTAATTATTTATAAATATCCCCATTGCAGCTTTAAGTGTTCAATTTTTAAAAGCTATTTTTTGTTAAAGACATTTTTGTTTGTTTAATTTTTTTCGTAAAATTCATTTTTGTTTAAATGACTCATTTGTTTGTAGAAGATGTTGTCTATTAAAGATTTGTTAAATTGAATTAGTTTTCATGTTTTTGTACATCTTTATATTTTAATTTTGAGATTTTTTTGGCAGATAACCGTTTTGTTGAATTTTCGAGAATGTTTTTTTTTTTAATTTTTTTGTTCATTTTGCAAATAAACAACAAATTATGATGTCAAGGCAGTTTTTTCTGTTTAATTTATGTATATTATTAATCTTTTTTTAAATACACCTTTTTTAAACAAGTACATACTTTCCATTTTTTGCACAAAAAAAATCTCGAAACACCCACTCAACTTATGAAATACAATTATTTGCCAAAAATGAGCAAAATCAGTTGATAACTGGTCATTTAAGTGAGTGTATGGAATAAGATTAAATTCATATTTTTATCATAGTTTCAAAATCTTATTCAAATTAACAATATTAGGGGGGAGTTTTTCTAATAAAGATAATCTTCATTCTTTGGTTAAACCTGGTTTAATATATGTTTCGTGTTTTTCAGTTATCAATAAAGTTACATATTATCTTAGTTTAACTGAGTGTAATTGGCCAATTAAACTCAAGTTATAAGTGAGAAAACACAATTAACAAAAATAATAAAACAATGATTTCGGAAGAACAAAAACTTAATATTTTAAGTAAATTGCAATTTTCTGATTTGTTTTGTTTTATTTATTATTGTTTTAAATGTTTATTTAACATTTTTCTAAAATTTTCCATTTTACAAAAGTATTGTTTGCAAAAAACAGCTGTTTATTGTTTATGTTTTTGAGTAAAAAGTTGGCAATACTAACAAAGTTAACGGAGCTTAAATCTAAAACAGAAAAACACAATCATCGGTTAAAGTCCGCCTAAATTTGTTCCGAGTTTAACCTAACAGCAAGTTAAGCCTAGTTTAACTGAGGAGTAAGAAACCCGCCCTTAGTTGAAATTTAAAAAGAAAGTTTTATTTAAATTAAGTTAATTAGTTGCTCAATCTATTCGCATTTAAGCAGGATTGTTTAACAGACTAATCCCAAGATTAAATTAAATAATGCCCTTTTAGGGACAATCTTTAGGTGAATGGTTAGGGATTAAATTAAAATTAATCCTCGAATATTGTTTTTGAATACTCAATCAGCTAATTTTGTTTACTGTTTTAAGTGCCCAATGGAGGTGGTTTAAACTTGAGCAAGTAATGCAAAAGTGCAAAAACAGCTGATGGCAAAAAAATAATGAAATTTTTATTAAAATAAACAATAAAATGTTTGATTTATCGATTAGTATAAATTGTGGGGACTTTACAATATATTTTTTGTTTTAAATTTAAGTTTTTTTAATTTTAATTTTACATTTACAATTGTATTCTTCTTCTTTATAAAATATGCATTGTTTCGATAACAAACAATGACGTTTTCTGTTGTTTTGTATGGCAACACTGTAAAGTTTAATCTTGTACTTAAAAGCATCAGAATTAAGTTATTTTCAGATTAACTAATCTGATTATTAATTGACATTTGATTGTCAACTAAAAAACTCACTTTTAAAAGATTAGGAATTTTCACCATCAAATTCATTTTAAATTTCTTAGAAATTGAAATTTACTCTTTACTCAATTGTAAACTATATCAAATTATACTAAATTTCTATTAAATTTTATTTCTTTTCAGGTACATGCCAAACACGAAGAGAAATCCGACACAAAGAGCGTCTACAGGGAGTACAACCGTGAATTCTTGTTGCCCAAGGGTGTTAATCCCGAATCCATTCGCTCTTCTCTCAGCAAGGATGGTGTTCTAACTGTAGATGCTCCTTTGCCGGCTCTTACTGCTGGTGAAACCATGATTCCCATCACTCACAAGTAAATGCAACGATAAACAACTCCTAACCAACAACAGTTTACAGTTAAACTTACAACATCAAATGTGTGCTACTCCAAATCATCACAACTATCAACCACCAAAAGAAAAAAATCAAATAAAACTTTAGGCAACTTCTTTTTTTTTAAATTCATAACTTAGCTTTTTATCTTGGAAGCTGCTCTTACACAGGAGTAGTATGATTTGTGAATAAAAAAAGCTAGAAATGTTCTTAAATTTATTTAATAATTGCTACTTTTAAAATTTCTTAACTTGTTTTTTATATTAATTTAACAATTTTAATTTTAATTTTGTTTTTTTTTCTATTTATTATTGGGCAATTATAAGTTTTTATTATTAATATTTTATAATTGTATGCGTTTTTTTGTACAAAATGAAAAAATGTAACAAAATCCTTATAGAACAGTTTAATTGGTTCAAATTGTTTAAAATGTATTCATTCAATTTATTTATGTGAAAATTATGTTTTTCTTTTTGCATAAAAATGTACGGTCCAGTGAAAAATAAACTATAAATAATAAAATTTGATACTCAAAACCAAATAAAAGAATTTTTTTGTTGTTGTTTTTTTTTATTTCATTGCTTTTATTATAATTTTATTTTTTGAGCTAATTTCACTACATCTCTGCCATGATCTGTATGCGCAATTGTATATTTTTGATGAATTTTGGCATTGTGCTTAAACTAAATAAAAAATTTAAGAAATTGTATTCGTATTATATATACAATAATATGTAAAATAAATTTTAATAAAATGTTTGAAATTTTTATTAAACAATTTTTTTTTATTTAAACAAATTTGGATATGAAAATTAGGTGATATGTACACTATTAGCAATATCTGTTTTATAGCCAAAAATTAATGATTATAAATTTAACAAATTTTAAATAGTAAACTGTGATATTTATGGTATACGCACAATTGGGACGAACGACGAATTTCGTAAAGCACGACGAACAATAAAATTATTCGTACTGCGAATTCGTTTCAAAATTTGTTTGTTCGAAATTGGAAAAAAGTAAGCAAAAGGAACATAAATTATATTTTTGTGATAATTTTAAAAATTAAAAATTTATTCGTACATTATTTCGAAATTAGAAAATGTTAGAAATTGACCTCGAATAGAATTAAAATTATATTTTTGTGAATATCCCCAATTTTGAGATTATTTTAACAGCTTGTCATCAAGTGTACTCTTATGACGCAGAGATTATTTTAAGACCATAAAAAATTTTTCAAACATAACTTCGAATTTTCGAATATAATTTCGAATATTCGAATATAATATTGTATTGTCATTAGCTGTACTCATAACCGCCAAATTTCAGAAAATTCGGGCTTCCAGAATTGGTCTTAAAACAACTTTCCCCAATTAATTCGTCGTTCGTCTGCGTAAGAAATAGAAATAAACCTATCGCACAGATCGTTACGTACGACGAATTTCGCGTATTTTCACATTCTTTAGCGTGTTCTATATCTGACGACGAAAATTCGTTCCGAAAAATTCGTCGTTCGTCCCAATTGTGCGTATAGCATTACTCATCCAAAAAGTATAAAGTTCCAATTTAACTAAAGCTACGTATACACATCATACAACATTGGCACTTACAATTTCTGTTTTGAAACGTTGCACGTTTCATATCAATTCTTAAAAATACCAAAACATTAGCTTTGTAGTATGAGATGTCTTGCAGGCGGATTAAATTTAAAATTTTGCAATATATTTTTACCCGATTTTCAAATTTTCACCAGTGGCGCTACCGCTAATTAAACCAGAAGATTTGTACACAAACATTTTCAAAAATCAAGATCAAGTTTATCCTATCCCAGCAAAAAGTTACATGACAGGGATATTGTTTAATCAGTAGTTCAATTAAGGTGAAACATGCATGCATTTGGTATACAATTGTTATTCCCTTTAATTAAGAACAAGAAAATATGAGAGAAGAGAGAAAATTAAGTAGGAGAAAGAGAACAAGTAAGAATGTTATATTCGGCTATGCCGAATCTTATATATCCACCATCAAATCTAGTTTGACTCTAATGAAACTTAATTATGCCGAATTCCATCTATATGGTATGGAGGCCGATATAAGAAATATTTATGTGAAATTTCAACCCTATAGCTCTTTCCATTCGGACTCTATTGTGCTCTTAACAGACAGACGGACGGACAGACATCGCTAAATCGTCTTAGAATTTAATGACGACCCAGAATGATGAATATTTCGATGTGTTACAAACCGAAAGACAAATTCAATATACCCCCATCTTTTTTGATGGTGGGTATAAAAATGAGAAAAATAAGAATTTTTCCCCATTAAAGATTACAAAAAGGAATCGAATATGGATAAGAAATATACATTTTACGTTACCCGAATAATAAATATATTCCCCTGATAAAACCTGAATCTTCCAGTTCATTGTGGAATCTTCTACCTATCTATTTCTGACTCTGCACACTGGGACAGATGCATAGGATAGGCCCTACTTTTTCCAGTCCTACAAAATTCCCACACAAAGTTACCACAACTAAAGATTAGTTAGCTGCTCTACAGTAGTACCAAATGGTCAGTCATTAACTTATCCACAATTAATGTCAAATGTCAAAATTAACAAAGAAAATACAACCAAGTCCTAATGTTAAATTAATAGCCAGTGGATCCAAAGTGGACAACACCAAAAGTAACACCATAGACATCACAATTCAATATAGCAGATGTTATAAAAGAACAATGTCCACAACTCCGATTGCTTCTGGAAGATTAACAAATAATGACGTTTACAAACTATTCCAACTATCAAACCGTAAAGAGGAACTCGAATTGGTAGGAATAACTAAACACTATATTCTAAACATACATGTAGGTCACTAATTTTGTATCAGCGACAATGACAGGAATGAAAAGAAAACGGTTTCCTTCTCCTCTGTCAATAGCCTGCCTCAGCAGTAAAGAGGATTAGACATCTGCACAAATATTATTTACATACCTATATCCAAACTTTGTGAATTATCTTTTTAAAACAATTATTAAAATGAAAACTCTTTTTAAAAACTTATTAAATTTTTCACATTTTTATTTAATTTAAAAAAATTAATAAACCTATATTATTTACAACTAATAGAAAAATCAGTTTTATTTATTGGACCTAAACAACTTTTACCTCACTTAAATCACGCTTTTGTATAAGACGCATTTGCTTCTTCTTCATGCGCTTCAATTTCCAGGGATTCTTAATGACCTGGACAATTTCAGCACGACGTTCATTGGCCAAACGTCTTTCGGCGTTTTCTACGCGACGCTGATGCTTAGCAATAGCTTCTTCCTTGCGAGCCTCTTTTAGTTCACGCGATTTTTCTTTGATGGCACGCAATTCATTGCGTAGTTCCATTTTCTTTTCGAATGATAAACGCGGTTGAGTCTTTTTCAACGTAGAGAATCTAAAAAATGTAGGAAAGTTAAATTTAATATATAGAGTTTAAATTGCAGCATTAGGTAGCAAATTACTTGGTTTTAGGTGTTTTCCAGGGACGATTGGATTTGGGCTGACCACGGGGAATTGCATTTTCTGGCTTCTGTATCTTTTTGGTTTTCGTTTTTACTTTTTCAGCTGAGGGTTTGTTCGCTTCTTGATTTGTTTCTGTTGCTGCTTCATTAGTCGTGGGTTGTTCATTATTTTCAGTGGTCATTTTTGCAAATTTTTTAAATAAAAAATTATTTTTTCTTTAGAATTTTCTAAATAAAATATTTCTTTCACACGTGTGTTTGTTTTTGTTATTTCTTTTTTTGTGATGACAGTTCTTTTATAGCAGAGTTGTATTTTTTTGATTTGTGGAATCTATTTGAAGACTTTTTGTGACAAGTGACGTGGAAAGTATAAAGAGTACTTGGGTACTCGAGTACTGTATTTTCAATAAAAAATTTTGGATTTTGTTAATATTATAGTTTAAAAATAAACGATTTTTGAAATAAAAAAATGTAATGATCTGAAAACTTTAAACTAAAAATGTTTGAAAGAACTGAGCTGTAATTAAAATGCGTTCAAAGGATCTGGGATCGAAATACAATAAATTTAAAAATATCATATTTTGTAAAAATAAAACTCAAACATTCATAAACAGATACTCTTTTTATTAAAAAAATAAATTTAACAACAAATTCAAGCTATTTTACAATATATGTATACATTTTGTTAATTATAGTTTTTTGGTTTAAATACATATTTTTGTATTTCTAATAAAAAATAATATTAGGTCGTTTTTTTGTACATGTAGAAAAAACTAAAACTTAAAACTGTACACAACAACAATTAGTGCCATAACATTATAGGAATATTATATTCTAATTAACTCTTCTACTGCTATCTTGTTAAACATTATTTTTACTTGCTATTATTACATTTTCATTATGATGGTGTACATTGTATTGATAGAAAAATGATTTACTATATTCAAATGTCGATATCATAATGGCACAGGCGGGAGCCACTTTAAAAAGACGGGGACCCAGACCAGCAAATATACCACGTAGGCCATTTAAAGCATAAATGGATGCAAGACGTTTCATCATACCCCGAGAGGGCAAATCTTTGGCAGGTTTATCTAAAATTGAGAAAAAATGAAAATATATAGACAAAATGCATAAATTTCAACTTCTTTTTAAAGTTAATTTTAAAACACTTTGAGAAATATGTTAATAAATATACATAAAAACCAAAGATATAAATTTCAAGTGTTTTTTTTAAAGAGCTATAAGCTCCCCGCCGCCACATCCGCTAAGTATTAATGATTAATAGCCTAAGATCTGGATCATTTTAATCATGGATATATCATTTTATATTCTCATTGTAATTGCCAATATTTGTGGTGCAAATATTGGCAATTTCGACATATCTTTCGACAATCTCATGAAAACTTAAATTTCCTTCACATTTTACTAACCTGCAAATATCACTTTCTCGCCAAACTCTATTTGATCGTGAGTTTTGATAACATCGAAGGGGGTTGTAACTGTAGCGGCTATCTAAAAATATTAAATTACAAAACCAACAATCAAATAAACTTTCTTAATTAGAAAACAAAGTGATAAGAATACAAATGCGTATTTGTATATGTTTACAAATTTAGTTTTTCTATTGTGAAATCATTACTAGCAAAAATATAATTTGCTACAGAGTATCAAATATGTCTCATTTTAAATTCACAACAGAAAAACATGTTTGTAACACATGACTATATGCTGGACTACTTACCGAACCGGATATTGCCCCAGCTACGAAACTGAACGCAAAGGTGGGCTCAACAACATTGAACTGTGACTTTATTGTTTCATAACAACTCCAATAAATGCCGGAAAATGGTACATCACGTAGTATAGTGGGCGGTAGACCACGCCACAAACCCAATATGCCTTGTGTTTGTACCACTGTCCGTATGGCCGAAGAGATTTGGGCATATGTCATTTTTTCCGATTGCATTTTAGTGCGTATTAGCTCAACAGGACTGACAACGGTGACGGCACATACACGAGCTGTTACACCAGCCAATAAAGGTATAAGGAAGGGTATATCACGGCCTCTGTGGGAACCCTTTACATCTGCAAGGTACTTGTAGTGAAACTCTAGGAAACGTTCTTTAAATTGTTCATAAGCCACAAAGTAAATAACGGTGGAAGGTAAGGCCGATACTAAGGTGGGACTTAGGCCAGACCATAAGGAACCCACACCCTCGGAGCGGCTAATTTTAATGAAGGCATCCTGTTATTATTAAATTTAGTTTAAAATGTATCGAGATTTATAAAACCTTATAATACATACAATGGTACCATTAAGATGCGCCTGTTTTGTTGTGGGATATTTAGGATCACAAGGACATAGATGATCCATTAGTCCATTGCAATAAAGGAAGCATTTATTGGACATTTGTGTTTGTTGAGCCTGCAAACGGGTCTTAATCACATCCAAGGGAGTCACTATAATTAACACAAAGATAATTAAACTTTGTTCCTTAAAAATGTATATTACACTTGAATACTAACTAAAAGTAGCTGTTAGCATGGCTCCTGAACAGGCAGAGGCCACCTGCTGTAAAGGTCGTATCCTAAATCTAGGGTCATCATTGAGTACTTTGGTTTTATTTTCTATAAGCTGTGTATTGGGACCAGTAGTTCTGTGACCACTACTGGTATCTATAGCACTCTTTTGTTGTGTAGTTTCTTTTGCCATTTTTATGATGAAACAGATATTTTTAACGATGTTACGCTACTTTTTGCCTCCCGAATTTTCTTTCAGTTAAATTATGTTTCAACTACAAACATTTGTATTACAACAACAGACCAATGTTTTTCATACACAATTTGTTATCTTTTATTATTTTCTAATTTTTTACTATCGTATTTTACAAAAACATAATTATTGTGCAAATTATTTTTTTAAATGACAATATTTTTTGACACTTAAATTCATGTGGACAAATGGCTTCCACAAGGCAGAGTTGCGTAAAAAATGTAGTCTGAGGTGCCGGTTTGACATTTATTTCAAGGTAACGGTAAATGCAAGTTTGAAATTGTGGAATTTCGGATAGGCGTTAGAGCAACTACATTGAAGGAGTTTTTGAAAAAAGGTTTAATCAATTTTCTTAATTTGATATACTAACCATATCCAAATTTTAATTTGCTTGATTTCGCTGCAGTGTAAATGTGGTAAATTTTATGAAATTTGCTGTTGATTTTAAAATAAATTAAGTTATTAAAATAATTTTTTAAATGTATGACAAATTTAACAAGTAAGAAGTTATAGTCGGGCGGGACCATATAATACCTTACACCTGTTACAAAAATGAAATAAATATTCTTAAGCCATTTATTGTTGAAAACTGTGGACAGTCAAATTTTTAAGGGGGCTTTGAGGGTCATCAAGACTAGTATAGAACATGATTTTGAACCTTATTGTCGACATACGAGTATATTAAACATAATTATGAACTTAAAGGCCCTATTCGTGTGTTAAGTTGTATGGAGGCTAGGTGAAGTGATCTTAACCATTTCAATAAGCTTTGTCCCTGGAAGAAGCCAAATTTCATTAAATTATTTTCAAAAATGATTCCGAGCCGATTGGAATCATGTTTATAACGCACAATAATATGTACAATATTATTGTGCGTTATAAACATCAGCATCAGGGTATAAAAATCGGTTAAAGGTCATCATGAAACTAAAAGACTTTTCAACTTATATCAAGTTTTTTATTTTAATTTTTATACATTAGATCAGTTTGACATAACAATATATGTATATTGGTAGGTCTCCATCAAAATCTGCCATGTATCAAAGTTTCTTGGTTAATGCATACAATGCATAAAAAACCAAAACATCTTTATCAACTTTGAAAAATATTATGAAATACTCTGCCGGCTGATATTAGATTTTATGCCGTCTTCAAAATGTTTTCTGTTGTACGCCATAGTTAGTGTAGTTTTACGTCGTCGTAAACTTTGCTTGACACTGAACTCTGGCCCACAATCCACACACTTTTTTTGCCGGTCTTTGAGAGCGGACACGTAAAGTTTTCTGCAACAGTCATATTTGTTTAGCAAAGTTAATTAAACAAATTTTGCAATAAAGTTAGGAAAATTTATGCATAAGTAGTAAATTGTAATTTAGTTGTGTGTTTTTTTTTATTGTCAACGAATTTATTGTAAGAGAAATTAAAAATGGCGTGGCATAAATTTATAACTTTGGCAATAATTGCATTAATTTTGCCAACTTTTATGGCCGCCGAAGAAGGAGCTGAAGAAAACTTTGCTGTTGAATTGACAGTCGAAAATTTCGATGAAGCCATTGCAAAAAATAATCATTTTGTTAAATTTTTTGCACCTTGGTAAGTAGATGTATAAAAAAATTCATATTGTTTGATAATAAAACAAAGAAATATTGATATTTTGTTAAAAAAAAACAATGATAATTCAGAAATATTTATGATTCATTTGAGTTTATATTTTCTTTAACACATGTGTTAAATAAAAAAAAAACAAAAATGCTAATTGGAAATTATAGTTGGTTAATGCCGACCATATAATACCCTAAACCGATATGATTGTATATTCTTGAAGGAATATGTGTCGATTAAATCGGATTGAATAAATTTACATAATTTCACCCAGTTTAAAAGGTTTAGTTCTTGACAAAATAAAACATTTCGGGTCTTATTCATAGTGCATAGTGCAAAATTTAGCAGGAAGTTAGTTAGCAGCTCGTTTTTATTATTAATAAGATGCTCGTTGCTTGACTTTTATTACTAAGTTATCTTCTAAACTGAGATGTGTAGTTAAAATACAAGTTCCAAAAAATATTTTGGAACGGCTTGATTTAATAATAATATTAGGCTAATATGTCTATGCATTACAAATGTCACTACAAATGCATTATACCCAGTTTATTATTTATTGCTGTGTACAATATAAAAATCAGCTCTTTGTGTTTCTTCATTACCAATTTACTATAGACACGTAGTGTCTTATGATAAGTTGTTTTAATTATACCCTACACCACTTTAGTGGGGAGGGTATATTGGGTTTGTGCTGATGTTTGTAACATACAAAAATATTCGTCCTATACACCTTAAAGTATACCAATCGGCTTAGAATCATTTTCTGAGTCGATTAAGCTACGTCCGTCTGTCTGGCTGTCCATGTAAACCTTGTGCGCAAGGTACAAGCCGCAAATTTCAAGATAATTGGATGAAATTTGGCACACACGATTCTTTTGGCCCAAGGACGAAGCCTATTGTTTAAAATCGGTCCATTATTTCGACTAGCCCCCATACAACCGTACCCCACAAATAGGGCCTTTTGGCTTATAATTAATTTAAATGGTCTATTATGTTAACAAAAGTCGACAAAACTTAGTTTTATAGAACTTTAAATGACACTACCGATTTTTGTAATGATCGGGCTTCATTTGATCCTATCCCCCATACAAACTCCCCTTCAGAAAATGACTTAAAGGTCAAAATTCACTTACAAACACTAATAACACTTTTAAATTCACATAAATAATATTGAAGAAGACTTAACTCCCCCTACCAACATTTTTAAGGATAGGGCCATATTTTGCCCTACTCCCCTTTAAGTCCTCTTAAAAAAATCTCTTTTTTTGCCAAAAAAAAGTAAAAATATTCCGAAATAAAGTTAAAAAACGAATGAAATGATTTATTTTTTTAAATAATCCCCATTTTTAACATACATACTGACTGGTGTAGGGTATCATATGGTCGTCTACGCCCGACTATACATTCATACTTGTTTTTTTATTTCCTTAAATTTTAAAAAGACGTTTGAACCGCCCACGTATCTATGAAGATTTCCTAGTAACCGCTTCAAAGATTTTATTTTCTATTTCTTTAGTATTTTCATATTGTCACTGACCATTTAATTCATATTTTAACTTTGTTGTGTGGGCTTATAGTGTCAATCGTTTCTTATCTTGTATATTTTTTTTCATTATTTTAAAATGATTTTAATTTAATGTTACTTGATCTTGTTTAAAATATACAACTCTTTAACACACATTCCGTTAATGTATCCTCTATTGTTGAAATCTGAATGTTTGTGATAAGAAGTATTAAGTTTTATTGAAAATATGTACATGTGCAATGCATGGTATGAGTTTGTTTTTTACACTTTAAACAAATGTTTAATTCTTATCAGTACGTGCTGGTCTATTATTTCATTTGTTTCTATTTTAATGGTTATATTTAACTTAATATTTTATACAAAGACTAATGATAACATCTATCTAAAAGATCGTTATTTAGTTTGCTGTTATAAAATGCAATGAAAATATAATTTTTGTCAAGTTATATATTGCTGATTATGATTAATGAATGATAACTGATATAATCGAATGTATTTCTAAAGAAATCTAAAGTATTTAAAGAAATAGTTTTAAAAGCTACCCGATTACAAAATAGAACACCATATAAAATGTAAAATAGATTGTTAAATTCATTAATTAGATTTCAGACAGGTTATTAACCTCTATCTCTTAGCTGTTGTTGTTGTAACAGGTTGGCTGTAACTGGATGTTATTCTTTAGGAAAAAAAACTTCCGGTTGATACAGCTGTTGCTGAGTGGCAATCTTTGGCCGATTAATAATCGTGTCGTTCCGGAGCGGAAATCCAATTGTCGTGGGAACGCCTCTATATATATAATCCAAACAACGTTGCCTCTTAGCTCTTATTTTGGTTTGTTTCTACCCTCAATTCGTCTCGTTTAGGGCAACCTAAAGTGAAACTTTCCGGTTATTTCCTGCTTTCTAAAAATCTTAAGATCCTCTTTCCTTTTTTTGATTACTTTCACGTATATTTGTGATGTTTAAGATATGGGTTTTAAAATAACCATATCTTAAACATCACAAGTTTCCGGGATGAAAATGTTTATTACTCAAATTCGAAAGATGATGATTTTTTGTTAAAATATTTATCAAATACAATATATTTTTAATTTTAGGTGCGGACATTGCAAACGCTTACATCCCCTTTGGGAACAATTGGCGGAAATGATGAATGTCAAGGATGAACCCCAAGTCATTATTGCCAAAGTCGATTGTACTCAACAGCAAGAATTGTGCGCCAAACATGAAATCACCGGCTATCCCACTCTACGTTTCTTCAAATTGGGTGAAAGCGAATCAGTAAAATTCAAGGGAACTCGTGATATGCCTGCCATTACAGAATTCATTAATGAACAATTAAATGGTGACAATGAAATTCCCCATGGCGAAGGCTCTGAAGCTAGTGCTCCAGTTGTCGCTAAAGGCAAACTTGTTGAATTGACAGAGGAAAATTTCGCCAAACACGTTTCAAGTGGTAATCATTTTGTTAAATTCTATGCTCCCTGGTGCAGCCATTGTCAACGTTTGGCTCCTACTTGGGAACAATTGGCCAAGACTTTGCAAAATGAAGAAGCTGTAAGCATTGCCAAGATTGATTGTACCGTCTATCGTCCCATCTGTCAGGACTTCGAAGTTAAAGGTTATCCCACTCTCTTGTGGATTGAGGATGGCAAGAAAATTGAAAAGTACTCTGGCTCCCGTGGTCATGATGAATTACAGGCTTATGTTAAGAAAATGTTGGGCAGTGATGGCAATCAAGAAGCTGCTGCTACCGAAAAGCCTGCCAGTGGTGAAAATGATAAATTACAAGTTTTGCAATTGACTGGTGATAACTTTGAGAAATCTGTAGCTGAAGGTGTTACTTTTGTGAAATTCTATGCTCCCTGGTGCGGTCATTGTCAAAAGTTGAGTCCTGTTTGGGATCAATTGGCTGAGAAGATGCATGGTGGCGAAAAGTCCGTTAAAATTGCTAAGGTTGATTGCACATCTGCCGAGAACAAAAAATTGTGTGTGGACCAACAAGTCGAAGGTTATCCCACCTTGTTCGCTTACAAAAATGGTGAACGTCAAAGTGAATATGACGACAGTCGATCTCTGCCCGAATTAGTTAGTTATATTAGCAAATTCGTGGGTCACGATGAATTGTAAAAGGTTTTTTTGATGAACAATTGCAGCTGCTCTCTTTTCTACATACCTTTTACTCTAGCCACTATAACCACCGTTTCATCTTCCCCTCTTGTATTTGAATAAAACGAAAACTATCTTTCTTCCTTGACTTTATGCTAGGAACATTTTACGTATAAACAAACAATCATTTTGCAATTATTGTTTTTCATATGCATTTAATTTAAAGAAAAAGACAAATTAATTAATTATTTTTTATATTTTGTTTTATGTTTATATTTAGATAATTTGTTTTTTTATTGTTTGTGATTTTTGTGTAATTGTGTTGCATTTCTTCGTTTTTTTTTACTGTGGTCGAACCATTTTTTTTTTTGGTTGATGTAAAATTTTGTTTGCCCTTTGAAAATTTCATTAAGAACAAATTATATAAAATTATAAATAAAAAAACTAATTATACAGATAATACAATAAATTTTAAATTAAAGAAATACAACCGAAAACTATTTGGGTGTTGCAATTTTTAAACATGTTTTTATACCCACTATCAAAAAAGATTGGGGGTATATTGATTTTGTCAATCCGTTTGTAACACATCGCAATAATTGTCATAGACCCACAAAAGTATATATATATTCTGTGTCGTTATTAAATTCTAAGACGATCTAGCCATGTCTGTCCGTCTGTCTGTTGAAAACATAAGATAGAGTCCGAATGGAAAGAGCTAGAGGGTTGAAATTTCACTTAAATATTTCTTATAGTTAAGGTTTGTTTTGTATTGAAAATACGTCACGTTTTTCGTCTAGCCCCCATACAAGTAGCCCCTCGAAAAGAAGCTGTAACAGTCATAACTTATTTAAAAATACGAATATAGCGATGAAATTCTTATGATCCAAAATCACTATGCAAAATTTTATGAGGATCGGTCTATAATTGACTCTACGCCCATATAAGGTCCCCTTCACAAAAGGACTTTAACGCTTATTACTTGCATAAAAATACAAGTATATAGATGAAATTCGACATAAATAAGTTTCATACGAATCAAAATCTATCTAAACAATTTTATGAGGATCAGTCCATGATTGACCCTACCCCCTATATAAGGTCACCTTCAGAAAATGACTTCAACGCTCATGAATGGCTTAAAAATACTAGTGTAGCGATGAAATTCGACACAAATAAATTCAATACGAACCAAATTCTGTCTACCAAATTTTATGAGGATCGACGCATAATTGATAGAATTCGACATAAGTAAATTTCATTCGAGTCAAACGAGGTTTAATGGTGGGTATATAAGATTGGGCATAGTCGAATATAACTCCCTTACTAGTTAAATCAGAAAATTTACTGCAGTTCTTTCGTAACATATGTATATGGAAAATAATGAGAAAATAGTTTAAAAATATTTTAGCAGATAATTATGCAGAATCTGAACATACTTGTTCAGATTCGGACGGACATAAATCAACTCAGAAATGATTCTGAGCCGATTGGTATACTTTAATGTGAGTATAGGACCAAATTAGTTTGTGTTGCAAACATCAGCACAAGCCCAATATACCCAATATAGGTTTTATTTTTTTTCGAAAATAATTTTATATTTTCGAATCTAACATTGTATTCTAATCAGCTTTTCAATTATTTACCAAATTTTAGATTGTCTGGCGGAAACTGTTTAACAATTAAGTTGAAAATTTGTATCCATAATAACAAACCGATATTGCTCTAAATTAAAGAACTTTCAAAAATATCATTGTATTGCACACAGGTAATATCAAATTTGTCAAAATTTTGAAAACTGGTCGAAAATTCAGTCACAAATGATGAATAAATTTAATTAAAATAAAATAGTTGTAGGGTTAAAATTCTACAAAAATATGGCATCCCTATATTATCACAACTTCCCCTACTAAAAATTACTACTCTGTATAGTACAGCTGTTTGTTTGTCTAATAAGAAGAAGCATTTATTATTATTTTTACAGAAAAAAATTGTATCGGAAAATCTTTTTAATAGAATTTTGCCTTTTAAAACAATAAAAATTCATAAAAAGTATCGAGAATATACAAAATCATTTAGCCAAAACTCTTAGAAACTAATAAATGCCATGTAACAATAACTTTAAAGCACTAAAAAGTTGGAAAATTTAATATTTTATCCACAAAAAAATTCTTATAAGAACAGCTCAAAATTCAGTAGATCAAAATTGAAGAGAGATTTACTAGGAATTTTGTGTGATTGAAATTGAAAATGGAAAAAATGTCCTCAAATATGGGTTCATCTAGTGGGAACAGTAGTAGTGGCGGAGATGATGAGGTATTGCCGTCAATAATAGAAATGGATGAGCAATCGCAGGATCGTTCAATAAGTTTGGTAAGAACACGTACATGCATTTGTTGATTTTGGCAATTAAATGGGAATAATTATTGTAAATTTACTTTTCAGCGCGTCATGAATAACTCTAGCAGTGTTCTAAAGAAGATTGCCAATTTGTATGCGGAACAATTAATGTCGGACATTATATTGGTGGTGGGTGACCAACAGTATCCGGCTCACCGTGTTATTCTCTGTGCCAGTAGCGATGTGTTTCAAGTTATGCTAATGAATCCCGAGTGGAATGAATGTCGCAAGCATGTCATTGAACTAGTGGAGGAACCCTGCTGTGAGGCGGTATTTCCACAATTTCTCAAATATTTGTATGTGGGCAAAATCAATATATCTCTTAACACCGTTATGCCCATGCTGGCTTTGGCCCACAAATACAATGTACAAGATTTGGTAGAACTTTGCGTACAATATATGACGAAACACACCGCCAAAGCTGCAACTCAAGGCTTTCTTGTGTCTTGGCTGCAATACACCATTGCCTTTAGTCCCCAACACAAGGAGCTGACGGAAGCATTAAAACGTTTTCTCAAATGGAATTTAGAAATTGTTTCCGAATCCAAAGATTTTGTAGAACTTGATGTAGCCGTTATGGCCATACTATTGCAACAGAATGATTTGGTGGTACGCAGTGAATATAAACTTTTTGGTATTTTGGAAAATTGGTTGCTACAGCGAAAAGATCTGCTGGATAATGACGATTCATTGACGGATGTTGAAAAGCATGAACATTTTATACAACTTGTTGAACAGACCGTTATACATATACGATTTGCCATGATGACTCCTCGTGAATTAGCTCATTTACTTATATTTCCTTTATTGGAATATCACAAAGAATTTATTGTTCAGCGTATGGCTATTGGTATGTCGTACCAATCGGGTCAGGAGGAACGTGTTAAAGAGGTGCGCAATTCTCCGGATGGGCGTCTGCAATTTACTCCACGTCTCTATTCGAACGATACATGGAGTATTAGTAAAGTTGTGAATAATTTTGACTTGATCGACAAGTATAGCAATTATGTGACATGTTTCTTTACACCGGGAAATATTGCTGAGACTGAAGATGGTAAGTTTTTGTTGTAAAGGATGAAAATAATAGTTTTATTATAAAGTATAATTGTCCATTTATTATTCAATATACAGAACAACCCATAACATGGGAAGTAGAATTCTTTCCCCGAGGCATCAAATACAATAAAGCTAAAATGGTGTGGGGCGAAGATGTGCCAGGAGTCTCTCTTAATACGGTGCGGGTAAGAGTAACTTGCAAACATTTACAAGTCAATGAAAAACGTTTCAAAGTAAGTCAATTTCATACAAATATATAAAACAAATAAAATTATATTTAAAAAAATTATATTTGATTTCATTATAGATTGCTTGTCTTATAACTGGCGTACAAAATAAAATTGATCATATTTTAACTTTGCATGAACGCACTGAATACTTTAGTGGCGAGCAACGTGTTGTTAATCTAGATAATTTAATACCTTTCGATGAATTGGCATTATCTTCCATTAACTTATCGCCGCATTTGGTGGGACCAAATCGTAATAACTTAGAATTACATGTCATAATAGTACCAATGGGTCCCTATACTTGCCGTGATACACCCTCGTTTGATTTTAAATAAAGTTATGTTTAACTTGGACGTTTATTAAAATAGAAACCACCCTTCACCCCCCTCAACCTTTTCCCCTACATACTCTTGCTAATATTTACTGAACATATTGTAATGTAATGTATGTAATCAAATGATCTTATCTTTTCTAAATACATATTCCTTTTTTGTTCTCCCATTATTTTAAGATATTAAATTAATTTTTATATTTTTTGGCTTGTTTTCCAAACAATGGATAATAATATTAAGTTGTATATTATGTATTATTTAATTGTTATTATTTTCTTTAAATTACGCTAATTTCGTTTGAACAACATTTTCGTTTTGTAATAAATATGAAATTGTATTAAATTGAATTCGATCGACTGCTAAAATAAATATATTTAATAAATAAATTTTAAAGATTTATTAAATTTTAAATAAATAAAATTTTAAAAGTTTTGTTATTTATCTACATGTGTACATGGGGAAATTGGAAATAGGAAAGACTACCATTTGCAGAATTGTTTTACCAATTTACATATTTATTAGATGTTTTGACTACCTTTAAGTTAATATCTATGTAGGTACTTCTTGTGTATCATATCCAGAAATATCCAATGCTTTATCAACTTGTTTAAAATATAAAGTTATAATAATTCTTAAATAAATTGTGGATTTTACTGCCACCAATTAAGAAATATTGCTTTGTTTTTCTAAAATACTTAACAGCCGCTGTGACAACTTAAATGTTAATACACTCATAGTTTAATTTATAAATTTTATAATAAAATAATAAGCAAAACTCCATGTGGCATTTTTGTTTTGCTAAAAAAAATTTATATTTAAATTAGAAGTACACGTGTTTTCGTTAAAATGTTAATTACTTTCTAAAGTTAAAGATAAATAATATGAAAAGAGGTGTTGCTTTATCTTAGCAACATCAAAACATTATTAACATTTTGTTTGTCCTATCAAATATGATTTCAAAACATATAAAAAAAATTTTACTAAAACTGTCTCTGACTGTTAAAGAAGATGTCTAATGTGTTTAATTTAGTCGGAGCGTCTACTTTCTTAAGTTTTTGTTTTTATATCTAATTGTAAATTTTAACTTAGAATAGTTTTGGTTAGTAACTCGACAAAAGTTCTGCCGTAATTATGTGCGTATATTGATGTTGATATTCGAGATTATAAAGTTTTTAACTTAACTACTTTATTTTTAAGTTTTATCTAAAATTTAAGGTTTTTTTTTTAGAAATGTGTAAGAGACATTAGATTTATAAGTTTATGATGATGTTTTGCACCAGCCATTATTAATAGATCTATAAAACCTCACCATAAATATCTGTAGAGGAGGATAATTAAATTTGGTGGCGCCAATAGGTCATTTAGGGCGGGTTTCTTACTCATCCGTTAAACTAGGCTTATCTTGCTATTAGATTAAACTCGGAACAAATTTAGGCGGGCTATAACCGATGATTGTGTTTTTCAGTTTTAGATTTAAGCTCAGTTAACTTTGTTAGTATTGCCAAGTTTTCACTCAAAAACATAAACAATGAACAGCTGTTTTTTGCAAACAACACTTTTGTAAAATGGAAAATTTTGGAAAAATGTTAAATAAACATTTAAAACAATAATCAATAAAACAAAACAAATCAGAAAATTGCAATTTACTTAAAATATTATGTTTTTTTCTTCCGAAATCATTGTTTTATTGTTTTTGTTATTTGTGTTTTCTCACTTATAACTTCAGTTTAATTGGACAATTTAACTGAAAGACCTTACTAGTTCTTTCAATTTCATATATAATAACTTGTTTATATCTTTAGCATATTAAAATTAGTTGAAATTGGCCCATACAATCGAACCATTATTATCTGGACAAGCAAGGAAAATTTAATGTTATCATTTGTATAAGTTACCTTTCATCTATCATCATTCAACCCAGCTCACTTCTCATTCATCCGACGCACTCATAGAGAACAACATCATAGACACATACTCTAGGTAGACTTTACCGCGCATCAGACTTTTAATCGCAACTCTTCTCTCAAATCTGGGCTTAAACCATAGCCACTATGGGGAATCCAAATGAAAATCAACCAACCGACCAAACATAACATAGTCCTACGGGCAACTGACCAGATTATGTGGTTCTCGAAGAGGTGCTACTAGTACCTCTTCGAGAACCACATCTCTTTACAACGGGATTGCAATACACCTAGATAAGGATCTTTCATCAAGGAAACATGCCACGTTAACTAATAACTGGTTAACGTGGTAATGTGCACTAATGAGAATATTTGATTCAGCCTGTTGGCATAAAATATCTCAAAAAACCTTGGTATAGGTTGCTCAAGTTGGATTTTATGACTCTGTCTCTCTTGACAGCTAGAACTCAGAATACAAAGTTAGGCTGCAGTTTCATCTTTTTCCTTATCACCTCAACTGCGAAAATAGTCATTAGTTTTTTTTGGTTTTAATTAGGATGGCGGTGCATTAAGCACTCATATTGTCAGGTTATCACACGTTTGTCCAGAGAAAACCCCACCAACCGACCTATATCTTCATATAGGAAGTTGGAGCATCCGGACTTGATTTCATCAAAAACATTAATGGTCTCCAAGCATTAATGGTTTAAATGATCTCCACCAGGTTATATAGTGAGTAATTTATGGTCTCCACCAGTTAAAAACGTTTGAGTATTCTATGGTCTCCACCAATAAAACATAACCTCACTTGAAGTGATACGAAAGCACGAGGTTAATGTAGACAACATATAACTTTGAACAGTTATATGAAGTAATACACTACACTAGTGCGAGCGAGACGCAAAACTGTCGAAAGCCAGGCAACAAACAAAAACATAAATTTTAGGTAGCTATTTTCTGCATGACTTAGCGGATCTATCGGAGGTTGATATCCGGAAGATAGACTCCTACATTCGTGCGATAAACTGTTTCGGTATAGGAAACCAGAGTGATTAGGTCGAAGTGTACTAATACGCCGACCGTTTTCTCTCTTTACAGGTATCAAAAAGGGATCAGAATACTGGACCCAAGTGTGTCCCCAGTGAGGGCATCGCGAGGAAACTGAGTTTCTGAACACTAAAAATAATTCATTAAGTTACTTTTTTTCATGATAAGGAGCGCACAACAGGCCCGATTGTGTGTGGTGAAGTACATTTTCTCCTATTAACCAAACCTAAGTACTTTGAGATCCCAAAATGCACCCTCTGAAATATTTTTTGATACTGAAACAAAATCTCTTTTTCCATCCCTGATTAACATTTAAACGTTATGGTCACTGGGTTTAAAAACTTAAATTATTATAGATTTATTTAATATACATACTAATGTATGGATGTAAGTGTAGATTTTGACATTTGTGAGTATCCTTTAGTATAATGTAAGTGTTTGGTACTTCTATTTTATGTTGATTTATTGCAACACCTGTTGACTTTTACACCAAATATAAAAGGACACAAATGAATCCAAATGACTTTTATTAGCATATTACAAACACAAATTTTAAAATTGCAAATTTAAAAAATTACTCTTAAATTTGTCTTAAAATTCTCTTGAATGTAAATAAAGTTTTTATGATTATAAATTTGTTTATTTTTCTTTAGTTTAATGTACTTTTCAACAATGTTGTTGCTTTTTTTATCTAAATAGCAATTAAAGAAGAAAAAAAAAACTAAAACATATCTTTGAAAAATTTAATAACAAGATTTGTTGTTGTTTTGTGTAATTGTTAATAAATTATTTCTTACAATACTTATGAGTGGAAGTGAGATGATGATAACTGTTAGAGTATTAACACTTCTAACACTGTGTGTGTATTTTGCTAAAAAGAATTTTGGAAAAACAAAAACAAAATTAAGTCTTATTACGGATGATGATTCTGTTTACATTTCGCCTAATATTTTTATGGTGATAAGTAGTCAGAAAATATATGATAGTTTTTTTTTCTTTTAATAAAAAAAGGAGAAATATAATAATTTCAGATAAGACTAGAAGATTTTTCGTTTGATAAAGTCGAAGTGTAAGGCCCCCGATTAATTAATCTTAAAAAGTTTGAAGACAAATATTACAAAATTTTTAACGATTTGCAAAACCCCACCGGACAGTCCAGAACTACCTATTTAGCCTACCATTTAGGTTTAACCCTAGCCACCTAACTGTCCAGGTGACTAGCTATTTTTACATGTACTTGTCCTACGAGAAGTCAGCACATCAACGCATAAACTACGTAGACGCAGCAAAAATCTTAAGTTTGTTTTTCAAGTGACGATTCTTTCGCTTACAAAGGGGACTCTTCACCCTCGTTCACAAGGAGTACACCCAGGTAGATAGACGTAAATGGAAATCATTGTATCTTCTATCGGATGCATTTACTCTTTCGAACTCTATCGAACTGCTGGGAAGTTTGGATATTGATGTTTTTCATATAACATCCTGTAGCAGTCTAATACTGAACATCTAACAAACATATATCGACTTAAGTTTTATAGAGATCTACAATACATCCACATCTTTCTATCTCTCGGTCTGCTGCAAATGAACTGATAAACAAATCATACCTTTTCGTATAACACGTTAAAAAATAGCAAAAAACAAAAAATAAATAATATAATTAAAACTCATTTGTTTTAGTTTTAGTTGTGGTTGTTGTTGTTGGTGGTTTTGTATCTTTTACTTTGCAAAAATACAAAAAAAAAAAAAAAACATTATACGTCATAAAAGGGGAAAATATTTAATTCTTTTTTTATTTTGTGTGTTGCTTATTATTCAAAAAGAATTTTTTAAATAAAGTTGGAAAGTCATCAAAATTTTTAACACAGTCTTCACGTAACGTTGATCCGAACGGTTCCAGTGGCCATACGAATAGTACTTCTTAGCCAGTGTTTTAATTCATTTTCTTTCAAATGTGATCTGTTAAAAAAGTAGTGTGTTGAGTTTAATTTTTTTATTTCGAAAAATATGCTGATATGTGATAAATTTTTTCTATGAAAAAAAAAAACTTGTATATAAAATTATTAAAAAAAAAGTTTTTATATAAATTAAACGAAAACTGTTATTAATAAGTAATTGTATATAATTTTTTGTTTGTTTTTACATACAAAATAATTTGTTATTAAATTTACTTAAATTAAGTAAATCGTTAAACATTAATTTATTCGAATTTTAAAAGTAACCAACACAAGAAGAATCCAAACAAAATGGATAATCCTGGTTATATTATTGAACTCGAAGGTGACAAAGGTAAGTTGAGATTTTAGATTTAAAGTTTAAAACGATTTGTATTATTCGATTTTATAAAATTTAAATAAAATATTGAAATGTTAATCTTTCAGGATATATTAACCCTTTTACCACTAAGGTCATAGGTTCAATTATTAGAGGTTAAATTAATCCTCGTACCTAATATATTATTTTTTAATAAATCGTGTATTTAAATTACCCGAGAAACACTGTTAAAAGAGTAGGGTAAGCGTATTAATACAACTTGACCTAATTACTCTGGATTAGGTTCGGGTAGGTTCAGTTAGTCGCAATAATAGGGGACTATATATGTATATATATGTTTCGAATGTTTACCTTAGATAACTGCCTTCAATGATGCAAGAAATTACTAAACGTGTTAAATTGCGTTCCGCAGGACACCTTATTTTTCCTCTTCATCTGGATAGCTTTTGCAGAAGTTTTTACTTGTTAATCACTGTGATAATGAGATATTAAGTTCTAATTAGTTTAGTGGCTGTGAAGCGATGTGCACTCAGATATTTGGTTTCATTTTAAGAATTCTGAAGAACTTTAGGTCCGTATGTCTTTTCGTAGGTTACTTGTAGTCTTTCAGCATGGTGGTCTTAGATTCGATTCTCACCAGAAACTCTTAAAATAAGAGCACAACATGTCCGTCAGTGGACACAGAGAAGTGTTCTTTATTGAAATCGAGATACTATCACCCCTATCGCCAATATAAGTGAAAATTTTTTTCCCTTAAAGTTTTTATTTCACACGAAGAGAAAATTACTATTGTGAATTTGTTCAGAATAATTCATTCACAATAGTTGATTTTGTATGGAACAGCTGTTCAATGTTTACAATTTTTCACTACAAAAAAGTTAGTGAACGAAAAAAGTGAAAAGGAACTTGTGACATCGACATTACTTTTCCAATCTGTGGTAAATTGTAGATATATGTGTATTACTTTTGTTCGAATACTTAGAAGATATCGTAGAACTTGTCATAAGCCAAATCGGTGTCTTTATCATACTTCGATTCATCAGTTCGAACATTTTCTAGGAACTCTTAAACAAAACCAAACAGATTAAAATTCAGCGAAATTTACATATATTTATTTTTAAATATGCCTTCGTTAAAAAAGAAAAGTGTTTTTCATTTTACAAAAACCTCGATCAAGTCGTTCCTATGATCTAGAACAACAAGAAACGCTGGAATACTTTCATAATATTTATCCAAATTTTTGAATAGTTTATAAAAAATACAAAGATCAAGGCTCCACATGTTTCTCATTCTATAGCGATCATTAAGAGCACAATAAAGCAATATATATTTTTAGAAAAGCATCAGCAGTTTTTTAGTTCCAAAGAAACTTATAGATCGATATCCATAAGAATTGATATTTATGTTAAAAGATGTCATTGTATACGTCTTTGTTAGAACCGCTATATGTTTCCTTTTTAAGAATAACTTTAGATTTATATATGACCTTAAATGAAACGACAATATTTTCCATTAGTTTAACGGAAATACAAACATTGAGCGAGCCTCCACATGTTTCTAACTATATGGCGATCATAAAACTAGATAACATTTTGCAATTCTTAGGACCACTATAGAGCAATATTTATATTTAGAAACATATTAGCAGTTCTTACTGCAAAAGTTCTTAATCATTGTGATGAAATTAAATAAATTTTGAATTTTGAACTCTTATGTATAAACACACAAAATTTTTAGAATAATATGGCCCAGTATTTAAATATTTACTTTGATTTTATAATACACTCATCATAAATCCATAAAATTTTAACAATCATTGTATTTTATAAGCAGTAAGTAGTACTAGTAGTGTTGGTTGGTCGTTTGGCTCGTGCTAAATTTTTAATGCGTTTTGAATGAATTTTAAAAAATAATTTAAAAATAAAAATTCCATAATAACAGAATTAAATATTCTAACTATTAAAAGAAAAAACTTCATGACATTGCATTAGAAGAGTTCAAGTATTTAGAAAGAAAACTTATCTAAATTGTAGTAGATATTTTGTATAACTAATAAACATTTACTTAGCGCATGAAAATTAACTGAACGTTAAACCAGCACGCAACTGATGATAACAGCTGATTTTATAATTTATTAATCTTCATATACGATTTACATAAAGAAATTTTTAATATTTTTATGAATGAACGAAATAAATGTAAATCTGTATACATATATACATACATATGTATATGAGTACTAGTAGTCTTGTTTTTTTTTACAAGATTTGTATAATAAACCTTTTTTTTGTTGATTTTTGTTTTAATCTTTATATTAAACCATAAAATGACTACATATTTTGTTTGGTAAAACTTTATATTCAATCCCACATTGTGAGTGTTTGTTATCATTAAATAACCGTAATAAGAAAAAAGTGCTGAGTTTATTATAAATACATTTTTAATACGTAATTTTTTTTTTAATTTAATTACAACCCTTCTGGAAATGAAATTAACCCTTTCTAGTGTTTAAAGAAAGTTGCTGTTTCAAAAATACTTTGTACGCGGTTATCTCAAGTGGTTCGCTTAGTTCGATAATTAATTTAAGTATTATCTTATAATTAATTTAATTCCGGGTGTATCGATCACATAGTGACATCACTAGCCCAGCTGATCATTGTTGACAATTTTTTATACATAGACTTATATACGGGCTTAAACCGCACGTTTGTCAAACTCCATATAAAAAAATTGCAATTGTGCGGTTGTTCTCAAGTGCTGGTACCTTGTTTAGTATGTCGTGGTCTAATCGTTTTTCGAAACTTTCAAAAATAAACTTACATAACAAGGTCCATTACACTCTATAATATGGTACATCGTCTTGCAATGAAAACTCCCTCAAAACAATTTTTCCATTATCTAATCGAGAATAACAGTTGTATAATGTTCTCTGTACAGTGGTCATTTCAGAACCACCCCATATTGTCCTCTGATTACATTTTTCAATATAAAATTTAAAACATTAAAGATCGTCAGATTTAGAGATCATCTTTTGGGATCTATATTCGTCATTGCCCTTTTAGGCCTTTCAGGGTTCTAGTGTAGTTTGAATTTAATTATGTGACTATTTGCATCTCTCATCTCATCATCCATGAAAAAAATTTCACAAAACAAACTTCAAGATCGCTCGAATCTTCTCGTCAATGAGTTCTTCACCAGTACCGGTATCAGCTTCCCGGTTTTTTGTTGGAACTCTCTTCTTTAATCATTTAATCAAATTTAATCATTTAATAAATTAGAATTATTACATGTAATATTTTCTATTTCCGTAAGTTCTTCATTAAACCATTCCGATATTTCGGAATGGATTCCGAAATTTACTGTGTGCAAATGCTTCAAAGGAAGACTTTTTTAAGATGTTAAGTCAATTTAAGATCAAACTTCCAATTTTTCCCTAAAAGTGTCTCTTAATATCGTATTATAACTGAGTATTTTTTCCGTATATTTCCAGAAATAGATTTCAAACTCAAATAGAATTTTTGAAAAAAAAACTCTTAATAAGAGTAGACAGTGCTTTTGAGAACCTAAATTTTCTGGGCATTTGGATCAGTTATAAATTGATCTTCCCCAAATAAGACACGGTTTATACATTCAAGCCTAAGATTGAGATATATCCTTGAGTTCTCGTCAAAGATGAATTCTAACTCTTAGTGTGGACTTATTCTGACAGAAATCGTTTAAGACGATTCTTGACAGTATGAAATCCGAGGTATTAAATACTTAATGAGGTCTAGGTCCTTTTACAGATCGTGACTTAAACTCCGTTTATGTGTTGTGATAAATCAGATGATTTGTTTTTGGCTTACGTAAACCTGTGTAAGTCGTTAGTTTGACCGTGACGTTGCCGTTGAGTTTTTGTATGAAAAGCAGGAATTAGCTGATCCGTTACGGAGCCGAACGTAGTTACTAACTGAGCCTTAAATAATGTTCAATGAAACTTATTTGTATAAAACTTAAACAGATGTATGGAATTTAATGTTTTTTTAATGATTTTCTTTAAAATCTTTCAAATAGTTAATTATGAATCGAACTAAAGAGTCTATTTAGGTATTTACAAGAGTTCTATGAGGAATTATTGACTTTTGACAGAATTACGATCTGTAGTTTGATTACAAAAATCAGAGAGCAAATCTGATTGGGTTTTTTTTTGAAATGGGGACCTTTATATATAATTTCTACAAACCTAATACCATTTTAATTGAGTTGATGTAGGTTATTAATTAAAACTTCAAAATTTTGTTCTTGTTGTTTTTTAATATTTTACTTTTTATTTCAATCGATTCCATTCTCTTTGGTTTTCCTTTAAAATCATTTTTACTCTTTATTTTGCTTAGCATTTTCCATATAATTTCCTTTGATGTGTTTTTTATATAATTTTCTTATTCTTTTTTATTAATGACATTTAGGTACACTATAGTTGAATAAATATCGATACATTTAGTTTTGGTTTTCTTCTGTTTTTTTTACATTTTTTTTAATTTCACTATATAATTGTTTGTTTTGTATTTTTTTCACATATAAATTTTATTTAGGCCAATTTGTAATTATTGTATGGTTATTATTCATTTTATTTTATTTAAATATATAATATATATATAGGTAGTGGTATACATTGATTTTCAGATTTTTTTTCTTCTGTTAAGTTTTTATTTTATTAATTTTTTTATTTTCGCACTTAAAGACCCATTTACCAATAAAAAATGCGGTGATTTTTCATTTCGTTTTTTTTGTTTTCTTTGTAATAAATATTTAATTTAATAATAATTCTTTTTGATTTCAGACTAAATATTTGTTTTTGTATGGTGTTGTTGTTGTTGCGGTGATTTTTAGAATTGAATTCTTTTTAGAAAGATAGAAATAGATATTTTTTCTGAAGTGAAGTGTGAGTGAGTGAATTAATAGTGATTGATTGAGCCAGTGAGCGAGAGTGAGTGAAAGGTTAGGTGATTTATATTATGAAATAGTTTATATTTTTCTTTTTTTTTTGTTTTCTTTGTAATAAATATTTAATTTAATAATAATTCTTTTTGATTTCAGACTAAATATTTGTTTTTGTATGGTGTTGTTGTTGTTGCGGTGATTTTTAGAATTGAATTCTTTTTAGAAAGATAGAAATAGATATTTTTTCTGAAGTGAAGTGTGAGTGAGTGAATTAATAGTGATTGATTGAGCCAGTGAGCGAGAGTGAGTGAAAGGTTAGGTGATTTATATTATGAAATAGTTTATATTTTTCTTTTTTTTTTTGTTTTCTTTGTAATAAATATTTAATTTAATAATAATTCTTTTTGATTTCAGACTAAATATTTGTTTTTGTATGGTGTTGTTGTTGTTGCGGTGATTTTTAGAATTGAATTCTTTTTAGAAAGATAGAAATAGATATTTTTTCTGAAGTGAAGTGTGAGTGAGTGAATTAATAGTGATTGATTGAGCCAGTGAGCGAGAGTGAGTGAAAGGTTAGGTGATTTATATTATGAAATAGTTTATATTTTTCTTTTTTTTTTTGTTTTCTTTTTTATAAATTTCTTGTTTTTTTGTATTTGTTTAAATATCACTAAAAAATATGCGTGGTGTTTTGTTTATTCTTTATTATTTATTTATTTGTTGGGTGTAGTGAGGCTTGGATAAATGGGTTTGGACTAAAAGGTTTCTTTTTCTCTTATATATTTCTTAGATTATAAGTTTTTTTTAATATATATATAAATTTTCTAAATTTCTTGTTTAATAATGATATTTTTTTCGATAATTGTTTGATCAACTAAAGGTATAATAGTGTTTGACTATATAGTTTGAGGTTATAATGTAATTTTGTAAGACATATGTGTAAGATAAACGTTTTTCCGTGCGGAAAAACGCTACGCTAACGTTCATATTGTGTTTATAAACTAAATAACACGTATCCTTAAAATACCCTGCAAAAATTTATAATACTCAAAGGTCTAGGACTGGTCTAACACTAATCCAAATATATGGAAAAAAAATACTCTATTCAACCTAGCTGAGGTTACGTAATCCATTTATGCTTTACCTACATCGGAGTAATCCCAAATCTGCTCCTTTGTATAAAAGATCATATAACATGATCCGTCACATGGTACCATGTAGCTTATAGTTTTCAACAAACATGATCCATACCTTTATTACTTAGGACTACTAAACGGATCATGCACTTTAATAATGTTTACAATGGAGTAGTTTTTGGATTACTTAGTGCTGGTCCACACTAGAAAACTTTTTTTTGGGAAACTTTTGATTTTGTTGATAGAGAAAGAGAAAGTGAAAGAATATCATTCATCTCTCTTGCGGTACGGAGTTTCTCATACTCGGAAACTTTTTTGTTTTTCTTCTCACTCGTACAACAACAAATCAATGCAATTAAAACGTGGTTTTTGAAACAAATGTTTCTATGTGTGGACATTAAGAAAACTTCAAAAGAGAATTAAGAAAAAGTTTCTCAACAAAAGTTTTCTAGTGTGGACCGGCAGTTAAATAGATCATTTACATCAATAATTTTTTGCAGAGTACAAACAGAGAACTTAATTATTACTCTCTTCCGAGTAAACAACAATATTAGAATTGGCTTACTTTCAAAAATGACATATTAAATGTAAACAAATAACATTCATAACATGTAAAGAATAACATCTTTTGACAGAAAACAATCAGCTGCTTTTTCGTAGTTACCTTTTTTATTATACCACGTTTTAACCATATGAAATTGATTTAGTTTTACAAAATATTTTAAATTCTTTCGTTTTCTTAATTCAATTTACTGTTAAGAGTAAAATTTTAAAGAAATATTAAGAATTTGAAGTATTACACTCAAAAAAATAATTGTACAATTCGTACTTAAATTCATTTGGAACGATGTGACAAGTGTATTAAGTCCTGATTTTCTAAAACGGAGTAAATAAGATCTCGTTAGTCTATTAACTGATCGATGATGTTTATTAGATTGTTAATTGCAAAACATGTGACTTAAGAGATACAATACATTGTCAAATTGTGTGTTCTATAGTTTAGCCCATGGATTAGGCTATAGACTACCCTATGCTCGAGTTTATAGAATCTTTTGTGAACTAGTATTTTGACCGATTCTTTAAGCACTCTAATAACAAGTACAGGCTATTTGATAGTCTTGTAACTACATAGACTCGACTCGACTGATTTCTAAGAACTTCAGAAATCAGATTCGGATGCATTACAGCTCAATACTTTAGAGAACTATACTTTAGCCTCTGGGTTTTGAAAGAGATTACCGTATATTAAAATTAAATTTATTAACCCTATTTTTGTTCGCCAAATTTTTGAGATGAAAAAAATTTCTTTTATCGATAAGTTTGTTAAGAGAATTTAGTTTATAACCTCAAAATGTGTTTGTGTCTCAAATGTGTTTTAATGTTTTTAGTTGTTCTTTTCTAAAAAAAATGTATAATTATTTCTATTCGTTAAAGTTTTCTTTTTAGTGGGTGTGTTGTGGTAGTGATATGGCAAATTTTAATATTTTTTTTTCATTACTTAGGTTCCATGTGTTTCAAAATAAGGTCGGATTTTCTTCGGTTTATTGTGTTTGTTGTGTTAATAGCTTAAACACATTGTTCTATCCCGCCCTGTTTACTAATAAATCCTTGTGATTTCTTTTCATGTTTTTCCCAAATTTTTATTTTATTATTCTTCTAAAAAGTACTAATTTGGCTGGTTTATGTTGTATTTGTTATTTTTGTTTTGTTTGTTTTAAATGTTTTTTTTTGTTGTTGTTACGCACATTCATACATAAATAGTTTTCCAAAAAAAAGTGGTTTAGCTTAAACTCAATTCCTTAAATTTTATTATTGCAAGAATTTATTTCTCAAATATTAATTCACCATTTAGAAATGGATTCAAATATGATTTTGTATCGTAGCCAGAAACGGAAGGCGCTGTTATGCGTTTACGCGCCAAAGCTTTGGTACGTTTCTCCATGTGACCATGACCATTGTGGCCATGACTGTGATGGGGTCTTTTGTCTTCTTTTGAATTCAATATCAAGGGAATGGGTATTGAGGTGTAAAGAGGTTCCTGTATTATTGATGTGGGTGGATTTAAAGCAGCCTCCTTGTATTTCTCTTCCGTTATTTTATCCTCTAGATTTTCCTCTTCATCCAATTCCTTAAGTTTCTGATGATTACGTTGATTCCGACGATGATGTTGATAGTGTTTGCGATGTGTTTTCCTTTTGGTACCATACACGGGTGATGTATCCAGAATGGGTAGTGTTTCTATGGGCCGCAAAACTGTCGTTTCTTTCTCTATGCCCAAAGGAATTCGTTCGGGTTCGTTAAGTGTGGGTAATTCGGCGAGTTCTGGCGGCGGTGGTGGTGGTGGTTGCCTTGCTGGATCAAGCAGGAATGTACCGTTGGTTGGTGTTACCGGTTTATTGATGCGATCTTTAGGATTTGATTGTATTATTGTCGCTGTTGCGAATATCTCTTGGAATTTATTGCCCGTTGCTGCCAATTGTTGCAGTTGTATGTGTTGTTTCTGTAGAAATTGTTGACGCTGCTGTTGCAGTTGATTTAGTATACGATATTGTTCGAGGATGTGTTTATAGAATTGTTCGGCGGTTACTTCGGATGAATTGATTAAACGTATGGCGATTTTTTCGGGTATCACAATTTTGTCTGCAAGAGAAGAAGAAACAGTGTAAATTTCGAAATAATTACTTATTATAAATGTTATAAAATAGATAAACAAATTTAGAAAAATTAAAAAAAAAATTATCAAAGTCTTTTTGGTTTAATGCAGTTTATTAATTAATTTTCTTTAAATTAAATTTTCCATGGCCTTTTCTAATTGAAAGAATATTGTTTTTTTAAATTTCTCATAATGCTATTGCGTATGATTAATGATTTTTTTATGTTTTGTTATTTATTACTTACACGTTAAGTAATTATTTCACACCTTTTATATTAAGTATACGCCTCGCTGCTTATTATTTAGGAATTCTTTATGACTCATACATACTTTAAACATGTGTTTTTGTTTCATACATATTTTTAAAGAAATCTAAATGATTTTGTACTTGTACAACTTTGATTTTTTTAAATGTCTGAAAACGCTTTGTTGCATTTAATTACTTACACAAGTACTAATAAATTACATTTATATTTAGTTTTGTTGAACATTGAACTATGAAATTAAACATGAAGAGTCTTGAGTAAATAAGAAGCCATAATATGGCAATAAAGCAATTTTAGGAAGTAAACTTCCAAAAACGATTTTTTGGAAATGACCTTCTGTTACTTTTTCATTCCTCAACTGGTACTTTTTGAGTTTTCTATAATACTTTTTCGTTCTTTAAGTGGTACATACATTTGATATTGGTTGAAAGATCCCTCTACGAGTATAATTTGTGGGAAGAAAAAAATTACTAAAATGGGGTAAAAAGGGAAGTTTTATTTAATTTTAACTCACTGAATACTTATTTTTGTTCTTCAACTGGTATTTTTTCAAGTATCCTATAATATTGAAACTAGAAACTTGAAGTTAAGCCTGTAAATCACAGTTAAAGATCTCAAATTTTAAAAGGTACTTTTTTGGGAGTTAAAATGTACCAAAAACGGAAATTTTGATTTTATTCAAACTCAATGAGCTAATTTAAAAAATTTAAATTGTTAGATTTAGTGACATTGAAAAGCTAAAGGGGCGTTATTTGGTACCATGGATCATTTTTTTGGTAATTTTGAAAAAAATAAAATTAAACGTGCGATGTCGTGAGGGAAATTCTTTGGAATATTTCCGTTATCCGTCTGCTACTTATTGAATTATCTAGATAAACTAATAATTATGAGCTTAAAAGTCCTATTGGGGACACGTTTGTATAGAGACTAGGCGAAATAATAGACAAATTTTCATCAAATTATCTAGAAAATTGTGACCTGTAACCCGCACACATGCTTTTCATGGAGAGACAGACAGTCGGAGGTGCAATGAATGTCGAGAGTTTTAACGTGAGCACCTGCCTTCACTGCCTTTTCATCCACCGGATAGACTAGAGACGGTCTACCATGCGCCCCTGAATTCTTTAATGAAGAACTCAGGTAACAATTTTTGTACATGGATGGTCCGGTCCATGTACATGCACTTTGTTGAAGTAATCTCTTGCCATAGCAGCCCCGTTGTGGAATGACATGAAGCATAGATCAAATCCCAATGCGAACCCCGACAACGAAAAAGCAATCACTGGTCTAAAGTCAAAAGGAGGGGGTGACAAGTCCCAACATTAGGCGAAATCAATCCTCCGACAAAGCGGAAGGTGACCACCCTTATAATGTCATGAAGGATTGCATTATTTAAAATGCAATCCCTATCATCTAATTACCTAGTCCAGTGCATTCCTTAACCTCTTTAAGCCCGCGCAACCACACTACTGAGATGGCTTTGTTGTTTTGGCAGCAGCAACTAGAGATATATTTGGTAGTACGAAATACCTAACACCTAATATTTTTAGATAAGTACTAAATCAGTACTTATCTAAAAATATATGGAGATTTTCCCGATTTTTCAACAAATTTCGCATCAGTTCCATTTCCATGATCATAAAGATCGCTCTACGGGATGACAGGCAACCATTGAATACTGACCTGACAAGGATACACTTGACATTGCCAGTTTATAGTCCCGGCAAACTAGAGGTATTGGTAGCACCTCTTTACCCCGGGATTGCAATACTCCATGATGGACATTTCATCATGGAAACATGCCCCGGGGAGTCAGAGGGACAGATGAACATAGCTCAATCGACTCAGAAAATGATCCGAGCCGATTGGAACACTTTAGGTCGAATGTAGAACCATAATACCTACAATTCCAACTATATTAGTGTAGGGTATACAAAGTGAAGTAGCGATAAATATTAATTAATACATAATTTTTATACTCTATAATAATATTTCATAGATTAAACAAAATTCTCTTTAACAATAAACTATTTTAAATAAATTTGTTCATTACTCATACGCCTACAGTTAAATAAAATAACATAAACTTCAAAATAAATAACAAGTATACGTCTCCGTAGCTAAGTGTGCACTCAATTCAATATTAATTATACGGTTAGTTGCATTGAAACAAATTTCAGAACAAAAACGACTATAATTACTTGACTTCTCTTCAATACTATTTACTATATAAGTATGTAAGTATGTATGTATATAGTTTTATGATTTTAACCCATAAAATCATTCAGGTGTAATCAAATAAACTTTCATATGGTTTCTGTTACAATTTTGTTTCGTTTTTTTTTGCCTGCTTACCACCAGCATTATTTTTATTACTTTAACAATTTTCATAAATAAATACAAATGCAACACGCACACATATTTACATACAGCTAAACACACACTGTCATGTTTAAACATATACACTTGTACACAACTAAAACCATGACCTACAAATAATAGTGAAAAAAAAACAATAACAACAACTTGCAAACCAGCAACACCTGTGAAAAAATAACAAAAACAAAAAATAATGAAATTCACACACACACACACATATACAGGAAACGAGTTTATTTTAGAAGGAAATAAAAAAAATATAGAGATTTTTTTTCTGCTGTATTTTTACACTGGTGTTGGTACGTACTGCCTAGACAAAATCAAGCTCCTCAAAACTAAATTTTTATAGAGAGAAAAAAACTATACAAAATATTATGATGATGATTAACCTTGTGGTTGAAACACAACAACAATTTATACCTTGAAAAGTAATAAACTAAAAAATTATGACTTTTTTTAAATAACAAAAACAACAACTGGATAAAAAAAGATTAAATAATTTACAATTTAGTCAAAAGAGAAATTGTTTGTTAGAAAACTAGAACAGCTTAACTTTACTTATGTTGTTGTTTTAGCAACGACAGCAAAAAAAAAACTATTTAAAGGTTTTAGTTTAATAAAACAAACTCTTAAGGAAAAAAACAAACTTACATAGAGAGAAAAAAATATAGGATTTTTGACCTGTATTTAACAATAACAATAACAAAAAAAAAAAAAAGAAACAAAGTAATCATTTCTTGAAAACCTTTCTAGACTAACTATTGTTGTAATAGGAGTACTAGTACAAGTACTCGTAATACCATTTATATATTAATGTTTTCTCTCTCTCTCGTTCCCTCTCTTTTACTTTCGACAAAATGCAGTAGCAAGTATGCAAGTGTATGCATGGAATTCATTGTGCATAACCAAGTGTGAACATGAAGAGAGGGAGAGAAAAAAACACAAATAAATAAAATAAAAACAATAAAAACAAAAACAGATTGAGTACGACAACCCATTGACCTACATTCGGAGTAGAAAAGCAACAGCAACAACATATGCAAATGAAAAAACAATAAGAAACAAACTTGATAGCATAAAAAACGGCGTTTGTTTTTTTTTCTTGTTTATTGTCATTTTCTAACACACAACGGCAGCGTCTGAGGAAACGGAAATAACTGAATGGTTTAAATTTGTTTTAGTTAATGGAGAAACAAAAAAATAAAACGGTAAAATATTTAGTTAAATATGGCCAAGGAAATAAAGAAATCGGCTTAATGTTATAAACTATTTTTTAAGTACACATTGTTAATGGTTTTTATTTAGCAAGCCGGATAAATTGTAATTTCGGGGAAATGAAATCAACAGTAAATAGGTTAAATGCATTAGGCAGAGTTTTGAATTTTTAGTTTTTTCTTCTCTTTTAAATTATTTGTTATAATTAAGTTTTTGAGTTTTATGCTTAATGTTGTAATTATTATTATTATTATGCTGTACTGTTTAGCACTTAAGAGAAATCTTAAAATTTACTAATGAATAACTAATTGCTTGAATATTTATTCAAATTAGAAGTGTGTTAGAAGTCATTAAGAGTTCTTTAAACTATTAGGAGACAAACATATTAATGTTTTAAGTTTTATTAAATAAATAAAATGACTTTAATATTGTGACAAGATTTTTATATATAATAGGTTTTGCAATCTATAAGCATCTATATCTATATTGATTCGATTTAAATATTTCCTTATTATTAAAAAATCGGTATTATCGTTTATATTTGTATAAAACTAAATTTTGCCGAATTTTATTGGGATGCTAAAACATTTAACATAATAACAAGATCAACAACCCTATTCGGGGGGTACGGTTGTGTGACGGCTAGTTGAAATAAGGGACCGATTTCAACAATAGACTTCATAGTTGGGCATTTTATAGAGGGTTCCATGGTGCACTCCCTACATAAACTAATAGCTTTTTGAGCTCTATAAGAAATCGCACTATACGAATTATTATAGCTGGGATCTCATCTAATGAGTTCAAGATTAATTCAGGTGTACCGCAAGGCTTAATTCTTTTCCCTAATCTTTTTCTTATTTTCAGAAACGACCTTATATTTGCCTTTCATATTCATTCAGTTATAAGCCAAGGACAATGAGGCAAAATATGAATGAATCGTTCAATCGCGACTTGATAACAATCTCTTAATGGGGCAATTTTAAAAGAGTCAATTTCAACGCTTCCAAGACTCAATGTTGTCCTCAACTCACTCCATCTGATCTCCTCACTATTTACATCACTTATATCCTACCGAAAATGAAATACAAATTTCTCAGAGTTAGTCGTCCTCGTACAGGAGAGGGCGAATGTTTTTATCGGTGACAGTAGAGTATGGTTTATTTCACTGTTCTATCGATATTACAATGGAGTTTGTTCCCCTGAAATTAGGGAACTTGTTCCTGTTCTAAACTTTCACCAAGAACACACTCATTTGTGGTTGATTGATCAGTGGGCCACAAAATGGATTACAGAAAGAATTCGTTCTTTAGCCGAAAAGTTCGTGTGTGGAAGAAACTTCCTAAAGAAGAACTCTCTAGCAATTTCGATGTAAAAAGAGTAAAATCAAATATCCACAAATACTACTCCCTCATTCCTCAAATTTACAAGCTATTTTCCTATTTGTTGGCACTTTTTCTTCAGGCTTTTAACTATTACTTGCAAAATTGTCTGTATGTTGGACCAAGAGTTAAAGAAAACATTCAGGTACTTCTTTTGTACATTATTGGAGGCGTGGCACCTCCCATATGAATTACATATAAAAATAAGTATAACAATTCAACTTTTGGTGGTTAGACGATCAAATTTAGCAAGAACAACTTTTACGTATATGAAAACTTTTGTGGATTAAGAATAGGGGGCGTGGCACCGCCCATATGAATTAAATACAAAAAATACTATATCTGCGAAATAAATTTGTGGATCGTGGCACTTCTCATATGAATTAAATACAAAAATTCGTATATTTAGAAAACTATTTAGGTTTGAATCCTCTAATTTTTCATGAACAACTTAAACGTGCTTGGACAGATTTCGGTTATAAATTTCTGAATAAGCATAGCGGCGTGGCACCTCAAAAAAAATTAAAATTTATTACAGCTGGAAGTCTTAAATTTTGTAGAAACAATTTTTAAATATATGTTAACATTTGAGTAATAAATTTGTGGATTAATTAGGGGGCGTGACACTTCCCATATAAAATAAATAGAAAATATCGTATATCTATGGAACTGTTAGAGCTGGAACCTTCAAACTTTACAGAAATAACTCAATAAGGGGTCGTGTCTTCCTTCCATATAAATTAAAAACAAAATTTCGTAAATCTGAGAAACTCTTAGTGTTAGAATTTTCGAATTTTCCATGAACAACTTTTACAAAACATGTTAATTTTCGGATTAACAATAGAGACACTTGAGGTAAATAAGCGATATGTAAACTGATTATAACAGTTTTTTTACATTGTTTACACTTATAAAATGAAGTTTAGTGTACATTTAGGCGTCTTCGATTTGACGTTTAATTATGCACAAATTCTAAACACTGCACTATATAAATATCAAATTTACAGTTTGAAACATCTTGACAACTTGTGTCAAGTGTCAAAAATACATAATTTGAAATGAACTAAATGTAAAATAAACAAATAATTCTCTTCCTTAAAACAAGAGAATGCAGATTAGCAATTTTTGTTTTTTTTTTGTTTTGCCTCAAAAACAATGCAAAACAACCACAACAAATATGAGGTTAATATAGACAATAATTGTTGTTGTTGTTATTGTTGTAGCAGCTAGTTATGTTGAATTACTCATTTAGTTTATTGTTTAATTATTATACATGTTTCGAAAGAAGGAAAAGAAGAATTGTAAAACAGAAATAAAAGGAAATAAAAGGAAAGTTTTTACTGTTTCTACGAATTGTTGTTTTGTAAGGAGACAAGGAAGTGAACTCATTATCAAATAATTTATGTTTTTAAGTGTTTTGTTATTGCAATTTGCAAATGCTTTTTCTTTATTGTTGTCAATATTGTTTTGGAGTAATTTAACCCAGATTCATTTATGATTTATAGAATTTTTATGAAATTTGTTTTGTTTTTTCTAAATGATTTTTAATGATGAAGAATAAATAGTTTATAAGTGCTTGTGAAAGGTGAGTGGTGGGGGGGGGGGGTATTGTGAAATCTTACCACAATTATTATTTTTTGTAACAAATGGGCGTATCGTTGGATCCCATATGAATATATAATATAAAGACAACATTATGGCTGCCAGAGACACACATAGAACATAAACTGCTACCGTTAAAATGCGAATGACCTTACGATTGCCCTGCGGCTGATAGCAGCGACTGATAGTTTCCGTAGGCGGTAATTTAACTTTTTCCTCTAACGAACCCACTTTAGAATTCATCTTTATTGACGTTTATTTATTTATACGTTTGATTTAAAAAATTTTATTAATAATAAATTTTGTTTATTTTTTTTTGTATTTTGTAAAAAAAAGAGAAGACCGTGTGGTAGTAGTAGCAAATTAATTTTGACGTTCCAAGGTTTTTGATATGTTAAATTCCTTGTTTGTATTTTTTTGAGTTTTATTGTTATTTGGTTGGGCTTTGGTTTTTTTGTCAATTCTTTTTAGTTTATAAATGCATTTAATTACAAATTACTTTTTATGTTTTTTTTATTAAAATTTATTGTCGTTTTTTTTATTATTTTCTGTAAATTAAATTTTTTGTTTATCACTTGTTTAACTATTTTTTTTGCTTTAATTAAATTTCGTTTGTTGTTTTTATGAGTTTTGAAAAAAATGTGTTTTAGTTTAAAAATAAAACCGTTAAAATTGCGTTTCCTTTCTATTCAAATATTTTCTCGACCGTCTCTCTGTGCAACTGCAATTGTAATGAATTAAGTTTTTAGTGTTTTCAACGTTTTTAACAAATATTCATCCATCTATCCATCTATCCATCTATCCATTCATCCGTCTGTTCTGGTCGGAATCAGTGCGAATATGTTTCGTTTGTTGTGATTCTCTCCATTTCTCTTTAATACTCTCTTTGGTTGAGGCGTAAAAAAGGAATCGTTTGCTCTCGTTTTTCTTTACAACTTTTTGTTGTGGTTTTGTGTTAGTGTGTGTCTGTATGTATGTGAGAGTTTGAGTTTGTTTGTAAATTTGCCAAACAATGTTAAGTTGGGATGTTGCCACTGCTGGGGATTTTTACTGTGAAAGGGGAAATAATATTTGGCGTCATAAAGAGAGAATTTTCTCTAGAAAGATTTTAAAAGAAAAAACTGTTATACAAAACATTTTTCTATGGAATAAACTGTTATACACCAAATTTTCTATGGAAAAAACTGTTACAGAGAAAATTTTTTATACAAAATACTGTTATAGAGAAAATATTTCATACAAAGTACTTGTTTACTCAAAATTTTCCTTAGAAAGTAACAAATATTCTATAAAAAATATTGTTATACACAAAATATAAAAAAGTAAAAACTGTTATACGCAAAATTTTACCATTGAAAATTCTGTAATACAAAAAATGTCTATACAAACGACTGCTATACTTAACTTTTTCTATAGGAAGTAACTGTTATACGCAACATTTTGTATAAAAAATACAGTTTTCTTTTGTTTGCAAATTCCCAAACAATGTTGAGATGTTGCCACTGCTAGGGATTAAGGGGTGGTGATTTTTACTTGAAAGGGGAAGACAATTTTATATACAAAATAACTGTTATACGTTATTTTTTATAAAAAAATCTGTTATACAGTAATTTTTATATCGAAAATACTGTTATACATTAAATTTTATATAGAAATTTTTTATAATAAATTTGTTATAAACAAAACTGTAATAAATACTGCTATAGTACTGTTATACGTAACATATTGTATAGAATAAACTGTTATACACCAATTTTTTATGGAAAAAATTTTTTGTTTGTTTTCTATATACTAAGTGTTGTGTGTTTGAGATAGTGTTATACACAAAACGTGCTATAGAAAAACTGTTATGCACAAAGTTTTTAAAGAAAATACTGTTATATTTATACAAAAATATTGATAAACAGAAAATTTTATATAGAATAATATTGTTGCAGGAATATTGATATATTTGGTAATATCCAAAATCCCCTATTAGCCCATTCTAATATCTCCGACATCTTTCTCTGAGTATGTGTGTGTGTATATATGAGTAAATTTTCTTTTTATTTGTATTTGATTTTCAATACAATTTTATTTTTGAGGCAAATACTCCCATTATTAGTTCTCTGACATTCTTTATTTGTTGTTGTTTCTTTTTTCTCCTCAAATATTTAGACGTTATTGCCTTGAGGGGCCACTAGTTACTCATAACAAGTTGTAGGTGGTTACACTACGTAGTAATAATAATTTTTTTTAATTCAAAATAAAATGAATTGGAAGGTGTGAAGGGGTTGCCATCGGTCATAGTGTTGAGAAGATTGTTATGATGTTGCGAATGTTTGAATTTGCTCTCGCTCTTAGTATTTGTATCCCCTTATTCCCCTCTCCTTATTAGAGTATCAAATAATTGTCTGTTATCTGTCCGTCCGTTATATTAAATGCAACACATCTGTTCTTACTTTTTGGTTTAAATTTGACTAAATAAACAATAATTTTGAAAACAAAGTTTTTTTTGTTTAAACTCAGTGTTTTTTTCTGTTTGTTTCAATGCTCTCAAATTCATTTGATTATTTTTTACAAAAAAAAGCAGTCATGAAACGTTCAATTTTTGTTCAATATTGAAAATTAATTTTCTTTGACGGGTTTCATTCAATTGTTTGGTTTTATTATTTCACTTGAAATTGTAGTATTTTTATTGCTGTTGTTGTTTTTGTTATATTGCCATGTTTTTTTATTATTATTATAAACATTTAGAGGCTGGGACAACGTAAACATTTCCTTTTAATATAAATATTTTGAATATTTTTTTTCTTCCGTCCATTTCGTTTGATTGACCGTTGAAATATTTAAAATATTTTTTTTTACGTTGTGCGCGTGGGGTTTGTGTACTGTGTGTTGTTTGATTTGTCAGGAAAAAAACGTTTAATTTTTTTGTAATTTATTGTTAAAAACTTTTTTGTGGGAAATTGTGTGAAATTTATTTAGTGTGTAGGGAGTGTTTGCAAGAGATTTCGTAATTGGAATTCTAGCAAAAAAAAAAAGTATTAAAATTAAATTGAAATAATAAAATATTTTAATCATAAAAAGAGAAAAACGGTTTTACTCAAATACATTTTGCAAATATCTTCTAATTATTATTATTAATCATACGTTATGTAGTACAGGTCTGTACCTTGCGCACAATGTTTACATGGACAGCCAGCCGGACAGACGGACGGACGGACATGTCTTAATATTGGACCAATATTTTTGTGTGTTACAAACATCAGCACAAACGTATAATACCCTCCCCACTAGTAGTGGTGTAGGGTATAACAATTATAAATGGAATTTTCTACAGAAAAACTACAATAAAGATAATTTTCTATAGAAAATACCAAACCAAATTCTTTTATATAAAATACTGTTATACAGAACATTTTGTACAAAAAATATCTGTTGTACAGAACATTTTTTCATTGAAAATACTGTTATGGTGGCAATTTTTTTTATAGAAAAACGGTTATACAAAGAATTTTGTAATGAAAGAAAATTTTTTAAAGTAAAAAACTTTTATACAAAACACTTTTTGTTTAAAATACTGTTATACACACAATTTTGTATAGAATATACTGTTATACAGAAAATTTTATGTAGAAAAACTCTTTTACAGAGCATCTTGTATTAAAATATTATTATATGGAAAATTTTGTATAGAAAATACCTTAATACAAAAACTTTTGTATAGATAAAACTGTTATACATTGCATTTAGTATTAATAATACTGCTATACAGACAATTTATTATAGAAAATACTGTATGCTGTTATATACAAAATATTCTATAGGAAATATTGTTTTATAAAAAGTTTTATATAGATAATAATGTTCTATAGGAAATACTGTTATAAAGAACATTTTGTATTGAATACGGAAATTTTTCTATAAAAAACTGTTATACATAGTATTTTGTATTGAAAATACTGTTATACAGACAATTTTGTATAGAAAATACTGTTATGCAGAATATAGAATGTTGTTATAAACCAAATATTCTATAGAGAATACTGTTATACACAAAGTTTTGTATACTGTTTTACAGTATGTTTTGTATAGAAAATAATGTTATACAAAACATTTTGTATATAAAATACAATTATACCCAAAACATACTATACAAAATTATGTTATACAACTCGTTATACAGAAAGTGTTATACACAAAATGTTTTATAGGAAATACTGTTATACAGAATGTTTTGTATAAAAAAAACTGTTATACAGAGCATTTTGTATAGAAAATACAGTTATGTACAAAATTTTCCATATAAAATACTGTTATACAAAAATTTTTTATTAAAAATACTGTTATACAGAACATTTTTTGTTAAATATACTGTTATACAGACAATTTTGTATAAAAATAGACAGAAATTTTTGTAGAAAGCATTAAATTTTTGTATGAAATATACTATCATAGACAATGCAGTTATACATTCAATTCTCTACAATAAATATTCCAGAAAAGTGTTACCCATAAAAATTGCTGCCTTAAACACTACTATATAGATATTTTTTATAGAAAATTCCAACTTTAAATATTTTCACAATAAATATTAATTCATCTCTTTAAATATTACTTTAAGTAAATATATCTTTACATTCTTAAATACCTTTAGAAAAAAGGCGTTAAAATGTTCATTTATGAATTAAAAAAAAACTATCGTTACAAAAAGCCCATAAGCTACTTAGGTGTGAATCAAACTGTTTTTTTTACAAATTAAATATTTGCATATAATTTATTCTTTTATTCAGAGTTTTTAAAACATCCGTAAAAAATCAAGAATATTTTGAAAAAGCATAAAAAAGGGAAATGGCATGACAAAATAACACAAAGTAACAAATAGCGTAAATAATTTTCTAGACTTTAAGAATATTCTATTGCAAATTTTTTATAAAAAGAAAATTTTATCATAGATTTTCTATAACGTTTAACGAAAATTCTAAATGTTCTTAAGAAACTATTTACTTTTTTCAGAATATTTGTTTTAAAATTGTGCCAGCATTACTGTTGTCCTGTGTAATGCAGCACAATATAAACGTTCAATCAACTTTTGCTATATAAAATAAATAAAAATACAACGGACATTCCATCCATCCAGCCAGTCACTCATTGATCAAATTCATGCAAATTTATTTCCGTCTTTTATAAACATCCTTTCGCACCCAATGCCCAAACAAAAATCAACCAATAAATCCAATAAATTAAAATAAAAATCGAAAACGCAGCAAAATTTATGCATAAAATATGGCATGATTTTATGAGTTGTTTTTGTTATTTTGGCAGTGTTCTTAACAAAGTGTTTTCCATATTACATCTTGCCGCCATAGTTTGCCATCACAAACTGCACAAGCTGCAACAGCATCAGCGGCAACAGCATCATCATCATAAAGGTTGTCGTGTAATAAAAAGTGGCTGATGGTTGGTTGTTTGGCTGGTTGGTGGTTGTCTGCCCAGCTGGCTAATGGTTGCACGTTTCTACATTAATGTGCAAGTGTAGAATATAAAAAATAATAATAATAAAAAAAAAACTACAACAAAATTGTAAACATTTGCTTGCACTAAAAACTGCACTCAGCGGAAGTTTTAACATTAAGTAAACAAAAATAAAATACAACTGAAAATAAAAAAATTCTCCCCCGAAAAATAAAAACATAAAAGAAGAAAATTGAAATAAATTTATTTATTTATTTCCACTTTTTGTTGTTTTTATTTTTTTGCTTTTTACACAAGAGTGCAATTAAAAAATGTTTTTTGATGTTTAAAACGGCAACGGAAAAACTATAAATAAAAGAAAATGAACCAAAAATAAATAAATAAATAAATTGGAAAATCGTCAGAAAAATAAGAAAATTTTTATGATGATTACTTACAGAATGAAATTAATTTTTACGATTTTATATTTTGCTTTGGGAATTTATGTAAACTGATTCCCATAAGAGAATGTTGTAAAACTTGTTTTATGTTCAAGTTGAATTTAGAATATGATTAAAAAGGTTTTAGGTTTAAACAACAAGATTAATTAAATAATTGTTTTAGTTTTTTACAAAGTTATTAAATATTTTTATGATTACGTACAAATAATTATTAATCATACGTTGGTGCAATATTTTTCTTTCAATAATTAAATTTTTAGGTCTGAATAATTTGTTAAAACAATTTTTAAAAATTTGTTTTCTTTTCTTCATTTCAGGTATGAAAAATTTCAATATTATAGTAAGGTATTTATTTAAAATTAATTGAAAAATATTTGAAAATATGTAAAATATTGAAAAATATGTTGGTCATGGACGATTATACTGTGAGTATATTTTAAAATTATTTAGTTTTCATAAACAAACTTTTATATTGAATTTTACTTTAATTCCAAAGTATTTAAGCTAAAATATTCCGAAAAAGTATTACAAATATTAGCATCAAATGGATGGAAATGTTGAAAATGAAAATAAAAAAAATGTATTTAAGCTAAAATATTCCAAAAGGCGAGTAGTACAAACCTCAGCATCAAATGGATGGAAATGTTGAAAATGAAAATAAAAAAACGGCAAAACTTCAATTAAAATAACAAAACACCAATTACAATTAAAAGTAAAGCTTCAATTACAATTACTTTAAATTTAATTGCAATATAAAAAGCAATCATTACCCCCCCAAGCCGGGTTCGAAATCCAAATTGTTATTTTTACAGAGTTTTAGCTTACGCTTTATCTAAATAAAGAAATTATTCATTTATTGTTTCTTTGGTAGATTTATTTGCTGAAAGCTGAGATCCTGCTCTATAACTTTAACATATGTACTTTGAAAGATTTATATACTTTTATTAATCCTGTTATAAATCATTTATTTGTATTTATATAACAATGTTTTGTTTGAGTCCTTTTTATAGTTCATTGTTCTTATTACATCTTGACAAACTAATTTACTTTTCTTAAATAATTAATCAAATATAAAATGTACAAATATACATGCACACATACTAAAGATAAAACCCAGCAAAAAATACTTTAGTAATTAAGCACTTTTCTCAGTGCCCTCTTGACATTTTCGGTACTTCTTTTTAACTTGTAAACTTTTAATAAATAGTCCATATAATAAACATTAGACTTTGTCCATAGTCTTGTCTAGTCTGTAGTCTAGCCAATAAACTAGTATATTGTCCAGTATATAGTATAGTATAGTCTAGTATAGTTTAGTTTATAGTTTAGTCTATAGTCTAATATATAATCTAGTATAGTCTATGGGATATAGGCTAGACTATACTATAGTCTCGTCTATAGTCTATAATCAAGTCTATAGTCTAGCCTATATTCTAGTCTAAATTCAACTCTATAGTCATGTTTACAGTCTAGACTAGTCTACAGTCTAACATAGTTTAGTCTAATCTACAGTCTAGTATAGTCTAGTTATAGTCTAGTCTGTAGTCTAGTCTGTAGTCTAGTCAATAGTCTAGACTATAGTATAGTCTATAGTCCAGTATATAGTCTTGTCTAGTCTATAGTCTAGTCTATAGTCTAGTCTATAGTCTAGTCTATAGTCTAGTCTATAGTCTAGTCTATAGTCTAGTCTATAGTCTAGTCTATAGTCTAGTCTATAGTCTAGTCTATAGTCTAGTCTATAGTCTAGTCTATAGTCTAGTCTATAGTCTAGTCTATAGTCTAGTCTATAGTCCAGTCTATAGTCTAGTCTAGTCTATAGTCTAGTTTATAGTCTAGTCTATATACACGTTACAAATAAATGTAATTGATCAGGTAAGTAATTGCTTTATGTAATGATTTCTGATTTCACAAAAACATTATTTTGCTGGGCATTCTTATACTGACAAAACTAAAAGTGGTAAAATTATTAAATAAAATAACACCATTTTGGCAAAATAATCAAGTTTGTCTGTTTGGATGTTTGTTTGTGTAAAACTGTAACAACGTTCTAGTTTAATTTAAAATACATTTTCTGTTCTTCTTTTTCTTTAAACTTAATATTTAGGTCTCTGCCTTTTGGTTCATTATTTTATTTAGTTAAATTTGTTATAGAAATCTTTTGAATTTATATGAACCTTTTTTTAATGTTTAAAAATAAAACATTAAATAAAAGTAATAAATGAAAATTTCAACAAAATTAATTTTCTTTCATTAGTTGCTAAAATTAATTACACAAAAAACACATACAAAATTTTTACATATTTTTTTGTTTGTGTTGTTGTTAACATTGATGTTGTTGTCACTGCTGTTTTTGGTTGTTTTGCAGTTTTTTTTAATACAAATTTATTTTAAATATATCAACACATTTGTTCAACTACTGCCACAACTACAAATACATACATAGTTACTAATGTATCCGAGTCTATAGTATCTATAACTGTGTGTAGGACATAATGGATGTATAATATGATTTGTATTCACATGTTCATATAAATGTTTGACTGTCTGTTTAACTGTTCGTCGGTATGTCTATCTGTCTGTCTGTATATATGTGGTTTTTGCAGTATGTCGAAATATATAAATTACTCTAATATCTGTAACCATAGCGCTTGCTACTGTACGGTTTTAGTGGGCTTTTGTTGTTAACCTCAAAAAAAAGGAGCAAAAAATACTATATATTTAAAAAAAAAGAAAAAGGGAGTGAAGGATAAAGTATGCTGAACTACTACTACTGCTAAATAACATAGAATCAAATGGCAAAAAGCGGATGTATGCACTCAAAAAAAAAAAAAAAAAATGATGTTGAGTGGCAAGAAGGATGAAGGCAAACATGGATAAAAAGTTTTGCCTTTTCATAGTTATTGTTCTCATTGCTGTTGTCATAGTTGTTATTGCTGTTGTAGCTACAGTTGTATACAGCACAGCTGATATGACTACTGCTACATTAAACTTCACTATCGCGTCCTTAACAAGAATACAACAATATAAATTATACTCATACTCATAGCTACAAGGAATGATTTAACGTTTAGCAGGGTACTTTTTATTTTGGTACAGAAAAGAAGCAGAAAAGTATAATGTTTATGAGGAATATATTTTGTTGTAAACTGTTCTTTAAAAAGCATCGTCCATTTTGATGGACGAAATCAAAAAAGAACATTTTTGGCAAACTTTCTATAAGGAAAATAAATTTCTATAAAGTGAAGAATATTATCGAACAAACGAAGGGACAAATTCATCGAACATTTTTTAATTATAAAGAGAAACTTTAAATGAAAATTTGCTTTAAAAGAGCATCAAATTGGATTTTTTAAAGGAAAGGTTGTTTTGAAATTTTTTTTAAATATTATTTTCTATAAAGAGGAAACAAAAAGGAACTAAAGAGACACTTTTATCATATTTAAAAGAGGAGATTTCATTGAATATCTTACAGAAGATATGTCTTTACTTTTGAAGAGAAGTACATTTTCACTAAAATAGAAAATTTTATTTTGTATTTTTCTTTAAAGAAAAAACTTTCTTTAAATTTAATAGTCAACATTCATTAAAGAGATAATTAAATCAAAATTTACTATAAAAATTAGTTTTTATGTAAAATTTGTTAAATAATAAAAAAAATATTCCCTTTTTAAAAAAAGGTACCAGTTTTTCTATTTTGTACATACTATTTGCCAATTACAACATGCATCCTTGAATTCTCACACAACAACAATATAAATCGTATAGAAAAACAGAATTGAAAACATCATCGTATTTACACTCTCATTCTCTTCGTTTTTAATTCGTTTTAGTGGTTGTCGTAGGTTGTGTTTTAGTTGTTGTTGATATTGATGTTGTTACTGCTGTTGTTCTTGTTATCATTGCTGTTGTTGTCGTAAGAGGGCAAAACTCAATTTAAGCTGTGAGTAAAAAACATTCATATAAATGTGGAGAAATTGTATACGCGAATTGAATACCCAGCAAACATTTCAACTTAGATTAAAAAAATGAAATGTTTTGATAGTTTTACAAACTAAATTTGGAAATCAATATCTACATTTAAAATTGAGCCTTATTTTTATTGAACTTGTTGGTTGAAAGTTTGAGAATTTGAAAAATTAAAAATTTAACACTTAATGTTTGCTGGGTGTTTCCATCAGTCGTAGTTGTGTGGTTGTTTATTGTATTAGTGGTAGTAAGTTGTAATGGTACCAACTACTACTGGTACGTATACGTTATATTCATTTGCTGTTGTTGTTATTATTTTTATTGTTGTTTCCGAAAGGTTAATAAACTTGAATTGGGTCACTAGGACAACATGCAATTTAATCAAAATACCACCATACATACATTCAAAGACCTACAATATAGACACATATAAATACATACACACCTATACATAGTATTGAAGGTATTCATGAGTTTTGTGTTAAAAACTTGCAATTCTAAGGAAAACAGAATTGGGAAGGAAGACATGAGATTTAAAATTTTATCTGATGGATCACAAATTAAGTGGATACGTTTAATATCAGCAATAAATAAAAATGTTTCATTTGACAATGATTATTCTAAATTAACTATTTCTAGATTTTCTTTAAATCTTTATAAAGGGTTACCTTCCCTGCTTACCTACGTTTAGACTTGTAGAAAATAACGTTCTCTAGGATTTTTGTTATGCCACTCACAGTAGGGACAATAATCACAAGCAGTGAATGCAATATTCAAGGCTTATGTTCTTCCTATCTAACTTTACACAAACACAGTCATGCATAATCATGCACATCCGGTAGTTCTGGTAAAACATCTCCAACTATTAAATATCACAATTGAATTATGTGTTTATATCCGACGAAGCTTTAATTGTAATGATTAGATTGCTTAAGTTATATAGGAAAACAGCAGTGGCAGAACTGACTCTAATATAGTTTACCAGGGATGTGTGTAGTAGTTACTACTCTTTGGATTAAAAAGGATGTTAAGAAATTTGGAAATAAAACAAAATTACTTAAGAATTTTAAAATATAAGTAAATCACTATCCGTTACTATCAAAACTGTGAGGTACCGCTATAACTGTTCACAAATTCTTAACTTAATTTTTGTTGGTTTGTCTTTTAATAACAGGATGGTGGCTTCATTGTTGCCTGACTTCAAAATCATACGATAAACTTTGCTAAACAAAAAGGGCAGAATTGTTCAGTAGCATTGAAAATATGAGTAAAAAAACACGGTAGTTTATACAGAGATAGAGTTTATGTTTCAGTATCTGTGTGTGTTGCAGTAGTTTGAATGGATATTTGTGTAGATGCTTCATTGTCTGTAGGTGGCATAAACCTTAAAATTTCATAATTTACCTCTGACATGAAGAAAAACAACAAAAAAAGGGTGAAAAAGTGTAACAGCATCAGAAAGAGTAAAAAATAAATAAATAAAAAAATCTGTAAACTGAAAACAAGAAAATACCTGCTGATTTCTATTGTTTCCGTTGTCTAAGGAGGCGCATCATGTTTATCTGTTTGAGGCAGTTATGAAGTGTTAAATTTTTATATAATATGTTTCGCTGTAGTTGCTGCTGTTATTGCTATTATTAGTTATTTACACCTTGTCACTGTGGGTTAGTATTTGAAAAGTTGAAAGAAAATTTTTATATAAGACATAAAAACATGTGAGAGTGTTTTATTCAGCTCTGGGCTCAATATGCTTGCAGAAGGAAAGTTTCGTATCATACATGAAATTTTCGTAAATATTATGAAAAAATTTTAATTTAGTATTTCAAAGTAGTATTGTGTGTCATGGTGGAGTGGTTAGTTAGTGAGTTAGTTACTTAGTTAGTTACAGTTAGTTAGTTAGTCTTGAAACATGAGCAAAAGTAGAAGTAGAAACTTCGACCCATTGTGCCATTGTTATTTTTGTGATTCTTGTATTTTAATATTTTAACATAATCAGGCACATAACTACCGGCTCTTCAAGAAAATAAAGTACAAAACATTCAAATTGTTGTTGTTTGCTGATTATTTAATAGTTTTAAACCCAATAGGGAATTTCTGTTTTATCACACATACATACATGCAATTATTCACAAGTACATGTTTTTTGTGCACTTTAAGTGTTAGTTTTAAAATAAAGGATGTATGAGTATTTCGACTTCCTTTCGATTTGGAAATTTCCGTTTCCTTTGCTTTTTCATTCGTTCGACAGACTTTTTGCTTGGAGAGGGAGGAGGCTTTGTTTCGGTTTGCAATTGTGTGATAAATTTATTGTATTGAATTGACTTTACTGACATTTCTATACAATTGAAAAAGATTTCTAAAATATAATGTAAATAAATGAGGTCAACAATTTTCTAATGTCCTCTTTTTATTTTCTTCTGTTGCTTTCATGTTTTTTCTTCAACTTTTTGTTACCAAAAATTATAGTTTATAGTTTGTTAAAAGTCCTAGTATAGTTTTAACGAACAACTAATAAAAAAATAGAGAAAAAAAAACTAAAAAAACTTTCAATTTTTTCATTTTTGCCAAAAAAAACGAAAAACTTTTGTTGTTGCTGTGAAAAAGAAAATCGTTCATGACAATTGCAACAAAATTTCTTTAGAGTTTTAGTTTTTTCTTTCATTTTGTTAATGCTGTTGTTGTAGTTGTCGTTGTTGCATATTCTATTTGGGTTGCACTTTGGGTGTGTCCTGTTTTAATACTTTATACTATATAGACTCCTTGTACCAAAACTTTCTTTCTATATGTATGTATGGACGTATGTATATTAGTATGTTTTATATGACAAGCACGTTGCATTTGTATGCATACTTACACAAACATACATATATATAAAAGTTTATATGTATGTATGTATTTGTATTGGTTTATTTAACTAGTATTGGCTTGTTTTTTCCTACTAGTAGTTATAGTATATTTTTATTCCATTATTTGTTCTACTTGCAACTTCAGTCTTTTGTACGTTATTATTATTATTATTTGACTTGTTTGTGTGTGTGTGTGTTTGTTAAGCATTTTGTGGCACATTAAATGAAAGTGAAGTTTTTGGGGATTAAAAAGTAAAAGAATAAATGAAAAGTATGTTATCATATTTATACTCTCTTTTTTTCAAACCTACATATGTTTATATATACCTACATACATATATTTTAAGAAGAAGCATGAAATATTTAGTATTTAAACTAAAACATATTGTTTGTTGATTGTCAAAATTATTTCGAAAACTATACAATGTTATTATAACAAGTTTGATATCTTTTGATTTGTTTTCTAAATAAAAGTTAGATTTATGTATTTTATAGAATGATTTGTATTAACTTTAATATTTAGTTGGTATTTTAAATTGAGTAGATGGAATGTTTGTCTTTAATCCTAATATATCCTATTGACTGAGTTATGAGCTAAGCACAAAAAGACTTTTAAACTCATTATTTTAATACGGTGCTTTTATTGTAGGCAAGTGCATACCAAGAGAGCTATCAAATAACTACTTAAATGAGTACTTACAAATAAGGAGTTAAATATTTTTTTAGCCACAAAAAACATGCTCCTACTTGATATGAACTTATGTCTCCTATTCGTTAGCTCGTTGTCGAAATCACTAGACTACTGCTGACGTATCTTTTTATATATAAAGTCATTATAAAAGTATTTAAAAGCTTTGCTGATAGTATGTTGTGTAGGCAAAACTTCAGGATTTCAGTGTTTTCAATAAAGATCGCAAGACACGTCTTGTTTCCCATTATAAAGCCGTCCTTAAAATACCAAAACTAGTTCATTTGTAATAAAGCTCCATCTATTCGTATCAATCTGGAACTTTAAACATATCTATTACCCACTCATAAGTATTAACTAAAACTTTCTGTAGTTATGTTAAAATTTCGTGTTTTTGCGAAAATGTTTTTGCATTCATGTATGTATTTGTATCTATGACTATAACATATGCAGATACAAATTTATATATACATACTACATACATAGATAAACAAAAACTTGAGGGTTAATAAATTATAAAGGGCTTTTTAAAAGGCCTTAATTATATTCATTATGAATACTTTCAGAGTGCTTAACGTAAACACCTGCCTTGATGGTCTTATTTTACGGTAATCTTTTTCATCCACTGGGTAAACTTGACAACGGTCTACCATAGCCCCTGAATCGTTCAATAACGAGCTCAGGTGGCAATTTTTGTACATGGATCTATCGACCCACGTACAAGCACTTTGCTGAAGTACTCGAGCTATCTAATCTTTTTCTATAGTAGCCCCTTTGTGGAATGACAGGCTGCATAGGCTAAAGTCAATAGAAAGGGATGATGGGTCCCAACATCAGGTGAAATCGATCTTCAGGTTATACCGGAGGATGACCACCCTTATGATGCAATGAAAGATTGAATTATTTAGAGAGTCGAGAGTTTTAACGTGAGCACCTGCCTTGACGGCCTTATCTCGCGGTGGTCTTTTTCATCCACTGGGTAGACAATGAAGAACTCAGGTGGCAATTTATGTACATTGGCTTTGACCGGTCCACGCACAAGTACTTTGCTGGAGTACT
>NC_060951.1:23239905-23265069 GCF_022045245.1 Lucilia cuprina
GACTATAGACTAGACTATAGACTAGACTATAGACTAGACTATAGACTAGACTATAGACTAGACTATAGACTAGACTTTAGACTAGATTATAGACTAGACTATAGACTAAACTAGGTTACAGAATAGACTAGATACTACTCAGTAATCCGGACTTTATAATACGATACAGTATAGACTGTGATGTAGTATATTTAAAAGACTATTGTAGTTGTTCAATCAAAACCCCAAAAACTATAAGTTTTTCCATGGTTTGAATAGCATATTAGAAAATTTATTTTAATTAAAAAATTACAATTTTATTTGATTGGTTTAAAAATATTTAATTCAAAATAATGTTTAATTTTTTTCTTTAAAAATGTCTTTAAGTTGTGCAATTTCTTCCCCTACAATTTAAAATGTAAATATTATTGAACTGATTTCACAATTTTGATTAAAAATAATGAAAATTTCAAAATGCAAAACTAAAATGAATCTTTATCATATAAAAACGCACAATGCGTAAACTTTGGATTTCGTTCAATGAGTTTTCATTAAAAAACATATTTTTTGTTGATGTTGTTCTTGTTGAGTTACATTTATGAAATACAAAAACAACGAGAAAACTCTTTGAGTTTTTAATTTCATTTTCATGTAAACGAAAACGGTTAAGGGTATATCCTTTAGGGTGATATGTTTAAAATTTTTTAGAGCAATTTTTATAGAAAACATAATTCCTTGAACATCGTAGATCACGTAGATCACGTGTTATAAAGATACTGTGAATAGCTTAAACCTTTCTAGGAAATTCTGCGATGATCGGCCTGTTGGAAGTCTGTCTATTTATAGGCCTTTTTTCGCAATTCGAAGCAAAAGCTTAAAATACACTACCCTAATGTCCATGTCCGTTTATTTCTGAATGTTTATAATCAGTTGTGTGTAGTTTTGTTTGATTATAATGGTATGAGAATGTATTTATGTAAGTATGTTTATGTTTGAATGAATAAATGAAAAGAAAAAATCCTTTTGCTTTCACAACTCGTACACAATATTTTTCCATATCATTAATTTTTCGCCAACAACTACAAACAAAAAAATCATAAAGAAGTTTTGTTGTATCTGTGGGATGTAAATGTGATACGCGTTCAGTTTAATAAACGAATCGAAAAGTACTACTTGTTGTAACACATCAAGTAGAATGAAAAATCAATGGGTTTTTGAATTGTAACAAAGTTTTTAATAAGTTCTGCATCATATTTCAAAAGTTATGATAATTTATTTATTTTTCTCTTTTTTTCTCTCTCTTTACCACAAAGGATTATGGAAAGTTTTGTGATTCTTATGTTGGGAAAAAATATAAAAATGATAAACCTTCCGTTTTATATAGGAAATTCTTGTGAAACGTTTATAGTCATAAAACCCAAAGTATGTCAAAATCTTTTAAAAAAGATAAATTTTATAAAAATGAAAACGAATGCGAGTTTAACAAGTTTGGGAATAGATAAAATATCTAAGTATTTATAAGAGTAAAACAATAAGAAAGAAATTGGGTTTTCCGTTTTTTTTGTTGTTTTGGTTTATTGCAACAAAGAATAAGTGAGTATTATAATCGTAAAATGTGGGGATAAAATTATTTTGTATTTAGTTAAGAACTAATTTAAGTTGATTGAGTACATTATCAGTGGGTAGTCAATCGGTGATGTATTTTTTTTTTTAAATGACAAGTATTAATTTTGTTTAATGATACTTGATATTTGAAAATATGCAATAAAGTGATGGAACTAGAGGCTAATATACATAGTTTTATGATATGTAAGTTCTTAGTCAATATTTGAAATATTCCATAAATAACATAAGAATTTAAGGTTCAATATATGCTAAACAAAACCTCAACAATATTGCTCGATATACTTTGGATCGAAACACATGTATCGCTTAGAAACAATCTCAGCAATAACTTCCAAGTGGAAGTGTTAAATAGATTTGATTTAATATGTTACACACATGCCTACAGCCTGAATTATATTTGGGCTATAAAAGCTTAAATCTAAGACCATATTGGACTGTAATCGAATTCTTTTCCAGTGGTATGCTTTGCATCTGACATGGAAAATTCAGTAGTTTTTTTAAAACAACAAATAATTTAAAAAAATATCAATAGGCTAGTCCATAAACTAGTCAAGAGACTAGTCAATAATATAGTTCACACACAAATCAATTGACTAAATAGACAGGACAATAGTTGAGTCAATAGTCAATTAACGAGTAGGCAATATAGTTCACAGGCAAGTAAATAGACTAATCAATATACTAGTCAATGGATTAGTCTATTCAATAGACTGAATAATAGTCCATAGAAAAGTCACCGGACTAATCATAAGACTGGTAGACAAGTCAATAGTCTAAACAATACTCCATAGACAGTATAGTTCACAGACTAGTCAACAGACTAATCACTACTCCATAGACAGGTCAACAATATAGTTCACAGAAAATTGACTAGTTTGTAGTCTAGTTAATAGACTAGTCAACAAACTACTCCGTAGACTTGTTAATAAACATGTCAATATATTACTAAAAGACTAATCAGTAGTCTAGTTAATAGCCTAGCTCAAAGACTAGTTTATAGACAAGTCACAAGTAAGTCAACAGTATGGTTCAGAGAAAATTAGTACCCAGATAATAAAAACGTCAATATATAAGTTATTAAACTAGTCAATAATTACTTCAAATGCTTCTTAAAGTACTATAAAATGTAATTCAGTATTTTATTCCTAAAAAATAGTACCATATAAAAATTGAAATTTCCCATGTCTGTCTTTGCAAAAAGGACTGGGAGCTTGAGATAATTAACCCTATGATTGCAAAACCAAGTGACATAACGAGAGATACTGGCACTTGGAAAAAAGTAAAGAAGTGTTGGATTACTAAAATCATGTAAGCTGATCTCAACGACACCAGGCCAAAAGGTTTGTCCAGAATAAAAAAAAATCCGTTACGGGCATAACTAAAAAAATTTGGGATTTAGATTTTGTCGAAATAAGATCCAAGTATCCTGAAAATGATATTACATCCTTTAGGAACAGTGATTATAAAATGGTAGGGTAGATACTTGTCAGTTGTAATTGATATCTTCTACTAATTAATTATCAATGTAATTAATGATTAATTACACCTTGAAAAAAAAACTGTGATAAAAGAGTATCTGTGTGTAACTAATTAACCAATTGCCTCTTATCCTTCAAAACAAGTCAAAACAATTTCCATTACCTTCTACATTAATCATGACAGAAACACATTAAACGCACACAGACACATATTACCTTATATGTACATTTTCTAAATTCTGTTCTTTGCAAAATTATCATGTCATTTTTATTAGAAACACACATTTTCATTTTCAGTTGTGGTACAAAAGTACTTACCGTTAACATTTGGGAGAATGTTCAGTACCAACTAAGGGTACCATAAATTCTTCTAAATGGTTATTGATTATTTTTTAAACGTTTTATTTTTTAGTTTGTTTGTTGTTTCTAGGTAATCAGTATTGATTTGACTTTGAAAGGTTTCCTTGGTTTACAACAGAAACTGTGTTAAGAGGTTAGTTTTTGTTGTACAGGTGACTTAAATTCTATTTAAGGCTCAAAATGAGGCACAACGAAAAAACAAAAACAAATTGCAAAACAAAACATACAATTGAAAAGCTCAATTCAGGTGTCTGTGTGTTTCGATTTTATTGTTTTCCTTATGTGTCTTGTTACTTTTACGAAATTACATGTATGTATTGTGTTTTCAACAAACGCGTGTCAAAAACACTCACAAATAGTTGTTAAATTTTGAACATGACACTTGTGTTAAATACTACACAAATGAAGGTTTTAAATTACTCTGATACTCGATACTTGTAATTACGTTTTAAAAGGGGTAATCACAGTTGTTTCTTAAACTGCAAGGGTTGCAAAATTTTATTATATTATGCTTAATGTATAAAAGCTTGAGCTGATGAAAGCCTTCTCCTATAGAACAGCTTAAAAAACTCTTCCTATTAGTAGACATAGGATTGCTTAAGCTTGCAAGAATGTCTCTAAATACTCAAACATAACCTAACGACACCCTCTTCCTATAAGAAAGCTTAACTTAGCTATTGTCACTTCTTAAGAAAAGCTTTACTTTGTGATTTTTTTTAAAGCTGGAGAAATATGGGAAAGCTTAAGCTGTAGAAAATTTTTGCTGACTGAAAGCTTAAGCTAACGAGAACTTTTTTTTATAGGAAAGCTTGATCTACCGAGAATTTCTCTTAATAGAAAAGTTAATCTGCCTAGAACTTTTCCTACTAAAAAACTTAATCTAACACGAACTTTTACTTGAAAACTTGAGTTAGCGATAACTCTTTCTTTAAGAAAGCTTGAGCTAAAAAAAGTACCTCTCCCTATATGAAAGCTTAATCTAGCGAGAGCCTTTTCGCATGTAAAAGCTTAATTTATAGAGAACATTTAACAAGCAAGAATTTTTTTAAGAGGAAAGCTTGAGTAAGCGATATTCAGCTTGAGCGAAAACCTTTTCCTGTAAGATGGTTAGAGGAAGTATCGCCTTTCCATAGGAAAGCTTAAGCATGAAAGATTCAACTATCGGCAGTCTCTTCCTAAAGCCACAGCCTATTAATATAGGAAGGCTTAAGTTGGTCATAACTTTTCCTAAAGGAATGCTTGAGCTAGAGAGATCTTTTTTTTATAGGAAAGCTTGAGCTAGCGATATACCTTTACATAAAGAAAAGCTTAACTAAGTAAGAGTCTATTCCTTTAGGAAAGCTTGAGCGAGAGCCTCTTCCTTCAGAAAAAGATGTTAATTATACATTTCAGTACTTTCGGGCAGGTTGATTTCCCACTGCTTCTAAAGAAGCGAACAAAGAGATAAAATTTACTTTAAAGAAGTTATGATTTTAACATAGGCTTGTCATAGGAGGGATGTCCTTTTTATTTGATTACAAATTCACTACATCTGAAGTCATTCTTAGGAAGTAATTTTTATGTTCCTTTTTCTGGAAGTTATTAGGAAGTGAAATTGTAGTATTGTGGAAGGTAACAAAAATTTACTTAGTGCTTCTTTAGAAGTTGTGCTAAATGTTATTCTTTTTGAAGTATTTCGTTTTATTTATGCTGGGATGTGGTACACAAATTTTGCTTAGGTGTGTTTTAAGGAGGAAAAGAATTTTGGAACTTTCATCTGATAATGGAACTTTTTAAATTTTTAAACAAGTATGAATGAATAGGCGGGCGTAATCGACTATATGATACCCTGCACCTGTGTTACAAATTTGTATTATTTTTGAAATAATAAAGCATTTAATTGGTTTTTTAACTTAATTCCTAAATATTTTAAAGAGAGCTCATAGGGGAGTAGGGGTGAATATGGTTGAGGAATTTACGTATATTTCAAAGTTTTTAATGTAGAATTTAATCGTGTTATTTGTGTTTATAATTAAATTTTGATCTCAAAATCATCTTCTGAAGAGGAGTTTGTATGGGGGCCAGGCGAAATTTTCCTAAAAACCAAAAATTTTTCATACAAAATATAAAAATGGGAAAAAAGAAATTAATATAAGTAAAAAATAAAATCCCCCAACGCTTGAGCTGGATCCTCGCCTGATGGGGGCTAAGGTCAAAATAGGCCTGATCATTAAAAAGTCTGTAGAGTCATTTAAAGTTCTATAAAGTTTAAAACGTTTTGCTATTTCTGTTGACATAATAGAATATTTTAGTAATTATGAACCCAATTTTGGTGGTGCGGTTGTATGGGGGCTAGACGATATAATGGACCAATTTCAACCTCGTCCTTGGAGCAAAAGAAGAGCATGTGCCCAAATTGCGACCTGTAGTGTGCTCACAAGGTTTACATGAATAAACAGACAGTACTTTTTTAATTTATCATGTTAAATATAAAAATAGTACATTTTAAAGTTAAATTTAATTTTTTCCTTTTTAAGGAAACTAAAAGTTTTTGAACACCCTGACTTTTATTTATATTGACAGATTTTATGCATTTTATTAAAAAAAATAAAATTACGTACCTGTGTTTTTTTTTTTTTGCAAACCACATTTATGGTTTAATAAAAACTGGTGGTTTTTTGGTGGGCTTGTAAACGGGTGGCATACGTGAGTCCCAAAAGAATATATAATACATAGAGAGGAAAAAGCCCAAACTACTTAAGCCACCCAAATAAATAACAATAACCAAATAACGAAAGAATTTCTCGGAAAATGTAGGTTCTGCATATAAGTCGTCTTCCTTCAGGACCAAACGTGGTGGTACATAACCACTCGAAACATTTACAGACGTGCTGCGATCCTCACTATCACCCGAACTCGTATCGGAGTTGTCATTTTCTTTATCATTAATATCAGTAGCAGGCAACAGAATATTAACGATTTTCAAAGGATCCGCAGTAATGGTATTGCTGGCGTTAGACATTTTGCAGTATTTTTGTTTTTCTTTTAGTTAATGTATTTTTAGTTAAACACTTTTAAACACTTCTTTTATATAGAAATCAATTTTAAAAAATGCACCCAAAAAGAACCAAATGACTATAATTAAAATAATTAAAATCACGTTCATATATGAATTGTTAAAAATTGAATGAATTAAATTGATATTGACTGGATTGGTTGCATTTACTTAACTGCAGTTAAAATATAGACAGACAAACCTGCTACTCAAGTAAATTTGTACTTATTGCATATTTCATTATAGGTGTGTATGTATAAAGATACGAATGCGGTATTACCTTACCAGAGTATTGTATTTTATAGCAAGTAGTAAATGCACTTGTAGTAATAAGAACATTTCGGTAGATCTTAGTAACAGTCCCGATCCACTGGTGATGAAAAAATTAGTAATATTAATAAATATTCTTCATTACCAAGTGAACAATTTAAAGTCATTAATCTATTAATTACATTGGAGATATTTAGCAGACCATTGTCCACACTTTAGTTTACCAGTGATGTGTTAAGTAATTAAGGGGTTTTACATTTTTATATACAAGCAATAGACTCAAGAGTCTATTAAGCATTAAAATATATAAATATTTTATCTCTCAAACTATATTTAGCAGACCATTGTCCATACTTTAGTTTACCAGTGATGAGTTAAGTAATCAAGGGGCTTTACATTTTTATATACAAGCAAAAGGCTCAAGAGTCTATTAAGCATTAAAATATATAAAATTTTTTTATCTCTCAAACTATAGGGTCATATTAGTTAAGGTAGTCGTTTCATAGTTAATGCTGGATAAATGTTCAAGTAACTGTATAAGGTTGTATGTATTTGCAGTTGTTGTCGTAGTTGGTGTATTCATTCATATGTTTGTGTATTGTGACTGGGATTTATCGAAATGGAAAAAAGCCGATTAATTCGCTGTTAAAAGTGCCAAGTTGACATGTTTTTTATTCACCACCATGTTCTGTTCTGTTCTGTTCCGTTCTGTTTTAATTTTTTTTTTGTTATGACAAAAGTTAAAAGTGTCGTATGAAGTGTACGTATTACAAGATAATCCAAAAAGGAATTTATGTTATGTACAATTGGCGTATGGCGTCTTGTTCTTGTTGTTCTTGACAATTGGTAAATTAGAAACGAAATGAGTAGAAAATGGCTTAAAACTATAGCAATCCTTTTAATCAAGTTTGGATTTACTTATAATAGTTCTTTCACATCATCAAACGCCATTAATCGCGTATGAAAACAATAACGGAAAATCATTTGAAAAAGAAAATTAGATGGAATCTAGTAGTTGTTTGGGTAATATATATCACAGTCTGAATATAAACTTTAAAATGCGGTAAGTTTTATATCCTTTTTTAATATCATTTGAAAAATTTGACTTAGACATATAATTTTAAATAATTAAATTAAAAGCTCAAATAATTTGAATTCAAAAATTTTTAATATTTAAAATTATAAGATTTATTTACTTAAAAACTTTTTTATATATTCTAGTGAAAAAATAACTGAAGGTCCATTATATAATTCTTAAAGTCTATTTTTTTAAAATCTGTGGCCATAAGAAACAACTAAATAAATCGACTTATGAATATAACATTGTACTAATATAACGCTACTTAAACCCTGCAGTTCGGGGAGACCGTACCGAATCAGCTATTAAACGTGCCTCTTAGGATTAATTACCCTTACCTTAATGACTATCTACTTTCAACTGTTCTTGTTATAGATTACAAGGGACAGTAAGAAAACTAGTCTAAATGAGTGAGTGCATAGCAATTAACCTTTTTAATAAAGATTTTTGTATGTCTACGCTCTAAATTAAACCCTGCTGTTTGGGGGAATAGTACCAAATAAGTTATAAAATGTGTCACTTAATGACTATTTAGAAATGTTCTTGTTCTAGATTACAAGGATACAGTTAGAAGGCTAGTCTAACTGTACCCTTGTAATCTTAATTTTCTATGTGGCTACTCTTTAGATTACTTGGAGAATCTAAAGTAATGACTGTCTTCACAATTGTTTACAGAGAGTACATTTGTGACGTATTGACTTTTTAATAGACTACTAGGTATGTACAATCCACACTTTCCAACAGATATTGAACTTGAGTTTTCTGTAGGCCATCCTAAGGGGAAGTAACCTAAAACCAAACCATACACCACTTCTACTACCAATGGTCAAAAGTCATTCTTTTCTTTGTGCTTTGCAAAGAACATGCAAATTGCAATTTTGGACATGTTTCCGTCTGTCCATAAATATTGTAAGAACAACGGGACAAAGTCGCGCAGATGGGATGGCTTCTTTTGATTCTCAACAGAACCATTAAATAATCCAAAGAAAAGTTTTTACCCACTGAAAACACACTGTGGTAATTCAGAGTAAACCCTGAATGTGCCCCACACAACCCTGCACACTTCTCATTTATCCGATATATTTCTTTTTCAACGCACGCTTAACAATACAGACACTCCTCTTAAGGGTTTCTGTTGTTTTTTTCGGCAACGACACCGAAATCATGAAACTATGATTGTACTTCTAGCGTCTACAGACCCGTTGAGTGCTTTTCCGCCCACTTTGTCTTAAGGATAAAGTAATAAGGCTAACTGAGATCTGGTTTTTGTAGTTCTATGAAACCATGAAACTATGTTTTTATACCCTACACCACTATAGTGGGGAGGGTATTATGCGTTTGTGCTGATGTTTGTAAAAACCAAAAATATTAGTCCTAGTCCAGACCAGAATCACTTTCTGAGTTGATTAAGATACGTCCATCTGTCCGTCTGTAAATGTAAAGCTTATGCGCACGCTACAGGTAGCAGTTTTCAAGAAGTTTAATGGAATTTGGCATATATTCTTTAGCCTTGTTCCCATACAACCGTACCCTCCAAATAGAGCTTTTGGGTCCATAATTATGTTAAATTTTTTAGTATGTCAACAAAAATCGCTTAAAATTAGTTTTGTAAAAGTTCAAATGTCACTGCCGATTTTTGTAATGATCCCCTTCAGAAAATGACTTAATGAAAATTCACTTATAAACACTTATAACGCAATTAAATTCTACATAAATAACTTTGAATTAGAAGTAAATGCCTCTTCCAAAGTGTATAAGGATAGGTCCATATGTACCTTTCGCTCCATATGAGACCTATTTAGAAAATTTCAAAACTAAGGTAAAAAATTATTTATTTTAAAAATAATCCACATTTTGAACATACTTACTATGTTCGGTAATACCCGACTATATAATCATACTTATTTTAGTTTCTAAATCTATAATACATTTATAACATTTGTGTGTGTTTGTATTGGTCGTAAAGTATACCAATGGGTTCAGAATTATTAAATCACTTTCGATTTAGCCATTTAAAATATATAATGACCAAAAAAAAAGTAGAATGTTAAAATTCGACATAAGATATCGAATAAGATAAGATTTTTCTAGCGACTTCTGTGAAAATCAGTTTCTTCTTGCCGCTTCATATTTGAAATATTCTTACCATTTAAGGTCCCCTACCTAGGAACTTTCTGGGATTGGCCTAAATTGGACCCTAGTGTCTATATAATGTTCCTTTCAAAAAATGACTTTAGCGTTCCTAACTAGCTTAAGAAAAGTTTTATGGTAGTCAACATCTATATATGTATGTACCAAATTTTGTGAGGATAGGTACATAATTTATCCTATACCCAAATTATGTACCCTCTTATAGATAAATAAATTGTTTGTTGTTTATTAATTATACACTTATGCTTGATTTGAGTAGAGCAAGGGCTTGAAAGTTTCTATATTTCAAATATGTGTGCAAGACTTTACGATTCTTATTAACACTTTATAGATAAATGAAGAAAAATTTATTGATATACATAGGTAATTATATATATAATAAAAAAATTATGTATATAATCGAGGATATTGTAATTAGTACTTACTTGGTTAAATATTGCGTTAACCCATGTGATGTGTATGTTTGAATTCTGGCAGCGGAGGCATACTGGAATCCCATATAAATAAATAATACATGGCCAAAGTCATGCCCAAACCACTCACGCCGCCCATATACAAAGCCAATGTAATTAAACGAAAGGTTTTCGAATCGAAAAAATCTTCACTTTTGGGAACTTGAACCTCTTCGTCTTTCTTTTCAGCGTTGTCAGCAGCAGGTTGAGAAGGTTGAGCAGGTTGAGCCATGTTTGTCGCAGTTGATTTCAATTCTTTTTAGAGTTTTTAATAATATAAGATTAGTTTTATATGTATTTTTTATAAAAATATAAGAAATCTTAATAAATTTTAATATTTGTTGAGGGTTTTTTTCCTATAATTATTTACAAATTTGAACTCAAGTTTGTTGTACTAAGGTGTAACTGTTGTTAATGACTATTTAGAAAAAATTTACCCGCAAGTATCTGCGTTTATGTTTATATATTTTTCCACTTTTTTCGATATTTTACTATTTTGTTGTTATGTTTTCGACAAATGTACTTGTTCTGTAACTGTGTGCGTGCATATTCATTTTTGCGGTTTTCTTTTTAATTGTCGAGACAACCAACATTGGGTGGGCTTTAAAAAAATTATTTATTTTTCATTTGTTTACGTTTATTTTACATACACTGTTGAGCTACACTATTTAAGTGGGTATAATGTGTTTACATTTAGTTTTGTAACATCCCAAACAACACATTTGAATATGTAGACTATAGCTATAGAGGCTATAGACTAGACTATAAACTAGACTCTAGACTAAACTATAGGCCAGACTATAGACTAAACTTTAGCCTAGACTATAGGCTAAACTATAGCCTAGATTATAGTCGAGATTAAAGACTATAGACTAGACTACAGACTAGACTATATAGACTAGACTACAGACTAGACTATAGGCTAGACTATGGACTAGACTATAGACTAGACTATAGACTAGACTATTGACTAGACTATAGACTAGACTATGGACTAGACTATAGACTAGACTATAGACTAGACTATAGACTAGACTATAGACTAGACTATAGACTAGACTATAGACTAGACTATAGGCTAGACTATAGACTAGACTATAGACTAGACTATAGACTAGACTATAGACTAGACTATAGGCTAGACTATAGACTAGACTATAGACTAGACTATAGACTAGACTATGTATAGACTACAGATTAGTTTATGGACTAGACTATGGACTGGAGAATATTTTTTATTGAATTTTATTATATCAATTTTATAATCACCTATTTGTTGTAGAGTATTTCGGACCACAGTTGACCAATATTTTTCAACCATTTTTAAGTATTTAGTATTATTGCTGCAACTAATACATTGTTGTAGTAGTTAAAATAGAAAACGTAAACGCAAAAGCAAAAGAATTTTAAATAGTTTAAAATTGTGGTTAAAAAAATTACACACTGTTATTTCTTATGTATTATTCTCTAAAACAAATTTAATTACCCCAGTTGTAATTGGTTCAAGATGAAACCACATTTACCATTAAAATAATCAATATTTTGCGATATTGAATTTTTACCATTGTGTTTGCACATAGAAAAAAAGTTCCTTACAAATAATGTCGTCTCCTATGTGTTTATAGAATGGTACTGGCCTTTAAATATAGATTTGGGATAATATTTTTGGCCACCAATCCTCTATGTTTAAAATATTTTTGTGACCAGCTCTCAGGTGTATAGTACTGCCTCATATCTTATATATTCTTCACTGACTGGAACATCTAGCAACATTTTCAGAGCTTCGGCTGACGTAGTGCTTATGGCAGCACTTATACCCAAGCAGTTGCAATGCTTTATGGGGTATGCAAGGCATATCAGCTTACGTTCGGGTTTGACTATAAATAAAACCCTTGCATTCCGCCATTTAATTGGAGTTTATATGAATATAAATACGTTTCACATAGTTACTAATATTCTTTCCAGATCCAGCAGTGGCAAGTGCAAGTTTTTTCCAATAAACCAGTTAAATGGTTAGCTTTATCAATCGAGTAATTCAATGTTTCATTGGCTCAAAAAAGTGTCGGAATCGAAGAAACATCTTACTTTTAACAATAAGCAGAATGCTTAACTACCCTACTCCTGGGGTAAGCTTTTTCGCGTCTTAATATCTGCACATACTTTTTGCGTAGCGATTCAGTTTCGATATCTTTGTTAATGCCTGCTCTATTTATATGATTGCAGTTTTTGATCTAACTAAGACTTTTGATCGAGTCTGATGGATGAAATGTTCAATATAATAAATGTTTTCATTACCAGCATGAATATATGTATGACTTTAAAATTAGAAAAGAAGATATAAACGTATACTAACCCTAGTTCTAACAGTCTGAGTCCATGGTTTCGATTCCCAACAGAGACTCTGGTATGTTTTAAATAAAAAATAAATTTATTTTCAAATATTACTTACTTTTATTTAGCAATTTCTTGTATCCTTTGAGCCGGAACCCCATTAATAGAAATTGGAAATTTTAAATAAATATCCGGCATACTTGAATCGAAAAACATTAAATAATAAAATGAAAGAGCCATGCCCAAACCGCTAATACCGCCCAAATATAAAAATAAGGAAATTATGCGAAATAACTGAGAATCAAAGAATTCTGAATGTTGACTATCGTTGGGCAAAACTTTTTCGCCTGTAGACGTTTCAGTATTAGTAGCAGAAGGCGGAGACAACATAACTTATGTTTAACAAGTTTCGATAAAAACTGAAACTAAATTCTTAAATTAAAACGAATTTACTAAACAAAATTTTTAGCTATAATAACAATAATTAAGATTGATAGGTTAAATAAGATTTGCATAAATTTACTAAAGAAAACTAATATATTTATTTATCAATCTTTCCTTTACAGATGTCAAAAAAGAAAAATTACCCGCGCCCATACTCACACACACCTTTGAAGAGGCCGTGTCTTTGACAAAAATCGGAAAATTCCATTACACTTTGCTGGTGGTGTGCGGTATTTGCTTTATGGCTGTCATGGTGGAAATTATGTGTGTCAGTATTATTTTGCCCTCAATGAAATGTGATTTGGTAGCGTCGTTAACGGAACAAGGCATATTGGCATCATCTGGCTTCTTTGGTATTGTGTTAAGTTCACATGCCATGGGCTTTTTAGCCGATACCTGTGGTCGTATACGCACCCTGAGAATGGCTCTCATCTTGGCCTCGATATCAACCATAGTATCGGCGTTTTCCGTAAACATCTGGATGTTAATCGTTTTTAGATTCTTTACGGGTTTCTTTATATCGGGTGGTCAGGCATGTGTGTTTAGTTTATGTGGCGAGTTCCATGGCAATAAGACAAGAGTAAAGCATGTGACATTATTGTCTGGATTTTTACCTATAGCTTTAATGTATTTGCCCAGTAAGTGTATTTGGATAAGTGTAATATAAAAGAGATTTTAATTTTTAATTTCTTTACAGCCGCCGCCATTTTCGTATTACCTTTACGCATAGATGCCATGTTGTTTGGCATGAAATTCTCCTCATGGCGCATATTGTTAATGGTTAATTCTTCCTTATCGCTTTTGGCTTTATTGGGTCTATTTATGTTACCCGAAACACCCAAGTATGTTTTGGTTCAGGGTGATCATGACGGTGCTTTGGAGATTCTACGTGGTATTTTTGTTAAGAATACTGGACGTCCTGCTTCTGATTATCCCGTCAAGCATATTGTAATGGAATCAAATGGTGCAAATTTGTCAAATGTTAAAGGTGTTAAAGATGCATTAAAATTGATTTGGAGTCAAACTGTTCCATTGTTCTATCGCGAACGCTGTCTTCATACCATCAATATCTGTGGCATTATGTTTATCGTTTATGGCATTTCTCAGGGAATTTTCATGTGGTAAGTTCTAGAAAGTTATAAATGTTCAGATAAGAGCAATCAATTACTTTCAAAATCAATTCGTTGATTAGAAGACAAGATCCAACTTTTTGAAAGAAAAGGAATGATCGGGAAACTGGAGTAATTTAAGCAGATATATGTATGTCAAAACTTTGTTAGTTTTCCAATCATTCCGAGTTTCCTAGGAAAGAAAATACTTAAATCTGTACAGAAATACTTATAAAAGATTATCATTAATCCGAAAGTAGTATAACGCGACGTAGTTCTTGAAACTTCTCAACTTCTTTTCAAAAATAATTTCCTTTCACTTTCAGGTTCCCTACTATGCTCAATGAAATGGTGGCTAAGGATGGTTTAGGCTATAATGTCTGTCATATTTTAAGTAACATGGAAACTGGAGCCGATTTAACCAGTGATGTTTGCAACGGCATCATCGATACATTCCCCTTTATGGTCATTATATTTGTGGGTGCTGCATTTGCTGTTTTCTATTTAATCTTTGCCTTTACCATTGACTATATTGGCAAAAAGAATTTGATAAGTAAGTTCAATTTAGTCAAATAATAAATTTTATTCTGTATTCTAAACTTATTTTCCTTTACAGTTAGTTGGTTAGTTATTGGCGGCATATCTGTGACCATGATTCGCTGGACTTCCAATTTCTATGTTGTTGTCATTTTACTCACTCTCACCATGAGTATTGGTAATTGTGGTGGTCTGGTCAGCACCATTTCAATGGAATTCTTTCCCACGAATATTAATGCCATGGGCATGTGTTTCATTATGATGATTGGTCGTTTGGGTGCTGTCTTTGGCAGTAATTTCTTGGGTCAATTACTCTTTAATTTCTGTGACAATGTACTTTGGGGTTTGCTGGGCATATGTGTCCTCTTGGCTACAATGAGTTGGTTCCTGCCCGAACGAAAACATCAAAAACAAAAGAAAGTACATGAAGTAAATCAATAGAGAATGTGCATGTATAATTCCAATTTCCTCTTCGAAAATATTTGTACAAATTTAAGTTGAAATGTAAATTGTTTTGTTCCTTATGCGGGGCTTACAATTAGTTAGTATATGTTTTTTTTTCAATAAATATTGCATTTAGTTAGGAAATTATTTTTATTAAATTTATAATACATATAGGAATAATTTTAATTAGTTGTTTTTTTTAATAAATAAAATCAAAAACTACTTATATATTGGATTTTCTTCTTTTAGCAGAGTAAATATTAGGAATCTTAAAAGTACTGATGTTTCCATAATTTAATTTGATGCAATTTTTCTATGAGAAGACAAAAAAAGTTGTTCAATAAGAAGCAATTTTCCTTGTGGAAAAAATCGATTAATTTAAAGCAACTTTCCTTTATTAAAAGGTCTGAAAGTTTTATATTGAAAAAATATTAAATTTTAAGCTGTTTTATACGGAAAGTTGTTAAATTTGAAGAATCTTTTCTGTAGAAAAAGTTGTTCAATTTCAATTAACTTTGTTGTAAAAAAAGTTGTAAAATTAATGAAATTTCAATAGAAAATTTATTAAATTTAAAGCATCGTTTCTATAGAAAAAGTTATTAAATTGTAAAGCAACTTTTTTATAGAAAAAGTTATACAATTTGAATAACTATTTTATAGAAAAAAGATGTTTAATATGAATCATATTTTATAGGGAAAAAGTTATAAAATTTTATGCAGAAAAAGATGCTCTATCTAAAGCAACTTTTCAATAGAAATGTTGTTTAACTGGAAATAACCTTTATATAGAAAAAAAATAAATATAATTTGAAGCAACTTTTCTATAGGAAAAGTTGTTAAATTTGAAAAATTATTTAAATTGGACCAACTTTTCTATAGAAAAAGTTGTTGAAACAATTTATCAACACCAAAAGTTATTTAATTTGAAGCAACTTTTCGTTTCGTATAGAAAGTATAAAAAGCCACTTTTCTACAGAAAAATTTTCTATATTCTATAGGAAAAGTTATTTAAATTAAAACAACTTTTCTATAAAAAATATACTGAATTTGAAGCAACATAAAAAATGTTGTTTAATTTGAAGAAACTTCGTTTAGTGTGAAGCAATCTAGGAAAACTTTTGTAAGTTGAAGCAATTTTTCTAAAGGAAGAGTAGTTGAATTTAAAGTTACTTTTCTTAAATAAATGTTGTAAAGAAAAAAATTGACGCAACTTTTCTTTAGGAAAATATAGGAAAAGTTGTTCAAGTTGAAGCAACTTTGGTATAGAAAAAGTGGTTCAAGTAAATTTTCTTAAGGAAATATTGTCTAATTTTAAGCAACTTTTTTATAGAAACTAAGAAACATTGTTATAGAAAAGTTGCTTCAGATTGTACAACTTTTCTATGGAAGTTGCCGCAACTTTTCTCAAGAAAGAATTTTTCTATTTAAAGCAATTTTTTATATTTGAAACATGTTTTCTCTGTGAAATCTTGTTTAGTTTGAAGCAAATTTTCATATCTTAAACATAAACTACTTAAATAATTCGTGTACTTCCTCTAACAATTTCTTAAAGCTTATAGAGAATAATAAAACCTCAACTTTACTAGATTGATAGGAACATGAATTATATATTTCTGACAAACACTACTTTTCTGACAAATCTAAATAAAAAGGAAAACCTTACAAAAAAAAATCTTAAGAAATCCTTATAAAAAGGCGAAAACTTTAAAGACAACGGTCGGTGTCAATAATCTAAGTTAACAAAAAAAATCTGTTTTGGCCATCATTAAAAACCAGACAGGCGCGATACAAAAAAAGTGACGCCACAACTGTCAACTAATTTACTTTTAAAACTGTCTACTATGTTCTCACTCTAGTGATCTAACTGTCTCGCTCTTAAGTGATCGTTGATCTCGGTGATGATGCAAGTGAAGTGAATAAACACACTCTTGAATTTACAAATATATATGAAGCTATACTATTGATCTAGCTGATCATGCGTATTAAATTCTAGAAAATAAAATAAGAAATAAATAAATATTTATGTGTTTTAAACATTTCGAGCGAGTGAAAGAAAATAAATAACAACAACATTACAAACTCATCTCTACAAGATGTACAAAACAATTTATCCATCTGTAAAGAATATTTAATGATAAATTGTTTTAGTTGTTTTCCTCTAAAGATGAAGTAAGTAGCCAACGAAGAAGCAGCGAAAATGCCATCCAGATGAAGACCAAAATGCGACAACTTTATGTCGCTTTATGATGATATTTTAAGGCTGTAGCAGCAGCCTATAGCTGCAGCTGTCGATGATGCATTAAAATGCTTGAAATACTAACGTTTTTTTTTTCTTACTCTTAACATTAAATGTTGTTTAAATGGACAGAAAATCAAATGGAGAAATAAAAAATAGATAGAAATAATAAAAAATAAACAAGTTGACAACAATAAATAGTAAATCATAATAATGATAATGCTTTTAATCGTACATATAAGGTAAGATATACCGATAGATACATAACTCTGTCGGATAGAATGAAATTTATCCAGTGTTTGAATGTGGAAGGGAGGAAGAGGAAGAGTAGGGAAAAAACGAATTGTGTTGACCACTGAAGTGGACATGTTCAGTGTAAAAGTAACAGATGAAACAGACATCATCAGATTTTATATACTCTGACTTTGAGTTGCGCTCATACATGGCAATGCAAGACAATTGTTGTTGTTTATAATAATAAAATAAAAAATAAAAAAACATCATCGATGGAATTAAAGATGTGTTTACCTTTTTTATTGACTGCAATGGAATTTATATTTATTTTATAGAATGAAAAATGTAGATACAAACACAGATACACATGTGAAAATATAAACAAATACGTATGATGCGACAAATATATAAACTATTGATTACAATAACAACCACAAGCGATTTCTATCTGTAACCAATGACAACTACATATAATAAATTAGGGCAGCCTCATTTAAGATATAAGTGGTAAATTTTGGTAAATTGTTTTATTTCATTCCCAGATTACTCCCTACTGTCATATCGCTATCATGAGATGTAAAAGATTTAGGCTTCTTGTAGAAACGTAGTGCTAAAAGCCACTATATATGTACACAGCGACCATAAAACCTATTCGGTTTTATTGTTCAATTGTTTCGACGAATGTTAAATAAATCAAAAGACATAGAAAGAAAAACAAGGAATTCCTAGAATGAGTTTCCATTCCCTACACAATTTCACTAATTTAGTATTTCGCTACTAGAATTTTAACAAGATCAAATATTGCAAACCTTTAATACCCAGTGATGTTAATGACGCTCAAAGAAGCGAAAAGAAACCAGTTTTTCTGAGTAGTCTTCTTCTTCTTTTTTTGAAGTTATTAGGAAGTGTAATTGAAGTATTATTCAATAAGTTCCGGAGAATTACTTCAGATGTAGTAAGTTTGGAATCAAATAAAAAGTACAGCCCTCCTATGACAAGCCTGTGTTAAAATCATAACTTCTTCGGGTCTTTCAGTACTTCCATGGAGTAAATTCTACTTATTTTTGGCTTGTTTAGAAGTTCTTCTTTTACAGGGTACTATCACCACTGTCCTTACAAAGAGTACATCCGTGACGAAATAGTGACTAAATGCAGGTTTGGGGGTAATTATTGCATTTTCAAATACAATTACATTTGAAAGAATTGTACAATGATAACGACTTCCTTAAGATCGTCCAAATTAGGAATTAATCATATTAATAAAAAAAGCGATACGATCGCGAGCAGACCATTAAAAATGTCGGTTAACGCTTTGTCGCCTCAAACAAATAAGAAAGTCTAGTTTCACGTGGCCGACCATATAATACCCTAAATCAGTTATGAATATAATTTTGATAAAATTTTTAAAGCAATTATTGCTGAATTTTTGGACATTAAAGTCATTATCTGAATGGACTTTGTAGGTGAGCCTGAGAGAATTGAGGACTGGTCTGTAAAAATTTTGGTACAAAACTTAATTGTGCCATTTTTTTATCGAGATGCAAAAGACCTTTTTGAGGGTTCTGCTGTCATTTTCAATAGGCTTAAGGCTAAAAAAGGCGTATTGTACCAAATATTAGCAATGCCACTTGCCTTGCTTGGAAAGATATTCAGCCAGACGTGTGTTGAAGAACCGATTTTACTTTAACTAAATTCTTACTTGTTTATATGTTTATAATTTGAATCAAATGTTCTTAGAAAATGTAGTTTTAACTTAATTTTTATTTTCATTTACACTCCAAAAATAATTTGTTCAATAAAGAAGTTTTTATTATTTAATCAAAAAGGAATAAGTTTATTTTACTGCGCCAACAACGTGTATATGAAAGTCATTGTTAAATCGACTCAAAAAACGATGCTAAGCCGACAAGTTTACTAATATTTTTATGCGTTGCAAATATAAGGACAAACCCAATATACCCTCTACCTAAAAGTGATGTAGGGTATAAAAATAAGTTGTCAATCTTAAAGCATCACATTACGTACGAGCATTGAGCACATAAATACAAACTAATATACATACAACATAAAACAAACTGGTAATGTAAAAGTTTAAAAATAAAAAAATTTCAAGTAAGAAATTATAGTCGGGCGAGGCCGACCATATAATACACTACACCTTTGATAAAAATGTGATTTAGTTGCCATAATAAAGCAATTAAGTTGAATTGTACCTTGCCTCAAATATACATACATAAGCCATTTATTGTTGAATAAAATTGTGAACATTTAAGTGAAATTTTGATAGGGGCTTTTCATAGGGGCTAGGGTCATATGAGGACCTATTTTTATGGAATTCGTGAGGGTCATCAAGTCTTGTATAGAACTTGGTTTTTGTAGTTTTTGTCGAAACATGAGTATATTAAACATAATTATGAATTTAAAGCACTATTCGGCGGGTGCAGTTGTATGGGGACTAGGTGAAATAATGGACCGATCTTAACCATTTTCAATAGGCAATAGAATATTATGTACCAAATTATTTTCAAAACTGCGACCTGAAAACGACAGAAAATGATTCTGAGCCGATTGGTATACTTTAAGGTGGGTATAGGACCAATATTATTGTGCGTTACAAACAGCAGCACAAACCCAATATACCCTGCCTACTAAAGTGGTGTAGGGTATAAAAAAGAAAGATATACATCTTAAACGTTTACAAAAATTACGTTTTTTACGATATACTAGCTTTTTTCCACTTTTCCTCCGTAGTTCTGACAAGTAAATTTTCCAAATAGACAAAGAATTTAAAAATAATAAAGTTAAATAAAATACGTGTGATCACACCGATTTGGAAAGTTCAATGTACATACGTATTACATTTAACATAACATGGGTTTCAATTCAAAATAGGGATTAGAAGCTTAACACCAACATAATCATCAATGTTGATGTTAAGCTGCCGATGTCTTAAGCATTAGTAGTACTAAAATTGCAATTCATTAGAGATTATTATACTAATTGCTTGGATTGTTTAAAGATTTTCGTAATTCAAGTTGTATGTCAGTTCTAGTTCAATTCTAGTTGAGTTCTAGTTGAATTCTAGTTCAGTTCTAGTTGAGTTCTAGTTCAGTTCTGGTTCAGTTCTAGTTAGTTCTAGTTCATTAGTAGTGCTATTATAGTTCTGTTCTAGTTCAGTTATACTTCAGTTCTAGTTCAGTTGTAGTTCAGTTCTAGTTCAGTTCTAGTTCAGATCTAGTTCAGCTCTAGTTCAGTTCTAGTTCAGTTCTAGTTCAGTTCTAGTTCAGTTCTAGTTCAGTTCTAGTTCAGTTCTAGTTCAGTTCTAGTTCAGTTCTAGTTCAGTTCTAGTTCTGTTCTAGTTTTAGTTCTGTTCTAGTTCTGTTCTAGTTCTGTTCTAGTTATGTTCTAGTTCTGTTCTAGTTTTAGTTCTGTTCTAGTTCTGTTCTAGTTCTGTTCTAGTTCTGTTCTAGTTCTGTTCTAGTTCTGTTCTAGTTCTGTTCTAGTTCTGTTCTAGTTCTGTTCTAGTTCTGTTCTAGTTCTGTTCTAGTTCTGTTCTAGTTCTGTTCTAGTTCTGTTCTAGTTCTGTTCTAGTTCTGTTCTAGTTCTGTTCTAGTTCTGTTCTAGTTCTGTTCTAGTTCTGTTCTAGTTCTGTTCTAGTTCTATTCTAGTTCTGTTCTAGTTCTGTTCTAGTTCTATTCTAGTTCTGTTCTAGTTCTGTTCTAGTTCTGTTCTAGTTCTGTTCTAGTTCTGTTTAGTTTAGTTTAGTTTAGTTTAGTACTAGTTCAGTAAAATGTTATATACAGTTTTGTAGATAAAACTTTATATTTTCGGTATTCGTTCGGTGGGATTGTTAAGATTGTTCTCCTTACCTCAATGGTGCCAGTAACTGATTTCTTTACGAATTGCATGTTAAAGTTTCCCAAAAAAAAAAAAAAAAACAAATATTTCTAACATAAGTATCAAAAAGTATTTGCGGTGTTTATGTTCCACTTGAGATAAATATTTTTTTCTGAAACCAAGCGCTAATATCAGTATCATTACACAATGCAACAACTCAACGGTTATTGAACTGATATTAAAGGCTGCATTCCCTACCTTGACTTGGCTGCCACCTGATACATTTTTTGTCCCACTCCTAGCATTATTTATACCATTTATGGTTATCGCCAGTTAAATACATTCACATATACATTCACACTCGCACATTTACACATTCTATTCTTTCCAATTTTATAGAATTTTATAGCCGTTTAAGGATTGCAACAGCAAACTAAAATAAAAAACAAAAAATAAAGCAAAGAAACTAAAACAGAAATTGTAGAAATAAATAAATATTTTCCCCCTTATAAATCGCATAAACCTGTCTATTACAGGAAAATGAAATAAAAACCTAAAAAAATTATACAAACGAACAAATAGAGAAGAGGACTGGCTGGTCATGCCAATACTATTTGGATTTGTTCCATAATCCTCATACAATGTGTACTGTTTCTGTTTTGAGTTTAATTTTTTTCTATAAAATCAAAGATATTTAACGGTTCATGTTGTGTGGCAAATATTTAATCGTTGAATATGACACATGTGCGACATAATAAAACGCACATGTTTAAATGTTTTATAGTCGACCAAGTCCATCTTGCCTTCTCTAGAATTTCGCAGACGACTGTCATTCGTTGGTGATCACTGCCGCTAACTTCTCATACCTCTCAGCCAGCGATTAGTGAGAAAAAACCAAAGATGATGAAGTTAATCTAAAGATGGATTAGTAAGTAATAGTAAATAAGTACTGGACGATGTCACACACACTCACACACATAAGTGTATGAACATGATTTTGGAGTTGTTTGTAACTGCAACCATTGTTGCAGGCATCGTGATATACTCAGTTAGTCAGCCAGTAGCCACTTCAGTCAGTCGTATTAGTAAATGATGGAGTTCATAAAATAATGAAATACTGTGGTACCCCTGTTTGGAATGATAATAAATTGTCTGTTATAATGTTTAATAAACGCGTTTCATTAGTGGATAATTTGCTTTTTTATTTGCGGTTTAATGTTCGATTGACATTTTAAATGATTTTAAACGATTGTGATTAAAAGAATTTTAGAATTTTATGAAAGCTACTACAACGGCAGCCGTTTTGTTTCCGTTTTAATTTTCATTTCCTTTGTAAATAAAATATTTTGAAGTAATCTTTCTTGTTTTCTATGAGAGAGTTGAGTTAAAGCTTGTAATAATTATAAATTAAGATTTTGTGTATAATTGGTAAAAGAAATTATTAGCAGTTCACACCACATAACAGAAGTACCTATTTTATCATTTATCATAGGGAAACTATTAAATTAAATCTACAATTGTAGCATCTCATTGTAGATTATTAAGTTTGAACCGAAATAAACCCTGCTCTTTTGGCTTAGTTAGTCAGGTGAGATGGAAAATTTGTTCGGATATCTTTATATGTTTGGAACTGAATGTTCAATTAATTATGACCACTTATTTAGTCATGCATTGAAATATCAAAATCTTCATAATCTTTGGATCCTTGGTAGCCATTTGTGGAAACCTGTTATTCTAAAAAATTAAGACTACTAATCCAAATATATGGAAAACCATACTACATTTAACATTGTGATGTCTTAGAAGAGGACCATATAATCCATTCATGGATTTAATTGGAGTAATCCTAAAACTACTCACTTGTTATACCCTCCACAATCATCAGTTGTGATAGAGGATAACTTTGTCATTTCGTGTGTAACACCAAGAAATATTTATCTGAGACCCAAGAAAGTATATATATTCTAGGTCCTTATGAAATTCTGAGTCGATTTAGCTATGTCCGTCTGTCTGTCTAAAAAAAGTTATGATCAGTCACAACCTTAAAAGTTATGATTAAAAATTTCAGACTATATAGAAAAAAATTACTTTTTATTTCGTAATACTTAAGTGCGTTTCTCAGAAACTACAAAAGATAATTCGATGAAATTTGTTACACGTAATATTTTTCTTAAAGAATGTGAAAAATCACAATAATTAATTCAAAATTTCCCATAGCCACCATACAAAAGTTTATATTCCCGCAAATTAGTTTATCAATACTTAAAAAATCAATAAAAAATTTGCACATACATATGTATATAATATGAATAGAAATCATACTACTTACGAAGATCTTAATAGGTCCGTAATTGGTCATAGCTCCCACATAAGGCCCACATCCAAAAATCACTTAAAAGCTCATATTTCAAAGAATTATATAGCTATCGGAATAAAATTTGACTTGAATATGTTTCGTATTCATTTAAACCATTCAATTACATTTTTTTGGGGTAGGTTGGTCATAACTCTAATATAGTTCCACTTCCGAAAATCATTTAAACGCACATATTTTGTTGAATTATAATGTTATCGAGTTACATTAGACAAAAATATGTTTTGAGAATATATATAAACTATTCCATTATTTTTTTCCTGGCAGGCCCGTATTGGGTAAATAAACGCTCATATTTCATTAAATAATAAAGCAATTGGGGTAAAATTCAATTGGAGTTTATTATGTGTGCACATAAACCGTTGTAGGAAATTTTATCAGGATCGGTTTATAATTGGTCGCAACTCCCATATAAGGACATGATATTACCTAATGTTAATCATAGTTCCGATTTAAAGTCATTAATTTCAAAAATCAATTAAACGAATTTATTTCATTATAAATATTGACTTCTGATAAATGCTTGTAAATAAATAAATCATTTTCTTTTTTTTTGCATCTGTACGATCGGTCCATAATAATTTATATCATCCGTACGAGGTCCACATCCGAAACTTACGGATCTAATAAAAATTAGTTCAATTAGTAGCCTCATTGCGGAAACAAAACCTTTGTCGAGTATGGGTTTTAATAAAAAGAAGTTGCTGGTGGAGGGTTATTAAGATTTGGCACAGCCGAATATAGTACTCTAACTTGTTTAAATTATGGGATTACAAGATCCGGAAGATGGTCGCACATATTGCAGGCCATGAAAAATGTTGCATAAAAAATTGCAGAGTACTTGCACGGCGTCGAAAAGGAATTTCCCATAATAATTTAAAGCTTAAACTTTTCCAGCGTAAGACTTTACCTTTGTAGTTGTATAAGTTTGTAATGCGGTTTCTTTATGCAGCTGAGGTCAGCGTGTTCAGGTTCAGTTCCTTAACATAAACAAGTATTAATGTATAGTCGGGCGTAGCCGACCATATGATACCCTACACCAGTCAGTATGTATGTTAAAAAAGGGGGATTATTTAAAAAAATAAAGGCTTTGGTTGGTTTTTTTTAACTTTATTTCGGAATATTTTTACTTTTTTTTTTGGCAAAAAAGAGATTTTTTTAAGAGGGCCCAAAGGGGAGTAGGGCAAAAT
>NC_060951.1:23265169-23316253 GCF_022045245.1 Lucilia cuprina
TTTTTAAGGATAGGGCCATATTTTGCCCTACTCCCCTTTGAGCCCTCTTAAAAAAATCTCTTTTTTGCCAAAAAAAAAGTAAAAATATTCCGAAATAAAGTTAAAAAAAAAACTAACCAAAGGCTTTATTTTTTTAAATAATCCCCCTTTTTTAACATACATACTGACTGTTGTAGGGTATCATATGGTCGGCTACGCCCGACTATACATTTATACTTGTTTTATTAGTAATTATAAGTGAATTTTAACCTTCAAGTCATTTTCTGAAGGGGAGATTGTATGGGGGCTCGGGTCAAAAGAAGCCCGATCATTATAAAAATCAGTGTTTGTTGACATAATAGAACATTTAAAGGCCCGATTCGGGGGTACGGTTGAATGCGAACTAGGCGAAATAATTTACCAATTCCAACGTTTTCAATAGCGTACGCACAAGGCTTATATGGATACACAGACAGACGGACGGACAGACGGAAACAGCTAAATCGACTTAGTATACTTTAAGGTGGGTCTTACAAACATCAGCACAAACGCGTAATAGTACCCCTATAGTGATGTAGGGCATAAAAATTAGGAAAAAGAAAACAAATAAAAAACCAAATTTAAAAAATCACATCCCCCACCAAAATCTCGAGGTGGATTCGCCACTGCATACGTCAACCCAATGTCTGGAAAAATGTATGATATCTATCTCGCATTTTTAAATAATTCTAAGCAATTGGTCGCGTCTGATGTGTGTATAAAAAATGATCATTTTATGGTCTATTCTTCTTAATGAAAGTGGCGCTTCTGACTATTTTTCAATATTAGTTTATATGCTTATGTAGTGAAGACTTTTATACACTCGAACCAAACTATTTAAAGTTGTAAATAAATGAAATAAAGTTATTTAAAATAAGAATAATAATAAAAAAATTTGCCAGTAAACCAAAACATTTTTATAATACTTACTGGTAATTTAATTTAATTTTCTTTCTATTTTTTTTTGTAATACTTTTTAAACACATGCACCTGTTTCTTGTGTGTCTTTGTGTTGCATGTTTTATGTTTCTGCCACAATTCAAACGGTTTCTTCTTATTTTATTTCATTTTTTATACTTTAATTTTCATTTATTTTATTATTTATGTCGAATTTTTTTGTAACCATAAAAACATTGCAGAAATTTGGTCTTTCTTAAAGTTTTAATGTTTTTTTTTGTTTTGTTTTTCGGGGTTAAATAGTCGTAAAAATGTTGCTCTCACATTAATTGTGCTGCGGAAGATGAATTGTGAATGAGGAAGACGAATTGAATGAATCAAAAACACCTGTTAAATGGAATGGAATGGCATGAGTGAAGAATTAAATTCTACTTTAATTTAATAATTATTATTTTACACTATTGAAAGTTGATTTGTAATAAATAATTGTACTGGGTGTTACAATAAGAGGAGATAAATGAAATAAAATTATAAAATAATGAATTTATCCGACAAACTTTAATGCCTCTTAATAAGTAAAATTATCTTGAAATCGTTAAACATCTTAAATTATCTGACTGATATAGAACAAAAGATATGTTAATAAAAATTTTAAAAATATAGTAATAAAATAATCACATTAAATAGCCCCTGGTAATTGAGGCGTTTTAATTAAATTTCCGTTATAAAATTATTTTTTATTGTCTTAAATATTGTTGTGTGTTATGTCTGTGTTGGCTTTAAACACATTGAATGGATTTTGCTGCTTTTAAAATAACAGATTGTTTTTAGATATTTTCAGTTTTTTTAATAATAATAAAAATTTCTCCATTACTATCAATTAATTGCAAAATAAATAGTTGTTCGTATAAATAATAATAATAATGAAAATAACAACTATAACAAAATAAACAAAAACTAGTGAAAAAATTTAGTGAAAGAAAAAGTGAAAATCACGCACATTTCATGTTTAATAGAGTTTAACAAATTTATTTTGCTATCTTATTTATTGTTGGTTTAATTTTTTTATTTTTGTCTGTATACTTTAATTAAGAGTTTAATAAATACTTGCAATTTTTATGAAAATCTTTTTAATAAGCTTTGAACCATATTCCTGTTTGAGACATGACGCCGCAGATTTTGCTTTAAACAGATTTGGTCTAGAAAAAGGGCTTCAGCGAAACTAATCTATTTATCCCCGAAAAAACTCGCTAATGAAGTGTACTTCCACTGCTGCTTACTTTTTAATGGCTACTCCATACCGTCTGCATTACATTTAAGAGCTCTTGTAATGACTTTTCATATAATCAAATAAATCAATAAGTAATTTTTGAACTTTTGCCGTTAAATTCTTAAATTCTTTTGATTGCGAGCTAGCAACTGCTTTTAACAGCAAACGGTTTTTATGGATGTGGCTACCGATCTATGCTATGTTGAATACGACAATGTTAATATGGACTTCCATGGCGAACAAGAAGTCGAAGAAGGTGTTACTTTTTCAAGCGCTGATTGCACGACGAACCAACGCTCCATTATGTTTCTTACACGCTGGTGGCAATTTTTGTACATTGTTCTTTTGCTCAAATACTCGACCTATTTAATCTCTGACAAGTGCTGACCCGTTGCTTAACTTTCGAAATGAAAGAAAAACATCACTTTCATTTATAACCAGTAAGATGGAATAGCTCCTGTTGAGAGCGCAACAGCACCTTGAGACGCAATTGATAGGAAACATGAAACCATGAAATAAGTCCTGATCTTACTCTCAGATAACATACAGTGGCAAATCTGACTTGATGACATGGTATCATGATATCATTTGTATAACATATTTTTAATTTATCACTATTCAACTCAAAACACTTCTTATTTATTCCACACACTCATAAGAAATAACATCCGACACATTTACTCCATATTATATATACTTTAATTCCATATCATATAAACTCAACACTAACTCATTTTTCCACTCTTAAACCCACAGTTACTCCTCTGTGTGATATCTGTTGTCTCGGCAACAACAACGATCATATACAAAACTAACAACTTTACCGTGAATCAGTCTTTTAAACAACATTCCTATCCCGCATTTACACCGACCGTATCTTGCCAATTACCGGGAATAGACAAAGTTTTACCGATTTCTGTGGCACCAAATTATGTGTTTCTCTGGTTTGACCCTATTTCAAAGCATTTTAAGAAAAAGTCTAGAATAAATTTGATCATCACCAGTTTATAGTCCCGGTAGACAAGAGGAAGACTAGTAACATTTATATTTTCCAGGATTAGCGGAGAATACATTAAGTGTAAAAAATGCCATAGGAAAAGCATGGTAAGGATGGGGCCTCAAAAAATCTCAGTCATAAAACATGTGACCGAATCTGACTTCTCAAATGAGAACAAATATACCCTGTTGCCAAGTTATCGTCATCCAAAAAAACGGAAAACTGGAGTATTAAAGTAGATCTTAGGAAGGGTAAATCAGAATCATTCATAACCTCTCCTAAAGGTAGTGAGAGTTCGATCTCCCGAAGAGTTGAATATTGAAAAGAAACTGAGAAGTAAACTAGCTCCTCTTTATATAATATACTGTTGAAGTCAACACAGAATTTCCTCCTAGAGGTTTCTGTTCCAAATTCTGAATAATACTAAAAATAATAATTTTTGAAAAGATGCCTCTTCAAATGCGACAGAGGAAGCCGTTATTTTATACGAATTTTGTCAATGAAAAATTAAAATTCATTTCCCTAGAAAATGTGCTTATATGTATAGGAGTATTTAGGAAAGTCAAATTGGCAGATTTACAACGTACTGACAATGACATTGCCAATACAGACCGTTGTAAGAAAACCTCACAATTTCATTGCCATACGATTGTCAGACAATTAATTTATCTGCCAACAACTATTCCTGTTGTCTGATTGTTGTATGGCAAAAGTTGCCAGATCTTATTTTAGGTATAAACATATGTTAATTAAGTACCGTGTTACTAATAGAAAAAATTTATATGACAATAAAAAATTCCTAGCAATAGGTAAATTGTAAGAAATACACACGATTTCATTGCAGACGATTGACAGACAATAAATTTATCTGTTCACTGTTGCCGAATTATTGTATGGCAAAAGTTGTCAGATCTTAATTTGGATATATACATATGTTCATTAATGTAACATGTTGCAAATAGAAATCATTTATATGACAATGATTCCATTATCAGATGCATCATCAGACATCAATACGATTGTTGAATGTCTGACAATATTATGGTTTTATGCTTGGGAATGATTTTATGCAAGACAAATATTATTGGTAGACACATTATGAAAATTTTTCTGACAACATTTTAAGATCTGACAACCGTACGTACGTCGCTTAACAATCGTGTGAGCTTACAATTTTTGTTTTGAAACGTTGTCAGATAAAGCATTTGTGACAATGTTATAAGACACAATTTCTAAGTTGACACGATTGTTAGACATTTCCGTGATTCGTAAAGACTTCTTACAGCATCAAGAAATTTCCATGAATTTCTCTAAAAGCCCTCGTATATTACTTACAAATAAGCAGCATATTATTTTATGTCATCTGTATAGTGAAACTGATATGAGAAGCGGTAATTACCATTCAGCTTGTTGTGTTTAATTTACTTGTTTGTTTTACTTTTGAAGAAATAATTATCAAGTCCAGACAGAACATGTACTTACTTCTTTAAAATGCAACATTGTTTTTAATGTTGCAGGTTTTCAATGTTGCTGCGTTTGCACTTTCGTTGTTTACATGCATTTTGTCGCATTTTTTTTCATCGATTATTTTACTCATATTTCCTCAATGATATTTATATTAACTTTTTTTAAATTCTTTAACCATAAATTTTCAGACATTTTAATGCGCTAAAATCTTTAGTTCATTTTTTTCTTTTGAATGTTTTAACACTTTTAGTTTAATACTTGGTTTAGCAAAGACACCTTACAAGTGATAAGAAAGTATTTTGAAAAATTTAATTTATATGACAAACTTTCAATTAATGTCTAAAAGAGACATCCGAAGAAGGTTTGCATTGCAAAATGTAGGGTATCCTTTAACTTTATTAATTCGTTAAATATGTCTATGTTTTTTATCATGATTTTTTGCCACTTTTGCTAAATGTAATAAACATAAAATTCCATTTTACTGTCATACTAAAGTCGATGAACGTGTAGGACTGCCATCGCATCCCATCGTAAATACAATTAACATTCGTCTGCAACATCTTGTGCATCATGACATTCCAGTAATGTACACTGCTACTACTCCTACAGCAACAATAACAAGTATTCCTATTGCAAATACGAGTATTTCCGCATGCGCAAATCTAAATATCATTCTTAGATCGCTGACAAAGTGTTGTCGGCTATGCGAAGGGGATGAGATGGGATGGATGCGTTTACGATACATTTTTATTCACTATAAAATATTTTGTGTGTAAGATCATCTTATGGATATGATGATGATGACGATGGGGTGGGGTTTCTTTAACAAACAGAATATTAAAACTGCCGCCGCATGCTGTGTGTAGGCCGATTGCATAAAAGGAAATTTGGCGAAGAGTGTTAACTAGTTTTTGCATTTGTGCATTGAACTTAACGTTTTTGTGCATTTATTGAGGCAGGCTATATTTATTTGTTTAACATCTTTAACATTAGCATACAATTCAAAATTTTCTATTAAGATTAGACATACTTTTCTGACAAGAGGTGTTGACTTGTTTTGTTTATGATAAAACAATTAAATCTAACATGAAGTAAATTTGTTGTTACAAAAATAGTTTCATTGAAATTTTGGTGCTATGGACTTAGAACATATATATATTTGTTTTTGCATTTAATCATTATATGGAATGGATATATAATTAGTTTCGAATTTACTTTACTTTGATTTTAATTGTCATAAAGATCGAATATGCAACTAAAGTGTAAATCGAAACTTTTATATACCTTTATATACATCAGTCTTTCGAATTGGATGAAATTTGCACCAAGGTTAGTACTATAGTAGGACAGTCAAATTTTCAGGTCTATCGGTCAAGAACTGCCCGAAATAAGGGGAGGGTCAAAGTTGGACATTTAATTGAGTGTAACTTTTCACCTATTAGTCCTAGCATAAATTGTCCAAAAGAGTCCAGATAGCTATTTATTCATTCCATCTGTTCTGGTGTGTTCTCTGTCTATTTCAGACTACATATTACATTTCTAAGAGCTGTTATGTGTTTGTAGAATAGAAGTGCATAACGGAAGTTAAGCAATGGGATAGCAATGGTCGGAAAATAGACAGGTCAGGAACTTGAGTAAAGTTCTTGTACATTAACCAGCGGAACTATGTCACCTCTCCTGTGTTGAAAAAATACCACCTTGTAATAGGCCGTTTGAAGACCATGCTGCAGATTGTTCAATAGACTAAACTGTTTAAAATATTGCAGATGCAATAGCAAAAATACTTACTAGACTTTAGGTACTTATTATGGCCTTAATTTGCAATGAAATCGTGGGACCTGCGTATGACCTATACATCAGCATTTTTGACACTGATTTACCGATTGCGATGTGAAGTAGTGATTTGATACATGTGTTGAACATTTTTTTGTTGGTCTTCATATCGGGTCAATTATACCAATAGAATCTGCCGTATTAAATGGCAAAAAGATGTTACGTCTTCCAAATAAGCATTGAGCATCAGCAATCACGGACATTGGCTGGGATTCAATTGCAAGCAAAAGCATTCTAGAGAACGTCATGCCTTAAGGTATCGAAAGCCTTCTCGAAGAGGACAAATACCTTATACGAAGAAGACTGTTCCACAATCATCCTCAAGAACTTTATATGGTCGGTGTAGAACTTTTGTCGTCGGAAACTTGCTTGCTCATTGGGAATGTTCGAAAATTTAGCACGAGAAATTCTGTAACTTATTATAAGTATTATGATCTTATTCACTGCGTTCAGTATTGTTATCCCCTTCCAATTACGTCATTTCGTTCCATGTTGATAGTATTCCAAACTTTTTTCGATCAGTGTCAGTATGTAGGCTGCAAATATCTGACCATCCGCCCTAACTATCTCGGGGGCAATATTTTTCGCTTCTCGTGCGTTAAAAGCCTGTTAAAGTCAAAACATCCTTTAATATTTCGTTCAAATCTGAGAGTTAACATTAAGATATCTTGCCTTTCTGTATGATCAGTTCAAGTGTACATGCAACCTGTAGGTAATGCAGGGATGAACAGAGTATTGATGGCACTGCATTGATGGAGGTGCGAAAAGTAATAAGCTTGTCTTTTAACCAGTACGTCATACTTAATGTGGTATGGTTGAGCTGATTTTCCATTACCCTACCAGAAGATATCCAGTTAGATTTTTGCTCGGTGTGGGTGATGGGGATATAAATTACCTCCAACAACAAGATTAAAACTATTAAACAATTTCGTAAGAAAAATGTAATCTCCTGCTTATCTAATGATGCATGTGTACCATTGTGTTTAAGTAGCTTATCACAATCAGTATGTCACCCCGTGTTATTGAGTATAGTATTCAGTTGAGGCAACTATTAAAGACCTCCTTCTCCATAATGCGACTGGCCATATTAAAATTACAATAATTGCTAAACATACATTAGTAGACTACTCATACTACTCCTCTCTCTATACATACTCCTCTCTCTCTTTCTTTTATTGGTTTAAATTTTTGTGTAATTTTGAGTAAGCATTTTACTATTAAACATTTTCTATTAACTATTCCAAATTGCCCGGTTTTTATGGGTGTGTAAATGAGTTTTGAATTTTTTGCAGCCACAAAAAAGAAATTATCCATACATTTACAAAATCTATTTTCATCTGACTAACTAATTAACACTAAGAAACATATACATAAAAGTATGTGGCAAACAATAAAAAAAATTAACTAACAACAATGTTAGCAAATTCCTTTGTGGCTAATCAACATAAAATGTACTATAATGGTGGTACATTCAAAATTCATTCAAGATTAATGTTAAACAATCAACCACAAAAGCACAAAATAGTTGTACTAAAATCAATACAAGTCAGTTTTTTGTTAGTCGTACAAATTTTAAGTACTTTTCAGGAATAACTACATTCCTCTAAAATACCTCTCAAATCCATTCATATACTAGACTCATTCACTCGCATTTACCATAAATACAAAAAAAAAAAACAACTCATTTGAATATTACGAGTTACTGGACTCAATTGAAATTGTCTAAATGTGTTTAAATATTTGTTGGTAGAAGTTTTTAAAATTATTCGTAACTGCTGTTTAAGCTTATAGTTTGTTAAATCTGCTGCGTCTTCCATTTACTATTTTGAGATTTTTGTTGTTATTGTTGTTATATTGCTGATTGGGGTTTTAAACAATTTTACTATTTGCAATATTTACTGACTACGCGTAACTACTTTTTTACATACATACCTATACATACCTATACATACATTCATATAAAAGTGTAAACGTTGTTTAGTGTATGTATGTAAATTTAACTTTGTATTTTTGCGTATATCGAATATTCAATCGTACGTGTGTTCTTATAGATTGTTGTTATTGTGTTGAATTTTATTTTATGTTCGTTTCTTTTAGTTGTTTTGGATGTTGTATGGGCCGGCAACCTGCTGAGTTACGATTTGTATTTTAAATGCGTGCAATTTAGTTTTAACATGTTAATGATGATTTGTTTTCTTCTACTTGAGCCATTTAGTTAAATATTGAAAGCATGTCTGAATTTGTATTATGGCTTTTTAGCCCAGTTATTTTTACAATTGGCATCATTATTGTTTGATTCTAGTAATGTTTGGGGTGGTGGTAAAAGACATTTCAAGTATTCTGAATAAAATAGAATTTTTAAACATTTTAATAATGAGCGAAGGAAAATTGTTGGAGAGTACCAATTATGGACCGATCCTCATAAAATTCAGAATATATATTTTGACTCGTATGAAACTGTCGAATTTCATCGCTATAAACTTATTTTTAATAAGTGTTTAACTCATTTCCTGAAGGAACCTTTTTATGGGGGGGGGGGGGGGGGGGTTGGTTTGGTCAATAATAGGCCGATCCTCAAAAAATTTTTGGCTTATGGTATAACAAACTATCCTTACCTATATAGAATACTTTCGTAAAATTTCAATTCTCTATCTCTTTTCGTTCGGACGCTATCATGCTTCCAGCAGAAAGACAAACGGACATGGTAAATCGTCTTAGAATTTGATAAGGACCCAGAATATATACAGTTTTGTGGGTTTGCGATCAATATTTCGTAGTGTTACAAAATTCTATGTATCCGATAACCAATTGTAATCTAGACAATACAATACTAAGTTCGAATAATTAAAATTAAGTTCAAAAATTCTAATGATCGTACATAAGTATCCATATATAGCATTTGAAAATAATACATATCAAAATTTCTCATGATCTTTATATTAATTATTATGAAAACACATCTTCCCTTACCTAAACATCAATGATCAATACAATGTTTTAGTCTGCAACGTAGTTGCTTTATGTGTCCGTTGGTTTGTTTGCGCAACAAAAAAGAAAGAAGAAGAAACAGAATCATTTGACAGACATTGAGATGTTCTGTTTTTCATTTGTGTTTTAAAATGTCATTTCTATTTTCTTTAAACAACTATTCATTCTCAATTCTATTCCAAACATCAAACTATGGTTTAAAGTCTTTGCGTAAAACGTGTAAATTATCATCATGTTCTTGACTGGAATCAAAATGAGTTGTTTATCTATTTGTCTGTCTAAATGTCAGTTTGTCTGTCTGTTTAAGTGTCTGTCCTTCAGTCGGTATGTTTGTCGTCTGTTTATCTTTGTTACACGACTCTCGTAACAGAACGAATGTGCGTTTGCCCAATAATAGTTTAGTATTTGCCAGCAATAATAGGCCGATCCTCAAAAAATTTTTGGCTTATGGTATAACAAACTATCCTTACCTATATAGAATACTTTCGTAAAATTTCAATTCTCTATCTCTTTTCGTTCGGACGCTATCATGCTTCCAGCAGAAAGACAAACGGACATGGTAAATCGTCTTAGAATTTGATAAGGACCCAGAATATATACAGTTTTGTGGGTTTGCGATCAATATTTCGTAGTGTTACAAAATTCTATGTATCCGATAACCAATTGTAATCTAGACAATACAATACTAAGTTCGAATAATTAAAATTAAGTTCAAAAATTCTAATGATCGTACATAAGTATCCATATATAGCATTTGAAAATAATACATATCAAAATTTCTCATGATCTTTATATTAATTATTATGAAAACACATCTTCCCTTACCTAAACATCAATGATCAATACAATGTTTTAGTCTGCAACGTAGTTGCTTTATGTGTCCGTTGGTTTGTTTGCGCAACAAAAAAGAAAGAAGAAGAAACAGAATCATTTGACAGACATTGAGATGTTCTGTTTTTCATTTGTGTTTTAAAATGTCATTTCTATTTTCTTTAAACAACTATTCATTCTCAATTCTATTCCAAACATCAAACTATGGTTTAAAGTCTTTGCGTAAAACGTGTAAATTATCATCATGTTCTTGACTGGAATCAAAATGAGTTGTTTATCTATTTGTCTGTCTAAATGTCAGTTTGTCTGTCTGTTTAAGTGTCTGTCCTTCAGTCGGTATGTTTGTCGTCTGTTTATCTTTGTTACACGACTCTCGTAACAGAACGAATGTGCGTTTGCCCAATAATAGTTTAGTATTTGCCAGCTTAAGTTGACCATTTAAATGTGTCGACATTCTTTTGAAGTCATCATCTATCCATCGATTCAATCTCTTTATATTCGTACGAATCCAAATTTTTATACCGTTGTTGTATTGTGTTTTTTTTACATGTGGTATTGACTGGAAAGATGGTTATAACGCATGAGATTCTTGGTAAGATGGGTTGCGATGTATAGACTTTGAATTTCTAGTTATTGCTTCACTTGTTGCGTTGTTGAGTCCCTGCTGTTATTCTTCTCTATAGAAAATTTACGTAATTTTTTCCTGTTTTTAAGTTCAAAATAAAAATATGTAGTTATCGATATAAAATATAGTTAAGGCGTTAACGATATATTAAAATTGCGCAAATTGAACTTTTTGAAATAACAACACATTTCACATTTGGGGTAAATAAACTAAAACTTTTAAATTAAGTTTTATTGCTTGATATTACATATTTAACTTGTTGTGGGAGTTGACAGAACTAGACTATAGACTAGACTATAGAATTGACTATAGACTAGAGTATATACTAGACTATAGACTAAACTAGAATATATGGGCTATATACAAGACAATAGACTGTAGACTAGACTGTAGACTAGGCTATAGACTAGACTATAGACTAGACTAGACTAAAGACTAGACTAAAGACTAGACTATAGACTAGACTAAAGACTAGACTATAGACTAGACTATATACTAGACTATAGACTAGACTATAGACTAGACTATAGACTAGACTATAGACTAGACTATAGACTAGACTATAGACTAGACTATAGACTAGACTATAGACTAGGCTATAGACTAGACTATAGACTAGACTATATATCAACCATCATCAGACACTTCCCATTTATCCGACACATTCATAAGAGAAAAACATATGACACATTTACGGGTGGGGTGAAGCCCGCATACCCCACATTCATCCCGTACCATTTACAATTTATACTAACTCATTTCCAACGCTTACATCAGTCTTTTAACCAAAACTCACTCTTCCCGGGAATTTGGGTTTTGACCACAGCCACTACGTGGATACCGAAGGAACCTCAACCAACTGACCAGCCAGTACATAGTAATGCGGGCAACTGGCCACACGTAGTTCCAGATTCTCTGGTTAAACCTCTTTTCAATTTATGCTAGAACTAAGCCAGGCAGTTAACTGTAAACACAAATTTATAGTCCCGGCGGTAGAGGTATTGGTAACACCTCTCTTTCCCGGGATTGCAATAACACCAAGGTGGAGGCTTCACCAAGGTAACATGCCCCCGGGGGACTATAGAATAGACAATGCACTAAATGTGAAATAGAGTGTCTGTTTGTGGATTAGCTTCCTTTATTCGATATTGCGCCGCTGAACTGCTGGGTAATTACAAGTGCTATTTTAACACATATTTCTCTCTTAACATTTAAATCACAACTACTTATTTATTAGCTTCTTTTGGAGGTATTTATTTCTTCTACTTCTATTTAATTTTGTTATTGTTGTTCGTGTTGTTCAATAACTATTTATGGCTTTTTGTTCTATTTTCACGATTCTTTAGAGATTTATGTGATTTGTTTAACATTCTGTGCGTTTGTTTTTCTAATGAATTTGTCAGCAGTAGTGGTAATGGCAGCAGCAAACAGTGGAAGTATAAGAATAGCAATTGTACTACCAATACCAGCAATATTTAGAATTACCTGGAATTTATGTTTTTTGTACGAATTTATGCTGCTGTTGTTATTACGTTACTTGTTGTTGCAGTTTCTTTTTATAAAAAAATGAAGTTAAACCACACCTTAAAATGAGCAAATTGTCTTTATGGATTTTTTGGCATCATTATTTAACCAACATATTTATAACTGTTGTACTTATTATTACTTACTTTTTTCCAAAATATAAAAATATCGACATGTGTGACCTAAAGATGAATTGCAAATTTGTGACGAATGTATTCAAACAAATTTAGAAATTGTGGGGAAATACAAACTTTACAAATTTATTCTCTATTCCAGAGACAATACATGCCAGAAGAGCTTTAAACGAGAAAGAATTTAAAGTTAACACTTTACTGTTAATTTGCATACTTAGCTTTCACGATTATAGGTCGTGGTAATTTATCTGGTCCTAAAACATCAACTAGTGGTGTCGTACCATTAGGTTTTGCACATCTAAACTTTATTTCGAAAATCCAACAAATCCCTTAGCTTTTGATAGTATTAAATGCCAACAATAAATGCTGTGGAGGTGTTGCCTCCGGTAGGTTAGTGGTTAGTGTGTTGTGTTCGATTCCCACCTGAGACACTTGTTAAGGAGCGCACAACAGGCATGATAGAGGCCTAGGTGTATTTCTTCGGATTTGATGTATATACATCCTCCTTTCAAACTAACTAAATCATACTACAAAGTCATCTGCGGTAATGCCTACTTGGCAGCCGTGCGAGGACTATTCCAGGATTCAAAATATTTAATATCATATTTGCTCATCAAAGGACAGCTGGACACCGAAAGTAATAACTCAATGTTAGACATTATGCATCGCCACCAACTACAAAACACATGAACGCATAAAAAGATAAAAACATACATGCATGTTGCCTTAGCACCGGGGAGATAAGATTAAATATATAATCGACCACTAGTCTAGTTAGAGTAACAATTACATCGAATTAGAGTGTTAAATTAGGGTTTTAATCAGTTAGCTTGATTGTGAATTCTTCTACGAATTATGGGAGCAATTATTCAAAACTGTTGGGCTAGTGATTAATTTATTATGAATCACATTAGTAAGATTCGTCATAAGCTAGACCATCTTCTCACAATGTTATTATGTTATGTTATACTTTAGATCGTTTTTTCGTTGATTACTTGTTCTGTAACTAGATCAACTACAAATGGATAAGATGCGAGGCATATGATTACTATCAGAAAATGATATTTCGTAGTAATTTTTCCCAAACGCAATTTGTAGCCTCATAAGGACCCTAAACGAGCAAGGTTGTAATACTTCTAAAGGGGAAGGTTCTTGTGTCGAAGAGCTGATGAATCTCAGCCTATGAAACACCAACTTGATTTCAGCTACGATTTTGAAGATTTTAACTGCAATAGTTTTTCAGATTTACAATATGCTTCATATAAATGATGTCAATTTCTATGTATCTATAAAAAATTTGAATAATTTAACAGTTACATGAAATCATAAAATAAAAATATTGTTAGTGAATAAGGGGGTAAATGTTCAGATGAATGTCAAAGTTCATCAAGTAAAATTTTAAGTTTCTAGCTCTAAATTGAAATTAATTGAAATGGGAGATGTCGCTACCTTTATATGTAATCCGCCAATTTAATACCCAAAAGGTTTACATGGATGTTACAGTTATTCGTTTTATGATTCTAAATGTAATAGTTTCCAAGATAAAAGAATTCTTGTACTAATGCCAGTTGGCCTACTTTTTGTTCCAAATAATCATATTGACACTAAAGTGAGCCACTGAAGGACAAATGTTTTTTGCTTTACAAACATCAGCACAAACACATAATACCTTCCGCACTATAGTGGTGGGAATTCAAAAAGTAAGTGAAATTATATTCGGATGTGGTTTAAGATTTTATTAACCTCTTTCATCAAAAAAAATTCATTTAAAATTTCATTCATAAAAATATTTATTACCAGTTTATCTTCTTATTGTTGGTTAAAAAATTTAATTTCTAAATAAATATTTACCGTTTTTAAAATAAGTTTGTGTTTTCCTTTCCACCAATTTTCTTTCAATCAAAAGCAACTAATAAATTTTAGTCTGGTGAGGCCGATTATATAATACTCTATACCTGTTATAAAAATAAAAAACCTTACCTCAAATATACTTAAGACATTTATTGTTGAATAAAATTGTGGATATTTAAGTCAAATTTTGAAGGTCCCTATAATTATAAAATTCATTGAGGTCATTAAGGCTGGTATAGAATATGGTTTTTCAGATTTTTGTCGGGATACGAATATGTATGTATAATGTTTAATTATAATGAACTTAAAAGTCCTATTCGGGAGGGTTCAGTTGTATAGGGCTTAGGTGAAATAATTTACCGTTAACCATTTTCTATAGGCTTCGTCTCTGGTACCATAGAAGATCGTGTGCCAATTTCCTTGTATTATTTCCAAAATTACCACCTGTAGTTTGAACACAAGGTTTACAATCAGTATTTGGGGGTTCAATCGCAGAGGTTTAGTCACAGAGTGAATAGAAAATCATGTACCATATAATTGTAGGTTACAAATATCAGCCCAAATCCAATATACCCACCACACTAAAGTGGTGTAGGGTAAAATGATTGACACAATTCAATCATTTAAAATAACAACTAACAACATAAATTTAATGACTAGATAAATACTTCCGATGCGAAATGACTTTGTCGAATTGTGGTGCATGAGCCGGCCACTGATGTTGCAGTTAATGCTGTCACTTATAGTGGTGGTGGATCTGGCGATAATGATGATGAGAACAACGAAGACGATAGAGACAACAACAACATTAGCTTCGATGCGAATGATTATGTAGAAAGATTATGATTGTGTCGATGATGGTAATTGAGAGTACGTGGATGTACCGACAGACCAACCGATCCATCGTCCGACTGGTTGGTTGCTTCTACGTACAAACATGACATGCGTGTTAAATTAAAATAAAGAAAATGAAAGAAAGAATATATATAAATAAAACCTCAAAGAAAAGAAAACGCATCGCGAAGTTTTTTTTTCAAAGCCTGAAGGTTGACTCTATCATGACTCTGTTGCAGTAAGTGAATAATTACACAAATTAACAGCCGCCACAGTAACAACAAGCTACAAATGTAGCTAGTTTCTTGTGGTATTTAAGTTTTTATTTTAAAAGTCTTTTTAACACACACAAAACATGCCGACTCATGAAAATTAGAATTGTACGCAGAGATAGACACATGTGACCAATTTATGTTCACTAAAGTTCGGACAAAACTTTAAATTGAATCCCTAAAATTTAGGGAATTTTTCACATTCACAAGAAATCTAAATTTTTTAGGATTTAAATTATAAGAAAATCACACATAAGTATATTTTATTTAAAAAATTGTGTTTGTTACTGGTTTAAAATTCTTAAGTCTCAATATTTCCAAGAAATCGTCATAATCATTACCTGAGACAATGTTGACTTTAATGTGGACTACATGTTTAAAAACACACAAATATTGTGTGTCAAATTAACATGACCAACTGTCAAGTTTTCAGGAGATGACAAATAGAAGTTAACCAATATCTATAAATAGCGAGCGAACCGCTCATTAAGAAACTATATTTCCATAATTTGCGCGAAATTTTGAATCATTGGTGACATATTTATGAGACCTTTTCATGATCTAATAGATTAGACCATCTCGCATTAGGTGTTTTACGGATAATTTATCGTTATGTGTTGCCCATGTGATCAGACATGCGTGAATTCATATAATATTTCGAAGTACCTTGCTTAAGTAACTAACTTGAAGATTCAACACCGGCCCTTTGTGTATCTAATATGCAGTTGGAAATGTTTCTGCATGATTCTGCCAGTCCATATACAAACACATTGCTCAAGTACTACAGCTATCTAATCTCTGTCTTTTGCTGTGAAGTTGCATACAACTCACGGGGAAGTAGATGGTTTCTGTTAATCCAACAGCAGCACCTAGAGACGTAATTGGAACACGAATTTATCAAAAGAGGAAAGGACTTGTTCTTACTTAAAGAAAACACACTATAATATAGTATACGGTAAGTACCCGAAAAAGGAAAAAGAATGCAATGGTATCACACATCTCATTCCCCTAACGCACTCGTTGAAAAAAATGTTCGTCACACTCTAGAGATACGGATGGTTTATGACTCGAACACCCCTACATCCATCCCGTATTAAATACACTTGAAACCAACCCTTTTCTGTCTTTAAACTAACATACTTTTCCCTCGAATTTGAGTTTAAACCAAAACTACTAATAACCGGACAAGGCAAAGTCCAAAACTTTGGTCCGTAGCCTAATTGTTCTGACCGTCCAGGTTATGTGGTTCTCTGGTTTGACCCTATGTCAAGGCAGAAAGACACCTTCTTTTCAGGGATTGCAACAACACAAAGTCTTTCATTAAAAACATGCCCCTGGGCGATTAATTATATAATGTCTTATTAGTTTGCCTATAAAAAGTCGTAACGAAAGACAGTCCTTGAGAGTTTTAAATATCATGTAAGTAGTATATGCGTTTATTTTGTCGCTTATTTGTCATATTAAATATCGCTGAAATCCTTGATAGATGCAACACGTTTATTTATTAATTGAATTCTTCCAACGGTCCAATGGGATATAATTCTTGAGCCCGTAGAAGTATTTATACCCACCATCAAAAAATAAGTTGGGTATACTGGTTTTGTCATTCCGTTTGTAACACAACGAAATATAGATCAAAGATCGACAAAAGACGATCAGCAATGTCTGTCCGTCTGTCTGTTTAAAGCACGATAGAGTCCGAAAGAAATTCCACATAAATAAGGCCTATATGAGGATCGGTCCATAATTGACCCTACCCCTCATATATGGTCCCCAACAAAAAATTACTTTAACGCCCATTATTGACATAAAATTTGAGTTAAGCGCTGAAATTCGACAAAAGTTTCTTAGAAGCAAAAATCTATTTACCTGATCTTATGAAGATTGGTCCATAACTAACACTACCCTCTATACAAGACCCCCCTCAGAAAATTACCTTTTTTAAGAAAAATTTGATCATATCTCAATGCTTTCGACTATATGAGTTCAAGAACCGATTTTGTGGAAATGAACTTTACAAACTGATCTGTGTCGTTGACCTCATCTAGCTTATAAATATCGTCGTTGCACATTTTTTCGGTGAAGTGAACCATAAATCAGAATTAGTTTTGTAACTACTTCATACTTTCCATGAAAGTTTAGATTTGAAAATTATGCCAATTTTAAAATTTTATAGTTGGTTCCATTATTTTTAAACAAAATAAGAACTTAGTTTTTTAACTGTTTCTCTAGAAATAGCTGCAAAAAATAAACTAATATTGAGCGAGAGAATTTTAATACTGTTCTTCTGCCACAAGTGGAGAGAAGTAAAATGTTTCGCAGTTTTGGTTAAATATATGTTTTTTTTTTTGCTGCAAAGCACTGTTTATGGTTGTTGCTGCATTTCCTATAAACAAAAAAATCTAGAAAAAATAAACAAACATAGAAATGATCGCGAACCACTTTCCAAACTCAGCCAGACAAGCAGATGTTGTTGGTTTGTTAAAGTTGCACTTGGAGCTAGAAAAAAAAAAACAGAACACATACATACGTACATACATATATACATATGGCTACCAACCAGCCATATATTAGAACGTATAAGCTTTGCAAAGATTTACTAAATAAAGCCAGACGAGACGAGTTAGTAGACTTTACTTAACTGTCTTAGCCTGATTGTTGTTCTAGTACCTCTGACTATTGATGTTGCTATTATTGTTGTTTTGGTTGTTGTTTCGTCTTCTGTTTGCTATCCAAGTTCCAGAAGCTTGTATTTGAAGAGTTCTTCAAAAACTATTTGTAATCAGCACAAAAAGTGGTAGTACGTCGTTGTTTTTGTTTAGCAGTTGCTATAGAATAACAACAAAATTTAAAATACATTCAACAAATTTTCGTTGGAAAAAAAAACAAAACAACAACAATCTGCAGTTGGAAAATAACAAACAGTAAGAAGGAAAATCTGTATGATTTTTGACTCGAATACAGCAAATGACGATCTGTAAAGCATGGATTTTTGTCGATCTGCTGGCATAGTATATGGATCTATTAAAATAATTATTTTGACGAATTTTGAAAAATGTTAATAAAATAACAGAAACTACATTTACAGTAGTTGTAACATCCAAATTACGCTCTAAACCGAAAAAATAACATCAGGGTTTCTCATATACATACGTAAACATGTTGAAAGGCTTAAATTCGTTACGTTACTGTCTCTTTGTTTAACTTCCGAGATGCAAAAATATCACTTCCGTTTCCAACCACACAAAATAAGTGACCTGTAATTGGTAGAACAAAAGACGGAGTCATCAAATAAACAGAGGACTTGTTCTTATCCATAGAGAACACTCAGTGGTAAATTTGGTACAAACAGAGTCAACAATGAACATACGCTCAGCATACAAATACATTGATTCTATATTTTTGACAGACACATAGAATACGAGAAAGCTTAAAACACATGGTATGGACCTCCAGCTTTAGTTTTAACTCAACAACTGACTCGCAGCCACTTTTAGTATAGTTATAAAATAGTAAAGCTTAACTTCTCCCTCTTTTCATTTCATTCTATCCCCTTTCCAATCAACAAGAAGAAGATAATACAATAACTAAGTCCAGATCCACTCCCTGTCACAATTCTAAACAGTGAATCGTTGAATTCAATGTACTTTGTTGAATTGGTACAGGTTCCATAGCATGAGTTGAAGTCTAATAATGGAAGACAAAAAAAACACTAACCAATTTTCAACTTCACTGTAACTTATCTTGCACATAAACGATCTAAACTACATTTATAAAATCAAATACACATACACGTACATACATATTCAAAAAACACTTAGAAAGCACAGACACATTAATGAAAAGAAAAACAACAACGTAGAAGAAGCAGATGAAAACAACAACAAAAATCGCACAACATCTAGCGGTTTTCTTTTGCAGTTATTTACAATGAAAATGAAGTCTCAAACTGGCAACAGAAGCAGCAAAAAAGTTTAGTTTAAGCTTGCTATGACAGATGCTCTTACATGGATATGTGTACATACATAAGTATGCAGTTGGATATTTAAACACATATATTGTTAGGCGGTTGGCGAATGCTGGCTGTCAGGCAGCATTTAGACTACAAGACAAGTTAAATAAACGCCTCAATATGTGATAGATGAAAGATCGGGTCAACTCACAGATTTGGCCGCAACATAAGAACCCAAATTAAGGAAAATAGCATACTGACTGTGATTCGTGAATATGAAACAATGCCTTCTAGTTTGTCACAAATTAACTCAGAAGATCTGAATTGGGAATATAAATACGAATTGGAATTTGCGCGGTAATGAGTCAGGACTACTTGAGGTTAACTGTTTTCGTATGTTTTGGTTATGAAATGATTTCAACAACTTTCTTTAACTAATTATCGGCTTTGAGCAACCTAATATCATACTGGATTTATATTGCTGACTATGGTTACATCTGTATTTGTCAATATTTAACTTAAGATATAAAAAGTTTTAAGCTTTTACAGTTCCTTGGTGAACTGCGCATTATGTCTGACCACTTGGTAAAGCTACTTCTGTTATTTAAACAGAATTTATTTACTTTGGAGGGGCAAAATGGTCTCGTATTGTTTTGTTGTTTTTGGCCACCGACTCAATGAAGTTCAAGTTCATGCTTGTTGACTTAGTTTCACTCAATATGTTTGAGTTAAATTGTGATCTGACAAAGGTTTCGTGAGTAAAACTTACGAGTCAAGAGAACAAGTATGGCAAAACATTTCTGCTTGCTGTAGCCGTTATTTTATTTTTTTTTTTGGTTTACTGAATTTTTGTCTCTACTTTGTTGCATTTATGTTAGTCGTTATTGCTGTTGTAAATTCCTATATACATTTTGAAGAAAATTTCTGAATAATGTTGGAGTTTGGCAAATTTACGCATGCGCAAAGCATTTTTTAAGTTGTTTCTTCAAATATTTTTTTTCGGTTGTTGTTTTTTTTTCGTTTTTTAATTTTTAATAATGTTGTTGTACCTGTGTTATCACCTGTTTTTTGGTATGTGGTTTTAGGCTTGTGTTGCATCTCCCCATTTTGCTTTGGCATCGTATGCTTGTGCTTGGTTAGGGCGTCAGGTAGGTTGGGAGGCTGTCACTGGGTAGAACTGTTATGGTGGGAATTGTATCTTTAAACTTGATTTGTTTTTTTATTCGTTTACTTTTCTTGTTCAATTTTTGAAGGATTGTTTGGTTACTCGGCTCTGTTATAATTTGAAACCGTTTTGTTGCTTTTTGATTTTGTGTTTTTGATATTCTTATTATGAAATGTTCGTTCGTAAATTGAATGCTTTTGTAGAATCGTGAAAATACTTTAAACGTAGTATTTAGTTTTTTTTTGGTCGATAATAAAATCAATTCTCATGCGTATAAAATGGGAGTTGCAGAAATTGGTTGCAGGTACATATTTATATTTAAAATATAATGTTATGGAGAGGGTTAGATGTTACAGCTATTAATTTTTAGGCATTAAATTTTAGAATAATTTTGCTGAAAATTATTGGAATTTTTAAACAAGGTCTATATCAGTAAATACATTATATCAGTTAATACATTAGAAATATTCGATATTTAGATTCGAAATTAGTTGAAAATCTCAAATATAAAGGAACATAGGTTAATTTAAGATAATAAACAAGTAAGAAATTACTAATCTACTTAACTTATTTATTAGCTAACAAGGAAAGATCCATTTCAATGGAGGCTTGGCGTAATAATAAATCCATTTCAATTATTTTCTATAATCTTTGTCCGAAAGCTATATATTTCGGCCTGTACGAACATGGTTTAATCAAATTAGAAAGTGATTCTGATTCTACCGATCGACTCAGAACTTAAAGGTGGTAGAACAAATATTTTTGTCAAACATCAGTATAAACATATACATATAAAAACTATAGTGACGCATGGTAAATAAGGGTCAGGAAAAAATTTCGGAGCAGTACAATTCTCGGCCATTTTACACTCAAAAAATGCTTTTAACATTAAGATTTATATCTTCCATTTTATGTCCTTTTGGCCGCTGCAAAGTGTATAACTCATTTAATTATGAGTTAGTTAGTTAGTTAGTTAGTTAGTTAGTTAGTTAGTTAGTTAGTTAGATAGATAGTTTGTTAGTTAGTTAATTAGTTAGTTAGTTAGTTAGTTAGTTAATTAGTTAGTTAGTTAATTAGTTAGTTAGTTAGTTAGTTAGTTAGTTAGTTAGTTAGTTACTTACTTACTTACGTAAAGACTTATAGTCTAAAGCGCACTTCAAGTAGTTGTAGTATTGGGCGAGCTTTTTCGGTGGTAATGGCTTCGTGCTAATCTCTAGATATCTCGTATGTACAGCTTTAATGCAAATCTGCTAAAATATGTGTGCAAATATTTTAATGATATGACACTATTTAACATTAAAAAAAGGACTCTAAAGACACCTATCCCTTAAATTTTCAAACATATGACGACACAAATATTCTTTTTTTGATATCAACATTCGTTTAGAAGATATGATATTACCAAATTTACCGGTTTTTACCCCCTTCATATTCGAAATCCTTGTTCCGATTTTTCTGAAAAATTGAACTTATCTTAACTTGGTTATGGCGTATTTGTGTACCATTTTTTTTTCTATGATGTCAATTAATTGTATGGGGACAACGTACAGTGCGTCGTCTGATGAACATGAAAAAATGAGGCAATATATTTTTTATATGTCACGTTCAAATATAATTTCTGCGACTTTAACTAGACTATAGTTTATAAATTGTATAAAAATTAAAAAATTATATAGAATTTCACAATACCTATATGTAAATACCTACTTTTTCATACATATCATAAACTAAACTAAATATTTCATTAAAATGTAAATATATTTACAATTTTCCCAGCCAACTAGAGTAAATGCATAATTTTTTCATTTAAGCTATTTTCACTCTGTCCGAATACCATAAATTATAATGAATTTAAATGTATATACATACCTATTCTATATACATACATATGTGTGTGTATACATACCCACTTACAGCAGGAGGAGATGTTATCATGAACGTTAAGAAATCCACATTACAACATTTTCTATAAATTCATTACAATTCGTTTCTTTCTTTTTTTTTGCAATCACGACATTTCCACCTGTTGTAAGCAGATCTTTACAACATTTTTATTTCTTTGCATAATAACTCTTTTTTGTTAATTTTTTTTCTGCTGTTTGTTGTATGTTCTACTGTGTAAGCAAAAAATAAATAAATATAAATAAAATGAAAGAAAAAAGGTTCAAGGTTGTCCATGTAAATCTTGGCAAATATCGCAACGAATGCCAGCATTTCATCGTCATCTCAACCTCCTTTTAATCTGCTCCTCATGCTACGAAACGAAATCAATCGTTTTCGAAATTCGAATACAACTATAGATATAAAAACAGCAGCAGCAACAACAACAACAACAATTTGTGTATGCAAAAAAAAAACTTAAGAAAAATATACATTTTAAGAAGATGAAGAAGAAAAAAATACAAACACAATCAAGACAACATGCAACCGGATTTGGAAGACATTTGGTGAAAAATCACGGTATTTCAACTGCAACATTCAACAAAACATGAACAAAAAAATATCACAAAAATTCAATATAAACCAACCAAAAGCCGAAAGTCTCGATTGACAACTTTTCTTCTGCTAAAAACGGCAAAAATCAAAACCAAAAAACATACCAGCCAACCAACAACAATAAAAAAAAAACATGCATACTTCTTAACTGAAAAGAAATTGTTTGTAGACGAATAAAATACAAAATACGACTTTTCAACTTTAATTGAGTACAACCAAAATCTATGTGGAGAAGCTGGAATTCATCTTTTTATTTTCTTGCGGACTTCTTTCTTTTTTGCTTTAACACCAAATAAAATTGAGTCAAGTGTAACAAAAAATATTTAACATATAAATCATTGAATTTTTTGTGAATGATTTTAAAAGAAAAATCACATTTCAATTCGAGAATGTTTTTTTTCACTTCTTCATTCAACTGAACTCAATTTTTCTCTGCATAAAGAAATTCACTCAAGCAGATAAAATTTAACTCAAAATTTGTTCAAAATCAAAAATCCATTCAAGCCATGGTTCACAATTTGGTGAGAAAAATGCTGCTAAAGCAGCAAACTACTCATTCATGTATGCGGCGCATGAGTAAATGCTGCTGCCGCAAGCTGCTTATAGCAGACAACATTGGTAACAGCAGCAGAAGAATGAAAAGAACTTGTTGGTTTTGTTGTTGCTGTTTCTTCTTCGAGTTGAATCGGTAGCAAAGAAAGCAGACCATCATCATGAAAATCGTCTGTCTGTCTTCAGAACTGTGCTGCCAACAAAGTGAATATTTATAAAAAAGCGTTTGAACAATTCAATACTTTTGGCAGCGACTGTTCAAGGGACTTTATTAGTTAAGTCTAATTTGTGAAATGACTTTTGAGATTATGTGCTTTTTTTAGCAAATTTTGAGTTACCTAAAATACAAAATTCATATATCTGAAAAAAACATACCTACCACAACATACTTACCACAACGGATCCTATTATCTGAAAAAAAACATACCTACCACAACGGATCCTATTATTGGACCTAAGTTATCTATGATATAGGCGGCTACCAAAATACCTTAGCGTACAATTTGCTACAGTACTAGAATTTTACACGAAATACGCCCATATTAGTGATATTGTAATCTCTGGGGAAAAAGGTGCTATTAATACCTCTAGTCTGCCGGTCAGAGATAGAAGCCGATACAAAATGGTCAGCGGCGGCTAATTATAGAAAATATAGGTGGCGGCTAAATTGTCGTCTCAATTTAACTTTTTCTGCAGATATTGACCTATAAGCGTTCTTTCTTCATATTGTATGGCAACTCTTTTCAATTTGGTATAAGAATTTAATTTAGGGGCAACTCCTTTCAAATTCGTAAAATTATTGCGATTCCAATCTTTATCAGCGGCTACGTTTAAGCCGGCTTAGCCGAACGAAGTCGGCGGCGGCTTGTAAATTATTACCTGCGGCCAGTCGCCTCCGATTTAAGCCTTCTCGGCTTGTATCTCCGGGACTGTAATGTGGTATGTATCTTCAGCCTTTCAAATTGAAATGATGTAGACCAATAAAATCTAGTACCACGGGAACCAGTAGCCTACAGAACAGATTTTTCTGGTTAAAACACAGTTAATAAAGAGGTACCTGATTAAAATGTAGGTTTAAATACTGTTTCACGCTGATATTGCACAGACGAGTGACTGTGGGACTAAGCGTCGTAAATAAGTTGGTGTTAAGTTATATGCACGCGATAAATGTAGCGGTATATTTCGAGTGACAGTGTCGGAAGTTGATCCCTAAGAGTGTGTCGAATGAATAAGGAGTGTTTGGGTTGAGTGATTATGAATGAAAGGCATTTTATAAGAATGATGTCATAAAATGTTCTTGTCCAGTTATGTTAAGTGTTTACTCTGTTCAGAACAGTGTGTTTCTTTGTGAGTAAAAAGAAGTCCTCGGCTTATTTGATGAATTCGTGTTTCGGTCAACCGATATAGGTGATCATCTGCGTGGTTATAAACAGAAATTATTTTTTTTTTTTGCATCTCGGGGTTATAAACGGAAATTATGTTGTTTGCATCAGGACGGGGCAGCAATGATCTGAGATTAGATGTACCCCGTCCCTTTGTACTGCCAACGCTGCAGGTTTTTACGTAAAGAATTTCACATCTTTACACTATCAGTGGAAGGCATGGAATCTGAGGGTAGCGGAACTCATACCGTATATAAACAACAATTAATATAACAACATGTCCATTGTGTTAAGATTAACATACAAAATAGTAACATTTGAATTTGTGAATAACAAATTATTTTACAATATATCTGTAATAGTTTTGTAAACAAAAGTTAAGTTGACCTTAGGCAATCAAAACCGTTATTAATGATTAGAAAGTTCAAGAACAACAAAAGCGTCTCTCCAAAACAATTTAAAATGTATTAAAAAAACGCCAACATTAGCATTACTCGAAGTAATCTAGCAGCACTACTACCTCCAGCAGCAACCGTAAGAAGCAGGCAGATGTGGATGGCTGGCAATATGACCAACAGTTAGACAAATACGAGGCCAAAGAAAGTATCGCGTTTTCATACGCGTATTTTGTCTTCGTCGTTTGTTCAGTTAACACGTCTGTGCGGTTGGCTAAAATCCACAAGATAAACAATATTTAACGTTTTATTTTCTTTTTTTTTTGGTTTGTTCTGTTTCTCGTTTACTGTCTGTATTTATTTGTACCTACGAACGAGCCGAGATCAAAGTGTGTCTCAAGTTCTGTTGTTTTTTCGCCCTGTTACGACGATTCATAAAGTGAAAAACAAGTGCTTTTTTTGTACCGTTCAGTTCAGTTCTTCTTGTTTTTTTAACTTGTTGGTCTTTTGTTTCGTTTTACGTTTAAATTTTGTGAGTGTTTGTGTATGAGTTTTTGAATCTGCTCTGATTCTGACCGACAGGCACTTTAAAAAAATGTGTTGAAAATTTACAAAAAAAAAAAAATATCTGAAGAAAAACGAATTTGTGCTAAAATTGCTCAAGTACAAGACCAGCTACGAAAAAACAACAACATAAAAGTTCTACAAAAATAACAAAAAAAAGAAGTGTTTCATATCGTGTTTAAAGAAATTGTGAGTGTGTAAAATTGTTTTGGCTCCTCAAATTGTTTCTTTCATACACATTCACAGTGTTTTATTGAAATAAATACGCGGCAACATTCAAAAGAAATAATCATAAAAAAATATTTAAACACAAAAAACCTAAAGCAAAAGAATATATAATTTAAACGTTACAATTTAACATTAAAAAATCCCTCTGCTCGTTATCTACCGAAGAAGAAGAAAAATATAAAAAAAAACAAATTGCAGTATCAGCTCCAATTCCGACTCCATTCAATTCAACTCAACTGGGAGATTGAAAATTGTGTTAATAAGGTGCGAAAATCAAAAAGAGTTTTTTTTTATTTTAAAGAAAGCAACAAAATGAAAATGTAAAATAAACATGAATTAACAACATTGTTAATGGAATAATTGGAATATTGTTATGGTTATATATATGAAATTTATTCATTTAACATTTATATTATATTTAAGTTTTTTTCTCTTGTTTTTTGCTTAAATTAATTGAAATTGTTTAACTGTGTAAGTGTGTTAACAATTTTAAATTAACTTTGATTTGTGGTATTACGATTAACCAAGTTCAAGTTTAAATTTCAACAATATAGTTATCATTAGAAATAATAATATCATGCAATTTGCTTGATACTTTTGTTAAGATAATTTAAATATCATTAAATTTGATTGCGGTTGATTATATGATCAAAACTTTTCGATTTTCTGTAAAATTTAGGTTTTTAAAATTTAACGTCTTTTTCTTTTAAAATTTATTATTTGTCATATTATACTTCATCCAGTGTTCAGAAAATCCTTTTTCTGGACCTAGAATTTCCTAATCCCTATATTTTAAGGATGAGAAAGTAGTTGCTCTTTCCAGTTTTTATAGTTGTAAACTTCTGTGCCCACTTAGAATACATATTAACATAGGACTTATTCGTTCTGTTGGGTGCTTCTCGCCATTTTCTAGTTAGGGCTACTCCGTAAGACGTGGTTCCACCCACCGTTTACTTGTTGTAAGTTGATCTCTAGAAACGCATCGAATGGTTTTGTATCCGTCAAATTTACTTCCTCAAACACCCTTTCCATTTTAATATTAACTATATTATTACCTCCCAATAGCTTGGTTTTGATATTGAATCCTATAAATTTGTACAGATTCCGTGATTGCATGGACCTGGTTCACATTGGGAAACTTTTGTTGAGAAACTTTTGATTTTGTGTGTGAGAGAAAGTGGTGGTTGATATTTCTTTCTCTTTCTCTCACACACACAAAAATCAAAAGTTTCCCAAAAAAGTTTCCTCGTGTGAACTAGGTCATGGACTTCCGCTACGATGTTGAAGGGTTTTACGTTTCCTTACTTCACGATGGTACATTTTCAATCACAAGAAAATATACCATCGTGCCATCACAGACTTTTCTTACACGACTGTGATAGCTCAAGTACTAGAGTTATTTGACCATTTTTACCTGCGAGATTCAAAAACATTACAACCACGTACATGGTTGACCGAAACACAAATATATTATATGAGGACTTGATCTTACTCACAAGCGTTGGTATTTTATGTTATTCTCTAGTTGGACCCAATGTTAAATTATTCCAAGCAAAGGCCAAGGATACATTTGAATATTAGCCGTTTATAGTCCCAGCAGAATAGGGTACCGTTCACTTCCAAGATTCCAATAATACCAAGTTGAAGAGTTTACATGTCCCAGTAAAACTTATGTTATTAGGTTATGAAATATATTTCTGACTTTCAGTTTTGATCAAGAGACCCTCAGAAGTTTCGCTAGACTACTATCATCTATATGCGGCCAATTTCCGCCAAGCGATATGTTCTAAAACATATCAGGATCTAATAATATTTCTGTAAATTGAACCGTCCAGCCAATCCAACTCACTTAGTCATAATTACTTTCGCATTATTGTATAGATTTCTTTAGAGATCACCATTTTTCAGTATCCCATATCAAATGACTTAGTTTGCGCTCTCTAAGAACGTTATAATCGGCCAGAAGGTGTTGTAGGGATTCTTCTACATCTTTGTCTAAAAAAATTCTTCAGAAAATTATTCTAATTCTGTAAAGTATAGTTATTGTGGCTACAAGAAGTTTGATCTTACGAATTCTTCTTTATCTTTATCCAAAAACTTCTTCTGAAACTATAACGTGTGGGCTGTCATGTATCCAATCATGTAGTGTATAGTTATTATGTCTTTAAAAAGTCTGGTCTTACGAATCCCTATAAAGGTCTAAAACGGTCAAAATCGCTAAAGCTTTTTGGATATCCAGCGAGTGGGTCAGTTGCGTTCCACTTTTTCCAAAAAATGTGTATCAATCATATTAGTTAACAGTATCTGGGGAGTTAATGACAATTTAAAAAAAATCGCAGATTGAAAACAATGCCAGTGGATCCTTTTCCATGCGCAATTGCAGCTTTTTCCTTTGGTATTCTGATTTGAAAAGTCCAAAGTGGGTAACCATCGAGCTTGTTGTGCGCTTCTTTACTGGGAAATGATAGTGAAAAACCCTTTTAAAGAGCTTTTTGGACATCATCCGATGTTCTTAAACTTTGTTTTATGAATGTATTTTAATCAAATTGTTCGTATTCTAGTTTCTAGTTCATTTATCGTTAGGGTGCTCTATTGAATTCTTAATAATAATGCATTCTGATAGAATCCTTTGCTGTTCAATATAATTATTTAATGTGCTCTTACTTTAGATTTATAATTTAATTAAAATTTCCTCGGTTTTATACTCAATCTCAACCCACAATTTTTTACCAATATATTAATCTTTCTGAGCTAGTAAATTGATGTAATCTGTAATAAAATAAAATTGACAAACATTATAAATTTATTTTAATCTTTCTGAGCTAGTAAATTCATTTAATCTGTAATAAAATAAAATTGACAAACATTATAAATTTATTTTATAGTTTTTATATAAAAGAAATAAACATTTTCTATTTGTCGACATTTTTAAGAGAAAATCTATTTTGCATAGAGAATAACATTTTAATAAGAAAAGACTTAAGACATAAACATGTCTTAGTTTTTATTGTCGTAATAAAAAATGAAGAAAGACTTAAGAAACATGCAGCACTATTAAATTGAGATCAATGAAAGTTGTTGTTGGTTTTGTTTTCGCTCTCATTTGACTGCTCACACTGAAAACCTAAAACTTAGAAAACGAACTTTAGAAAAGAATATAAAATTGTCATTGTATTAGTTGTTGTTGTGTGGTGTGTTTGAAATCTTTAGACTTAGGAAACGAACTTTGTTTTCACTTAAATGAGATCAATGAAGTTTTCTTTCATTCATATAAAACTATTATTGAATGTTTTTGTTTTTTTAATAAAAGACAAATGAAAGGAAGTTTTAAAAACTAATTGATTGGAAAAATCTGAAATGAATTATAATCTTTTAATTTCTATTTAAAGACATTAAAGCTTAAGTTTTAGTGTTTGAGAAAAAAAGAAGTAAAAGTGATCTTTTAAGATATTTAAATCAAATTATCTTTTGTTTTTTTTTTAATTCAATATTTTTTTTTATTTTTTTGTATCAAGAATATTCTTTAATGAAATCAGATTGGCACCTGTTGCTTACTTTTAATAACATTTATGTAAAACAAGGTGTTAAACAAATTGCAATTCATCTTATTTAAAAAAAAAAATAATAAAATATTCATTACATGGCTGTCAGAAAAGCCTAAAAGGAAATTTTCATTTACATAATTTCTTATTTATTTACGCACACTTTATATTTTCATTTAAACTCAACTGAAATGAAAAATTAACTGGAAAGAAATTTTCACCAAAGCGTGTTAACTTCTTGTTATTCTCTCGTTGTTAGTTAAATAAATATTTAAGCTTTTTATTAAATTTAATTAACGAAAAAAAAGAACATTAATGTTTTCTTTATCAAATTAGAACCCCTTCAATTGGAATCATCATTTATGGAGTAAATGTCATGCTTTCTAATTTTCAAGATTCTGCTTTTATCTTGAAATTCTTGTCTAACGAAACTTGCGTAACGGCGTTCTAAAAGCAAATAATGAAAAAAAACTAGAAATATTTTAGATGCTTTTTCGGGTAACACCAACATAAGCCGTTAACAATGTAAACATTAAAATAATGAAAAATTAAAAAAAAATATTTTCACATACTCAGAGAGAATTTTGTATGAATTTTTGATTTTTAATAACACACCTGCTTAAATGAAAATGAATATACACAATAACCCGGTTATATGATAGGGAGCCAATGTATACCTATGAGTCAACACATTATTAAATCACCAATTAGTGCCCCTAATATAGAAATTATATCAAGTATTTGCAATAGAGTAAATTGTGCAACAAAAGTCTATTCCTAGTCCCCTATCGACCTGCAGGGTCACATGACCAGCTTATACTCATTCACAGACATACAGTTAAAAATATGTAAGAAAAACGTATGAGCTAAACAAGTTAAGATTTTCTCTAGATACCACACGGTCTTGTACAAACCGATGGACAGACAGACAAAGTGTGTGTGTGTTTGTGTGAATACCTTTACAGTAAACACATTCGTTTACATATGAATAATGTTGTTGTCAAAGTATTTTAAGTGGTGCGCTCTGTTGATGGTGGCGGGTTTGCTGTCGTTGCTGTTTGTTGTTGTGGTTTATGCCACAACTTTTCTTTAACCACTTCTTTTACAATTAAAATATTTTGTTATTTTAGCGACAAAGTTAAATTTCTTTACTTTGGTTTTTCATTTCCTTTGATAAGTTGTTGTTGTTTTTTGTGGTATTTCTTTTATTTTGTGGTTAAAATATTTAACATTTTTAATTTTATGGATTTTTCATGTTAATCAGGTGTAAATTTGCGACTTTCGTAAACAGTTCTTAGGACTTTAATAACACAGATGAATTTTTTGATATGGAGCTAAAATTTTTTAAACATGAAGATAAATGCCTACATTGGCGTAAAAAAGATATCGTAATTTTATTATTATACAAAGCAATATATGTTTGAGAATTGAGCTGTTCTAAAGTTATTGAGATATCGTGTGCCAAAAATTTAAAACATACCGTGTTTTTGGTCATATTAAGAACGTTATAAAAACGTAAAGACACTTTTATTTATAAAATCTATTATGTCATCTGAAAACTCAAATTATCGACTTTAAAACAAAAGTTTTAAAACCATACTGATTCGAGATATCTTAACCTAAAACTTGATACATTCACACATTAAAAGGCAGCATTTTATTCGACTAATTTGGATTTTCAGATTTTATAAATAAAAATATCTTTCCGCTGTTATGAATTCTAAAAATTTCGAACACAATATCTCGAAAACGCAAAGTGGTGGGGAATTCTGGGCAACTTAATCGTTTGTATACATTGGTTATTTGATTCCGACACTTCCAAGTATTGTTGGTTTCAATTATCTTAATAGATTTGTTTAACATGGTAGTTCACTACACGCGAATTGGCAATTAGAGTCGAAGAAACTCTGTTTTGACCAGACCAGGCTGTAGCGGCGAGAAATTTCAGGACATTATTAAGCTTAAATCCAAGGTTTGATATGAAGTAAATGCCCGGATGGAGTCCAAGCCGACTAGCAACCAGTGTCCCGTTATTACTGCTGTCATCCTCGATATATTCCGACTACTAGGTTTTATAATGTGTTTTTGCCTCTTAACTTTGCCTCCTAACATATGTGAATGTTATTTCACCTATTTTCAGACTTTTGAAGAAAGATTCTGAGGGTACTTATATTGATAAAACCTAGCGGAGTTGCTACGCAAACTACGTTGGACATTTCAAGAGCAAACTCCGTTCTATCAAGCTCGTTCTATCAAGCAACCCACTTATGACAGATCCTTCCTGCATTGTCTTACTAATAGGAATAGGAAAGTGTTAATATAAGAGTTAAGTGAGAGAAGAGCCGCATATTTTCGGCAAAAAATGCATATATATCCGCGAATATTAAGGTCATGTAGTAGCTTGCAGGCTAACATTATCACAAAGATGGTGATATATGCATAATTAGCGTCTTCATAGAAAGAACCAGAATCAAAACACCACAGTTTATTTTCGAACAATCTGTTCGGTGGGTATATGTTTTTAATCTCCATCTCTTCCAGATGAGCAGATATAGTATTCAGAGCTTTTGAATTCCTAGTTCTTAGAACACTTGTAATTCCAACGGATGTTGACCTCTTTAGTTTCTAAATCTGATCTACATCACCAGGCGTAGTAGGTAAACGTCACCTTTTTGACTCTATAATGGATGTTGCCAGTTTTGCTTGCTTGGGTTTACTCCTAGGCCAGTACATGTGTTCCTGTTACTGAGTAGCGCTAAAGCATCAGACCAGAGATATAAGCCGATGTAAAATGATCGGCGGCGGCGGCTTATTATAGAAAATATCGGCGGCGGTTAAATTGTCGGCTCAATTTAACCTTTTCTTCAGAAATTGACCTTATAAGCGTTTATTATATTGAAAAATCTCTGTATAATAGTCTGTTATATAGAAACCTGTCTATATATAAGTTTTTTCTACAGAAAAATGAACATTTATAGTAGTTTTCACAATTTTAATATTAGCATAATATTGTGTGGCAACACTTTCCAATTTGCAATAATAATTTAAAATAGTGGCAACTCAGTTCAAATTGGTGAATTTATTTTCCGAAATACATGTGTGATTCCAATTTTTATCAGCGGCTACGCTTAAGCCGGCTTAGCTTTTGAGCCGAAAGAAGACGGTGCGGCTTGAAAAATATTACCGTCGGCCGCTGATTTGAACCGTTTCGGCTTGTATCTCTGCATCAGACAGACAAAGGACGTGTATAAAATTTTGATGTCGATAGCGAGAGTTGTCGTACATATGCTAATGTTTAAGAGATAGTAATGTAAAAAATCCGTTTATGGACTCAACGCAACATTAAATAAAATATGTTTTACTTCATATATTGGACTAATCCTTTGCGATGTACTCTTAACACGGAGTTATCTAATTTTTTGTAGAGGACAAACTGCAAGTCCTTTCCATAAAATTAGGTTACTTCATGTTAAGAGTACACCATCTATATAAATTAGATACAAAAATTACATAATCTAAATCTTAATATTTACGAAAAATTCGTTTACTATACGAATTATTACTTAAGCAAACTCTTCTCTAATTTTACGAAAGTGCGTAATATAAAAGAAAACAAATACAAATGAGTTGAAACGCTAAAACTAAGTTAGTTTTTTTTATCTCATCTGGTATTTGAGATATTGTGTTCCGAAATTTGAGAAAATGCCATTTTTAACTCATTTTGAGACGTTATAACAGCGCCAAGAGAATTTTATTTGTAAAATGTTGTACAATAACCGTTAAAAGGTTCAATTCAATGGATGATATCTCAACAACTACAACCATTTAAAATAGATAAAAGCGAAATAAACGGAAAAATTAAAAATAATTTAATTTAAAAATTTGTTAATGTATTTTTATAGAAAGATATTTTTAAAAAGAAAGAATATATGCCAGATATTAAGCCTTTATTTTAAAGCTGACAGAATGGACTTCATGAATAAAGTTGTCTTCTTGCAGTTATAAAATCTCAAAAAAAGCCCAAAAATTTCGATATATCAAATACTAGTTGTGATGGAGAATTTAAGGCCAGATTTGGATTCAGAAGAACCGTGTCCTTTAGAATGGCATACTTTGGTCTATTGGTTAGAAATTTATTGACCTATGATATTTTAAAAATTTCAAAAATAATTGCATAAATAAATATTTTGCAAAATTTTACCATATTTTCCTAAAATATTTCATGCTGTGAAACAACGAATCACTCGTACAATGTACGACAATTTTCATATATTTTAAGCATAAATTGTTTTCTGTGTATGTAATCATTAGATCCCAAGCCCGCTACATGGATTCATTTAAACGAAATTATTTATATTTAACGCTATTAAGAATAGAAGTTTAAGGGGCTGCCTTAGCATCCTTATAGAATTATCGACATGATAATTTGGTATTGGATAATATCCATTCATTTTCGTTATTGCTGCAGATCCTGTATAGCATTTAAAAACTTATTTAAATGAAATAATTTGTGTAATTAAATGAAATAAGTTTTATATCTATGAATCTACTCTTGAGCACAGATGTATCAGAACTCTATACGTTCTCATAAAAACATAAAATTTCATAGAAATATAAAATTCTCATAACACGTAATTGCAATTGGCATATATATCTTTATACATTTCACACTCCCCCAGTTACAAAAATTTGATTTTTATCTTAAGTTTAAAAAACAAACCTCTACTTTACCAGTAGTAAGTACTACTATTCACATATTTATTTACCGTCTATGAAAATGTTTTATTTTTATTTTGTTCCTTTTTTTCATATTTTTTTCCAATTTACTACATTTTCCATCAGCATACTTCATTCTCAGATACTACAGTTTTATTATTTATTTGAGTTTTAGTTTTATTGCATTTTACATATCTTGTTGACTTGTTGAGCACGCGCAGCTTTACGTATGAGTAGATTTCGTATACGCGATCAGCAGTGAATAAGTGTGTCTGTCTGTCATTATTTGTGTAAGTGTAAATATGATTCTCTGATCTGTCTAGTGCATATATTTATATGATCATAGGAATGAACATTCCAAAAGAATGAAAAGAAAAAAACTCGCACGAGTATGTACTTTTTTACAGCCATCCATCCATCCACACATAAAATTATTTTCATTTTTGATTATATATGCTACCATTTTTCTCCGTAAAAATTTTATGGCAACAGACACACTCACTCACACAAAACGATAATGCAGTTGCAACAATAGATCAATACAGTAGATGTTTGTTGCATGTTAATAAAACTGAAAAAGAAAAAAACTCAAAACGAATACACTTGTTTCGTTCGTGTGTGAGTAAAAATACGATCATGTTTTTATGCCATTCATCATATTTATTGGAAAAAAATGAAAGAAAAGAAGTAAAACAACGTTTTAAAGAAAATACATTTGTATGCCGCATTTGAGCTGTAAACGGTGGTAAAGTGGTTGAATATACATTTCTATCTATCTATCTACTCTCGTCTGTCTTTATAAGTTTCTGCTTCATGTTGCTTTTGTGAAATTTTTATCGTTTGTTTTTGTTTTTTTTTTCTTTTTTTTTTTTGTTGGCTTAATAAACAGTCGTTTGTTTTTGCTTCATGCCATTGATCTACTGATCTATATTTTATATTAAAAACGTTTGTTCGTTTGTTGTTCGTAGTGTTTGCAGCTCGTTGTTGCTTTAGTTGCTGTGTTGATTTTTGTGCTCTTTTAGCTAATTATCAATTTTTCCCCATCAAATGTAAAACAACAAAACAAAATAAACCTCAACAATGTGTTTTACTTATTTAAGTAGTTGCTGCTTGCCTCCTCACTTCAGTTGCAGAGTTTGTGTTTATATTTTTTTTACCCAATAAACATAAATTGCAAGTGTTACGATAATGATTTAGATTAGGAATATCTTTATTATACTTATAACTAAACATATACAGTCAGATATTAAGTCAGTCAGTCATACATATGTATCTATAATTATATGGTAGACAAAATAAAAACATAAATGTAAAAACTTGTTAATAACTGGATGATAAAAGTGCAACTCTCACATTTGCCATTATTTTTATAATATTTTTTTCATTTTATAAGATTTCATAAATTAATAAAATAATAGTTGTTTATATCTGTTAGATTTTATATCTTTGTAAAATTAATAATTTTAATGGAAAAAGTTCCAAGCTTTAAACATTGAATATTGAAAATTAAATAATTAAGAAATGATTCTCGGACTACCCCACTATATTATAGTATATGATAAACTTAGTAAGCGGGTCTAATATGGGGACTAGGTACGAACTGTAATTTTACCAAAATGAGGGTCAAATGAGACCCAATCATTACGAAAATTGTCGGTTATTTTAGACTTTTATAAAACCAAATTTTGTTGACTTTTGTTGATTTATTAGAACATATAACAAAACAATAAGCGTACAACTTCTATTCGGTCTCGAGAACATACTTGCTCGATTGCTAAGATGCTATGGCCCTATATGGATCCTCATTCTACACATTAGGGCTAAGCAAAACTCTTCTATGAACTCTGTTATCAGTTCTTACAGGTCATTCCAAGTTCGGAAACCATACAAGACGCATTGGACTTCCACACAATAACTTCTGTAGAAGCTGTCAAAATGAGAAAGAAGAGGAAACAATTACTCATCTTCTGTGTAATTGCCTGGCCCTTGAATCGATTAGTTATCAGGCAATAGGGTCGACATACTTTTCTGATCTATAGACCTGAACGTATTCTCGCATTTTTAAAATTGTGGAAATGGGAGTGAATTTATTACACACTATGTTCTCTTCACTTCTCTATAAGCTTCGAATACCATATTTATCCATTCAGTTTATTCTTCAATCCTTAAATATTATCTTTGCTGTCTCTATCACTTTTTTATCTTTCCGTATCTTGTTTTCTTTCCAAACATTGCCCATCTGGGACCCTATTGGATCCAAGCAAAGCTATACTCGTTGTAGTGTACAGCCTGCAAACGCATAATACCCACTATAGCTGTGTAGGGAATAAAAATCCTATCTATTGTCCAAACACAGTTTATTAGCCGATCTATTGGTTTAACTATAAACTAGCATATTCTTTGCTCTAAATAGACCTTCTACATAAGGTAAATACAAAATTCCGTCTATTTGGGAAATTAGAATTCTCGATTATAATATCACACACACTAACACAAAAGGAAATTATCTTAAGATGTATAGATGGAAAAGAATATATAGGTTCAACGTGAGTTCTCTTTCGTTATGTTATTTCATTCTCCATATTTAAAGAAGAAACTTTTATATCTTTCGAGAAAAGAAATATTTATTTTGTAAAGAACCAGATTGCGATGACTTATTGGTCTCAAGACCTTCGTCCAAAAGCGACTATTTTTATTCAATAAAAACTTTTATTCATAAAAAGTTTTAATAAGTTTTAATATCAGTTTCACTAAGGTATATAATGGTCACTTATAGCTCAATCCTTAATGCTCACGGCTTAAGGTATAAATCGTTATCAGACACCTACACCTAACTTGTTGTGAGTTCATTTATACTAAATATGTCAAGTCAAGAGCTTTTCATCATTTAAACCTGCAGGGCCACTTTTGCAGATAAAGAAAGGGACTGGTTTCTGTACCTACATCTGTCACAGATTTTCACTGAATAATTATATATTGATATATACGCAAACCAGGGAAATCAAGCAGATCCACACTATGGTCCTGCTCTAAACCTTTTAACAATTAATCAATAGTATGGAAGCAGTGTATCAGACAAAGAACTCAAACATACGCAGCATAATTATGTGAAGGAATAATTAATGGAAACCGCATTTAAAGAAGTTGTCCTGCGATAGTAAACTGTATGTACTGGCGGTATGCATTGTCATCTAATCCTTAGACCACTTGTATGTTATATAAACGATATAACTATAAGGAAAAATTTATTACGCGATCTACCATAGGGTGACATTTTGTGACCTTTGCTTTGGGTTATCACGTTTAATAACATCCTAAGGACCCTTAACGAGAAAGGTTAAAGATCTGCGTGCTTTGAAAAAAATGTAATACTTCTAAGGGAAAATTATCTAAATTACTAGTGTAGAAGAGCTGAGGAGACTCTAAATATAATAAATATTTGTTTTAATTTAACTATCTAAAGGAAATGTAAAGAACAGACGCAATTAATTAAATTGTATTCCAATGTTTGCTGGGTAATATTTTGACTCATTTTTAAACACATCAAAATAAAATTGTTGCTGTTTTCTACGTTAAATATTTATTTTGTTTTTGTTAGTTTAGCGTTACTTTTCATTCTACTTGCTATTATTATTTATTTTTAAAATTTACACATTTTGAACAATTTGGCGTCTGGCCAAGAAAAAAAATACAAAAATTCTGTAATGTTTGGTTTATTAATGTTGCATTCACATGCTTTGAGAGTGTAATTATTTAAGACCTAGATTTTTTTTAGAAATATATTATTTATATATTTTAATAATAAAGAGTTTCTAAGTTAATAAGGCATTTTGCCTTTAATACTTATTTTTTAAATTTTAATAGAATTTAATTTTTTATTTTGTATCTTATTGATTTTTATTTTTTATATTTTTTAATTTTAGTTGCAAACAAATTGACAATATTGGTCGCCGCTTAATTGTGGAGAATTTATTTCATTAGTTCCGGTTAAAAAACAAAATAATTAACTTTGGAGTCATTTAAGTCGCTTCATACTCCCTATCTTTACCGTTTCTTGTTTTTTAAGTGGTAAGTATAACTTTTACTGATTTAAAAATTTTCCTTATATTTGTCATGGAAGCTGAAAGGTTCGATGTAATTTTTTTTAAATTTTTGAATTTAAATGATCCTCGCAATTTAACAATTGATGTAAAATTAACTATCTACCTTAAATTTCTTGATTTCTCACGATTCGCTATTGACAAATATCCACTAAATCACAAGCAATTACTTGCAAATTTGTCTGGGAGCCATAAACTTAACAAGCATTTAATTTCTTAAATTTATTGATTTGAGCGAAAAAAAAAACAATTAACTTTTTTTGTTCATAATGTGCCCTTTAAAAGCCAACATTATAAATGTTCAATAAACTAACTTTGCAAAAAGAAAAAAAAAAAAACAATATTTTTTCAAGCTCCTTCAAACAGTCAAGTCAATCAATTGCTGAAAGAATTATTGAAGAAAAACTAGAAAGTAAAATGCGATTCTGTTTTTTTTATTCCATTTCAAAATTTGAATTAGTAACGTACAAGATATTCAACCATTCGTTCTCACAATAATATTCTGTCAAAGTACTAAAATGTTTTGTTTGAAGACAAATAAAAAGAAATTTAAACATCAATCATTTCGAATGAAAACAAGTTTAGATGAGATGAGAATGAAAATTAAAAATGAATATTGTAGTTCATATTTTAGCTGTATGCATGTATGTATGTATGTGTGTGTGTTTTTTCTTTGTTTAAGGTTAAGTTTAGTAGGTTAAAGATACATTCACATTATTTAAAATAAAAATTGTAAAAAAAAAACACAAATCTCAAAGACAAAGATATACAGGTTGAGATTGAGTTGATGATGAATTCTTGTATCTAAAGCATTGTTTCCGATTGTCAATACATGCACAGTTGCTATGAATATGGATGTACATATAATGAATGAATGATTTTCTCTAGAACTTTTATTTTTCTTAAGTTTTTCTTTGGCATCCTATAGTAGACTAGTGCGTTCAAAGTGAATAATGTAAAAAAAGTGTTATGATTTCCTTGAAATATCTAAAATAAAGACCTATTCTTCAGATATTTTCACAGAATTTGTATAACATTTGTTTTTTCTTAATTATATTAATTTTCAGAAGATAACTGAAGCTGTAGATTGTGGTCCATTTTTGTACCCTAATTGTCCAGAGTAAGCTTTTGCAAAGGATAGTTCTACATCTATGAACCTAACCCATCTTAGGTTAGGTTCATAAAATGATGTATCAAATTATAATCAAATCCTATGAAATATTTACATCTATGTCACTATCTCTCGGACCTTTTATACGCTGCTTTTTATCGAATGTTATTATGGATAGTTTTTTTCCGATGTTCCTAAACGATATTCCTAAGAATTTCATCAGTGTTCGTATATAGGGAACAATATTGGTTGCAAGACTTTTTGATCTATCAAAAGGCTGGCAATGACAAAGAATATGCTTTCTAGTTTCACTGTTGTGTCACATAATCTACATTTGTCTGTATCTGAGAGTCCAATTTGTATAGTTTTGCTCGTATTTAAGTATATACTACTTACTGTCCTTATTTTAAGTGTCTTTATGGGATTTTGTAAGCACCTGTTGAGTCGATTGGTTCTGAATCATCCTCGAGTTCCCTTCTATTTTTAGTAAGTATATTCGCTGATTTGTTACCGATTATAACCGAATGGCCTATTACCCATATGAATCAAAACATACCCCTGTTTTCTTTATCCTATCACATAATATCACGCTAATTGATCTCTGGTTGCCGATAAATATATATGATAACTCCTACTGGTGCCATATTGATTTTAATAAAATTTATTTATTCCGTTATCTGAAAGCTAATGTTGTGATTAGTTAGACGGCGGTATATTTCTAATTCTGGGTTTTCCATGTAGAACTTTAGGTGTATTCGTCTTCCGGTTTAGAGCCATCCTTATAGAACCATTATATGACATGATCAACATATTCAATCTATGATCAGCGTTTCAAAGTTCCCGAAATATTTTATGCAATCGTGCGCTTCTAGTGTCTATCATTTACATTGATGGCGTGATGGCGGTGGAATTCTCGGATTAAGCCAGCAATGGGCGTTAAAGTCATTTATAGGGGACCATATATGACATGCAGGGTCAATTATAGATCGATGCTCATAAAATTTGGTAGAGAGAATTTGGCTCATATAAAACTTATTTCTGTCGAATTTCATTGTTATATTCACGCTTTTTTAAAACAGTTATGGCTGTTAAAGCTGTTTTTCGGGAGGCCACTTGTAAGGGGGTTATACAAAAACGTGAACCGATATTGCCCATTTTCAATATTTGTGCAAACTTTTAAACTGCTAGCTCATTCCTTTCGTACTCTATCGTGACAGACGGACGGACATGGCTAGATCGTCTTACAATTTAATAAAGACCCAGAATATATGTTCTTTTGTGGGTCTATGATCAATTATCCTATGTGTTACAATGTGTTACGGAATGACAAACATCATGAACTACTCTCACTCATATTATTAATTATACTCTAGAAGCGCCAAATGCAGATTCGAAAAGTCTAAGAACTCAGATACATTAGTAAGTGGGTTTTGATTTATCAAAATTATATTTTCTTTTTTTGCAATAAATTGTATTGAGTATAAAATATCGGGTACAGGATCCTAGTGTTTTGTCATTGATGATTCAAGCGTTTCTTGTGTTTTATTCAATGATATGTAGGGTATCAGGGTATTATTATAATTTTGAGTTTTTAGATCATTATAAAACACATCTTTGACACACAAATATTTGCATCTTTGACACACTAATATTTGCATATCAAAATAATTATACGGATATTCTTCTCAAATTGTTTAAAATGTTTTTACATTCTACATAGAAGTGTGTTTTTGTTACATGATTTCAAATCTCACCTCACAATTTCTGTGAGTTTTATATTTTTTTTAATTGTGGTTTTATATGTGTTTTGTTTTACAATTTTAATCTTTGATTATAATTTAAAACAGTTAACGGTTTTACATTCATTTCAACAACGACTTGATTATACAAAACAACTTGTAAGTTTTGTTTAATGAATGAATGAATGAATGTACGTATGAATGTATGTAAATATGAATGTATTTGTATGTGTATGTGGAATTGTATGACAACTTGTATTTGGCTTTAAATGTTGAAGATGGCAAAACAAACGTGACAACTTGTGTACGCCCGACTTTTTATCTTCAATGGAGCAGTAGAGCATCTGTTGTTCTGTTGATTGTGGCATGAATGGTAAATAGAAACAGAGAAATAAACACACATTATGTAGATACAAAAATGTTCGAGTTGAGATTGTGATTATTATGTGTTTTAATTTTTACTATTTGACATAGAAATTTATATGAAGACTTTATTGTTGTTGCAAGTTTTTGATTTAAATGAGTTGCTGCTTTAATAACTGTTAAATAAAAAATCATTTAAATCATAGAAGAATTTTTTTTGTCACATTTGAAATGAATTAAGAAAAAATTGTTAAAAAGTAAAAGTTGCTTCTTTTAACAAATATTTTAATGTGCTTAATCTTGGAATTGTTTATTTTAACTTTTACTAACTAATGCTGAAACAGTTATCAGTGTGTTTAAGTTTAAACTGTATGTATGTCTTATTAAATTAAAATTTATGTATGTCAAGAATGGAGGTGTGTATGTTTGTATGTTTTTTTCAACTTCTCAAAAATTTAGTTTAAACTTTTGCTTTCGGCTTTAGAAATTATAATAAACAACCGGAAGTATAAAGATTTTTTTTTATATTTTTATTGGTCATAATTTAGTTAGAATTGCTAATAGAAAATAGAAACCTTGGCCTTGGTGGGGATCATTTTAACATGATATTGGAAGCAAGATAATCTCTTATAAATAAGGAGTTATGAAAGCATTTATTACGATTGTCTGCAAATAGATAGTTAAGTAAGTAGTTTTATTTCTGAGAAATAGTTTTTTTTGTTTGTTTTAAAAACAAAGTTCAAAAACAATATGTCAAAGCTTAAAAGTAAGCGCTTAGATAATATATTGTTTGTATGTCATTACATGACCCCTTCTAGGTAATTCAGATGGTATGTGATAGTTAAGTATGTTGAAAAAGTAAATTTTGTGGTCAAAATTAATCTTACTCAGTAGAATAGCAAGTTTCGTAAAGTCATCAATTTTTGCATTATTTAAACAACATTTTTTACAATAAAAAAGTTACATTTAAGGTGAAACTTCACATCCACTTTATATTCCGCCTATTTTTGTTTAAATATTATTTACTGTTGAATACTGTTGGGTTTTCCCAACTGTTGGGTTATTCAACAATTAGGGTCGAAGTGGGATCAAGCGCCATAGGGGCACATCTGTCAATGCGAATATCTTGAAAACCGAGTAATCGATTTTATCGCATTATCAAATTTTGTTATCGTTTATCGATTATCTATCATCTCTGAAAATTTTAAACATTAACTTTACGTATGATAGGAGGACATGATTAATTGTTTTTCAAAGGGCTGTGAAAATATTTCACTGTGTGAACTTTTTGTGCTAACTTTTTTAGTTTTTGTGATAGAAAAAATATATTGGTCAGTATTAGAACGTCAATAATAGTGAACAATAAGATTCGATAATATAATTTGAAGCCCGAAAAAACTAAACCCCAAAACTGCCCGTGGGGCACATGCGCCAAATATATGTAATGCTTGTGATGTGGAACAAAATTTGGTTAAAATATAGAAAAAATCAGTAATAATTTGTTTTAATTTTTTTTTGTTAAGTTTTGTAATGTTCCAATGAATTAAAGTGTAAAACAGCAAAATAAGTTTTTATTTTTGTAATTTTTTCTTTTATTTTACTAATGACAAATCTGCCCCATCCCCTTGGCGCATTTACCCCATGGATGGGGCGGTATCGCCGTTTTTGGTCAGTGCCTAAAAGTTAAAAAATATGAACATGAGTATGACATAGGAAAGATTGAAAGGAACAAAACTAAAGCCAACATATCTAGGTATCCGAACCAAGAAAAAAATTAAGAATATTTATTGTGGTTTTACCCTAAATATTTTAAAATATTTAATAACTTTTTTATGAAAAGCTATAAGCCCACTATTCAATAATAACTATGTTTTACAATTTTGAGACAAGAAAATGCCACGCCCACTATTTATATTCTACGATTTTTTTTTGATACGAAAATTATAATGTTGTTGTTTTATTAATTTATAAGTTAATTTAAACTTACGAAATATATATATTATAAACGATTTTCACATATTTGTAAAATAAGAAAAGAGTTTGCTAAAATAATATTTCGTATATTACACGAAACTTTCGTAAACTTTACGACAAAAGTAGTAACGATTTTTTTTTACAAGTAATCATGTCTTGCAATTTTTTCATCTTCCATATTAAACAAAGATTGAATAGTACTTTTTTTGAACTTCTGAATCTACATTTTGCTTCATTTTAACTTCAATTAAGGTAGCGAAGCTCCTATGGTATTTTCTATATGTTTTTGCGTGGTTTTAAAAAAGGTTAATTAACATTTTCTTATTAAAGTTATTCATGATATATTTTATTCCAAATTCTTTACACAAATATTTATGTAAAAATAAATTATAAAAAGTCTAAAACAGGTTTTAATTTTTCGTGTATAGATATATGCGAAATTTGTTTAATGTGAAGTTTTTAGGTTTTAAACACATTTTCGAAATATTTTCCACTCAAACATGCAATATGAAATATCTTTTATTTTCATTTCCTACAACCAACATAAATTCTGGATTTATTCTGCAAAAATAAAAAAGAACAACCGACCATACATCATGATGAATATGATCTTCATTACCTTCATGTTTAATATAAGTAGTATAATCAGATTTTTTTTCTTTACGAAGAAAAATGGTTCTAATTCTATTTATTAGATACAAGTGCAAATTCATACTAAATAATTTTTTTCTATATATTTTTTATTTATTTCATTATTTTTTATTTCTCTTTATGATGAATGTGTGTTTTTGTGTTAATTATTTTACAATTCTTTCTTGTTAAATATAGAGAAAGAAGAAAAAAAAAAAATTCCAAAAAAAAAAAACATAAATAATTACCAAGTTTAAGAGAAAATTTCAAAAACAGTCCATAGAATAGTAGAGAATTGAAGACTAAAATGAAAATTAACTGTTCATTAATGCCATAATTTCCAATTAAAGATTATGGGGCTTAAAACATCTTTTAAATAGAATTAATAGAAAAAAAGAAAACAACTTTTTTTAGATATATGAAGACAACAACATGACATTACGATGATCAGGAATATGATTATTTAGTACAAGTGACCATCTACAAGAATCTCGGTTTTGTGCCATTTGTGGTCAATGAAGAAGACATGTTTTTTTTCGCTTGTCTTTACAAAAAAATCTATGATTTTGTGATAAATAATTTTTAAATTATGTAAAATTTTCATACTAATGAAATAGATTTTTGATTTTAGAAAAATTTTCAAACAGAAATTATGTTGAATATATGACATACATACTTGCATTTTTGTTGGCTTTTTAAAATATAAAAATTTAGATTATAATAGAACTTTGCTAGCTTTAAGTGGTCTAATGTCTATCACAATTTTATACATACATATATATATCAAACTAGCTTGTCATGGGTACTTGCTGCCCTTTTCAAGGTTATATTAAACTTGTTTGTTTGTACACCCCTTTTATGAACTATTTGTCTCCATTGTGCCATAACATCATGGTCTAAATACACAATAAATAAGCGGGATCTGAATTGTGTCCCATAATTATGTATGAGTAATTTAATTTCCATTTAACGCCATTTAAATAAAAAAGGTAAACTTAAAGTAGTAGGCGTGACAGAAGAAATACACCCACGCCATTATTTTTCCATGTTCAGATGTTAGTAAGGAATGTTATTTTCGGAATAACATCACTTACAAGACATTTGCATCTGCCTTTGACTAATATCTGAATGGGAAATAAAGTGCTACAGAGTTGCAATATCCCCTCCACATGCTCTATATCCCAGCAGTTCGACAAAGACTCAATGCATACGAAAAAAACAATACTTTCCACTAATCGTTAACCACCTGGATGATAGTCACGAATGTACCCTTTGTAATCGAGAATGAAGACAGCCGTCACTTTAGTGTCCTCTTTGTAAGCGGGAGCGGAAACAGACGTCTTTTTACTGTCCTCAAGTAACCTAGGGATTATACTCTTAAAAGTTGTTTTTTTTGTACTTCCGAAAGACAGTCGTCACTTTAGTGTCCATTTGTAAGCGACAGCGGAGGTAATCGTCTATTTACTGTCTCTTTGTAGGGGGTAGAGTGACGATTGACTTCCTCGTAGGACAAGTCCATGTTAAAATGGTCGGTCACCTAGGTAGTCAGTTTCAAAGTTTTCGACATATTCTGTATCTAGTATGCGATCAGGCAAGATGATTGATCCGATGATATACCCTTGCAATGTATTTAGAATACTTTTGTGACGTACTTTTGTGAACGCTTTTGGTGAGTTTGATTAAAGTAATGAGATGTTCGGCTGTAAGTGCCGTCTCATATGTATGTTTCAATAAAAAGTATCTAGCAACGATTCCTTAGTTAAAGTAATAAACATGGAACTACTTATACCAAAGCAGCATCAACGCTGAACTCCCTATAGTAGTTTGATATTAAATTTTTTGTCCACCAAATAATTGATGTAAAAGCCAATTTGTCATAGCACGACTAAGACTTTATTTCATGCATATAGTTTTTCTACATATTCTCCAGCACCGTTGTGCCTTCTTGATCCTATCCTTTATCTGGTGTCGCCATTTTAATTTGCGGTCAAGGATTACACCTTAGTACTTTATTTTGTTTGGCACCGGTATCTTCCTGCTCAAGAAGCAGGTTTACATCGACATTTTTGTCTTTTTTGTGCAAAACAGATTGCCGTCTTCGCCGGGTTAACATTGAGGCTTCTCGGTTGAGGCCAGCTAAAGGCCGTATTCAGAGCCTCCTCAGCTCTTCTACACAAGTAATTTAAATCCTTTTCACTTAGAAGTATTACGACATAGTCTGCATAGCCAACAGTTCTACGAACTATCTCGTGAAGGGTCCCTAGGAAGCCATCAACCTTTGTAACTCAGAGTAAATGTGACAAAATTTCCATCCTGTAGTAAACCGTAAAATACCTTTTTCATGATAGTTATATTGCACATCCCGCAGCTTATCCATTGATTCCTTAGCATTTAGTTGATCTAGTTACGGAGCATCCGGTTGACATGAAACTGGCCTAGGAATTGCATTACAGTATTGGAATGCACGTTATTGAAGACGTCTTCGCTGTCAACGCTTGCCGCTAGCGTAAGCTGCTCATAATTTTGAATTAGTTTGTTCAAAATAAAGGGCGTGACACCAAAATTAACACAATGATGCCAGATCATTTATTTCGATTACTATGCATCGTACAAATTAATAAATAAATTCTTAAATTTTTAATTTCTTCTATGCGGATGAAAAATACTACTACAGTATCTTATACATGTTTCGGTTTAGGCGTCACAGTTAATTTATACACATTATTTTTTCAGTGTAATCACTCATAACTGCTTTCATTTATACAATTAAATGTCATAATAATTATGTCAAAACTTCAATTTTACGTTTTAGAAACATAGTTGGCGTTTGTTTCTTACAAATATTCAGTGATTCATAACAAAGAAAGTTAATAAAATAATTAAAGCTTGATTGTTTCAATGTATTTATTTATGAATTTGTATCTAAATAATTTAACAAATTTACCATTGTTTGCAAAACTATAAATCGAAATAATAACAAACAAATGTCTTTATATATCTATTAAAAAAATAAAAAAAATAACTGTTAAAATCATGACCATATATAGTTGTAAAACTCCTCCAATGAAAGTGAAAATATTTTGGATTTTATTTTTCTAGTTTCAAGTGCAAAAAACGAACGTTTATAATTATTTTTTTTTGTTGTTTATTTTTTTATTAACTACTAAACTATTCAACATTATTAATTCATATGAGTAAAATGATTATTTTACGATTTTGTTACACATAAATAGTTTTTTATTGTGGAGGGAAAAGAAACTGGTTAAATCCGTAAGAAAAAAAAAACATAATTGTAACGCCTTTCAATGTTGGCCATTGGAGATTGTTGTAGTTGTTGTTTTTGTTAAATAGTTGTAATTTAAAAAATTTTCTTTTTGTTAAATAAATACATTGTGTTTTTGTTTAAAGTGTTATTATTAGTTTTTGAGCCACTAACTATAAATCTATTTTTTGTGGCCATTGATTGAGTTTTGAAAGTAGATTTGAATTGATTTTACCGTTTTTCTTTTTTCATGGTTGTGATGTTGAGGAAAATAATCATAAAAAAACATAGATAAATACTATTTGTTGCATTTGAAGATAAAAGTGAAATTATTAACTTCAAAATTCGAAAGTGAAATGATGTGGTTGCAAATCAATTCCATAAACAGTATTTAACAGTTTTTTTTTTAATTTTCATTAACAATGGTGTTAAAAAATTGATATTTAATAAGTATGATGATATATGTATGTATAATCTATTTATTATTGGGTTAGTATATTATGTTGATACTACTTTTTTATAAACAAGTGTTTATTGTAATATCAGGTCTGTTGTAACAGAGTAATACTTGAATTACAAATCATCATAAATTTACAATGATATTAACAGAAACCCCGTTATTTTTTAAGCAAGATCAATTAAAGTAATCAATAGTTTAGCCTTTAGCACTATATTTTGCGTTTTTGTAACGATTACATTTGAAGAAATCACTTGTTATGCAGTGAGTTTTTCAGCCTAGATATGACTCAGTGAGAACCCAAGAACAAGAAAGACCATGACACTCTATCAGTATGTTTTGAACATGAGCAATTATCAGTAAGATATTGGTAGCAGACATGAGATCGTGATCCAAAAATCTCCTGTGAGAATCTGTTGTTTCACGGATGGCTATATTTTTAGGTACAAAAGACAATTGAACAGCTAAACCAAAAAATTATGGTCTCGTTGTGATTCCCTGGTGGAAGTAGAAGTACTTTATAATACTACTCAATACTTTGGGAGTTAAACCATCAGATTTGATATGTTTGGGATGTTTTTGAGATTGATCCTTGTTAACTTCTTCATGTCGCAGAATCCAATAAAAGTCAGAAAGTAAGGCTTCGCTAAACCATTTGATTTAATACATTTCACATAGTTTAGTTATACTAAAATGACTCTATACTGGGATACATAACAGGTCTGGAGGTACTCAATGAAACCCCGGAAATTGTAATATATCAGAGCCCTAGATACCAATGGCTGAATTCCGTATTATCACGGAATATGTTGATTGGTTTTAATATACTTTATGTGTGAAAGGTAACAAGAAGAAAAGTCTTCGGATTTTATTAGTCCCTCCGAGTTTGGTATGATGTTACGTGATCTTAGTTGACACAAAGGTTTGCGGCCACTATCATACAAATGTGGCCGCAAACCTCCCTCTACAGAGAGAATGGTGAATTGCTTGACTTCATTGGTACTGGGGGCAAATATCTTTGAAATCCAAAAAAAAACTGAGTTAAAAGACATGATTTTTAAACTTTTTTACCTTGCACCACTTTATTGGGGAGGGTATATTGGGTTTGTGCTGATGTTTGTAATGCACAATAATATTGGTCCTATACCACCCTCGACAAAAAGCTGCAAAACCAAGTTCTATACTAGCCTTGATGATCCTCATAAACTTTATAATTATAGGCTCTCATTTCACCCTAGCCCCTGTAAAAAGCCCCATCGAAATTTTACTTAAATATCCACATTTTTATTAAACAATAAATGGCTTTAGTATATCTGAGACAAGCTACAATTCAACTTAAATGCTTTATTATGAAAACTAAATCACATTTTATTCGTATACAGGTGTAGGGTATTATATGATCGGCCTCGCCCGACTATAACTTCTTACTAGCTTAATCATGAAATATGTACACCAGGCCCTATAGCCTGATATAATTCTTCTTTCAACACAACCTTACTTAAATAAGATTTAATATAATTTAGAAAAGAAAATCTATTGAGATCTATACAAATTGAATTGTTAATTCACTTTTATTAAAAAAGTACCAAGGTAGATGGACGGCAATCATGCTTAAATGGACAGCATGGACGATCGATCGGGATAACTTATACTTGTACAATACTATATATCTGACTTTATTGACATTGAACGCTCCAAATGCCTGGTGGATTTCGGAGACGTATCACAATTACTATCTCTTTTCTTAAGGGAAAAGTGCTCGAATTAAAAATGGCAGACAATATTCAAAACTACAAAAACTTAAAAATAATCGTTCTTTCTCTTTAACTAAAAATTTTGACTTTTAACTAATGAAAGAGTAATTACTTTGATTAAAGAAATAATAAAGTGACAAAACAACAAAAATGTGTATTTAATGGCATCTAGTTTTGGTGGGAATTTAAAGCTGTTTCTATTAACTATGAATATAAAAAATAAATGTGCCGGTCAATTCTTTACCTGTAATGAGTACTAAAAACGTGATATAAATTAAAACATTAATTTATATTTTTTAGCATATTCTCACAATAAAAAATTAATAACCACTAAGTTCAATTCAGCTTTTACTTTAACTTTAGCTTAATCCAGCTAAAAATACGCCTTAAGCTTAAACCTGACAATTTCCCACCAAAATACTACTAAGCACCGACTTAAAAATTGTGGAATACGAAAATGAACGCCCACTTTCCAAAGCAACAAGAATTTTCGAATCGAAAAACATTAAAACACATGTACGAAGTATGTACGTACGTATGACAATAAATCAGATCATTTTTTTGTAATAAAATATTTTTCAAACAAAATATTGCCGCCATAATGGGAGGACCCAGCCATTCTACACTTTTAAATATCTGCTTGTACAGATCTTTGGTCCGTATTTTAGTGTTGTTATTATACAACAACATTCAACATAAATTTGTCATAAAAGGTGTCAAAAGTGTTTGGGAAACCTTCTAAAATGCTTTTGATTGTATTCAACAGACATTTCAAAAGTTTTGTTTTAAAATAATCTAGTTTTATGACCAACAATTACAAACACTAAAATGTATGTTTAACGTTTTTTCTGTTTATTTATTTGTAATAGAAACATTTCTTAATTTCTTACAACTTGCCGTACGCCCATTTACGAAAGTTTTTGGATTTGTAGAATTTATATGCAGTGGAAACTCCAAACAGTTGAAGAGTTAATTTTCGCAAATTATTTATCGTTCTATAGCAAATTTTTGAGTATTACCACAGGAAAATTATGCAAAAAGTAGACTAGACTGAAGACTAGACTATAGACTAGACTAAAGACTAGACTATAGACTAGACTATAGACTAGACTATAGACTAGACTATAGACTAGACTATAGACTAGACTATAGACTAGACTA
>NC_060951.1:23316353-23318953 GCF_022045245.1 Lucilia cuprina
CTATCTATCTATCTATCTATCTATCTATCTATCTATCTATCTATCTATCTATCTATCTATCTATCTATCTATCTATCTATCTATCTATCTATCTATCTATCTATGTGACTCAAGTTATATCTAGCCAATTTCATGAGGTTGAGCTAATAGTTGACCCTAATCTCCATATAAGGCTTTCTATGGGGCAAAATATCCATACAATATTTTATGAGAATCGGTTCAAGTATAACCCTACCAATACATAATATGACCCAATATGCTTTAAAGGTTCACAATGAATCAGATACGACCTATATTTGATGCATTATGTCGATATAACTATAAATCTAAAAACATTAAATTAAAACATAAATACAATTTTTAAGTTCAAACAACTAAGTTAAGAAATATTTTCCATTATAATATTTTGGTAATTTCTGCGGTTAAAATCGTACTATCTAGATTCTAGAAAACAAAAAAATAAATAAATAAACTGGCATCCTATCTAATAATCTCTATTTATGTTTATTACATTATTATGGTTTGTTTTTGCTCTCATTCTTATCAAAAACGGCAGTTAAATTTTTTTATTGTAATTAAAATTCAAAATAAAATCAAAACAAACAAGTGCAATGCAAAAAAAATATTTATATCTTTATCATGAGAATAGTTTTATTCCAACTATATAAAATCAATTAAACATATTTATATATTTGCATATGATTTACATAAATTACTTTTACACGCATACTAAGTGTTTAATTAAATAACCAGTGTAATAAATTTAGATCTTTATAAAATTGTCAGTCATTAAAAATAAAAGTAAAACTAAAAGATAGATTTTGTTTTAAATGAATTGCAAATTAGCTTAACTTAACACTACTGTGGTTAAGTGTTAACATTTTCCTATTGTAAGCATAATTTATTTGTTTTTTTTTATTATATTTCAAAATAATGCAATAATTGTCTTAGATTGAGTCACTATCGGTTAACACTTGAACTAAAGATCAGACATGGATGATTTAGAATTTGTGCATCCTAATCTATAGACGAGTTTATTAACTAGTTAATGGACTAGTCTATAGCTGATATAAGAACTAGTTCATTGGACAGTGTATAAACTATTTTATAGATTTGTCTATGAAAGGACCTATTGAGTAGGCCATTGTCTATAAACTACTGAATACTCCATCGACTGGGCTATTCTATGGATAACTTCATTGATTGCTCTGTTCACTAGCTGGTACAGTGAAATAACTCCCAAATGAAATAACTCCCAACGGGTAAAATGAAATAACACCCAATCAACTGTCCATACAAATTGGGAATTATTTCATATGAAATAACTCCCAATTTGTTGGAACTTATTTCATATTTTAATGTTACTGAAATGAAATAACTCCCAATAAAATTTTTGTTGGGAATTATTTCATTTTTTTGAAGAAATTAGGAGATATTTCATATGTATTGGAAGTTATTTCATTTCTGTAAATTTTGTTGAAATTGGAAGTTATTTCATTCTTGTTGGGAGTTATTTCATTTTGTGGTAATAATTTTCCAAACTTTGGTGGATAATGCATTTTGGATCCTTAAACAAGTGTGGTGGACAGCCGGCCTTCGGCCGGGCGCAAGGGTTTAAAACTCTGGGGTATTTCGAATACTGGCTTCGCTAAATATAACCTTTCTTTGTACACCATGTATTTTATATCATTATGATTATGAACACTACGATACTTTCAAATGTATCACAATTCCATATGACAATTTTAATGATGCCCATGAGCATAGTGACATAAGTTCCATGGAATACAAATAGTCCATTTATCATGAAAAGGCTTAATTTAGCGAAGCCGGTGTGTGAAATACCCCAGAGTTGAAAACCCTTGCGCCCGGCCGAAGGCCGGCTGTCCACCACACTTTCGTAAGGAGTTGGGAGTTATTTCACTTCTGTTGGGAATTATTTCATTGGAAGTTATTTTACACAAATAGATTCTTCGACTTGGGAATAATTTCATATTTTTTGGGATTTGTTTCATTGGGAGCTATTTCGCATTTTTTTGGGACTTACATTTGTAAAACTCCCAAACTTCCAATTACTGGGAATTATTTCATTTTAAACTTTGGGAGTTATTTTATTTTAAAAGTTAATTTTTGATGAAATTGGGGTTTATTTCATTTTACTCGTTGGAAGTTATTTCATTTGGGAGCTATTTCACTGTACCTCACTAGCTACTTTGCTAACTAGTCTATTGTCGATACATCGACCAGATTGTAGACTAGACTAGACTAGACAAGGCTATTAAACAGACTAGACTATAGACTAGACTTTAGACAAGACGATAGACTCGACTATAGACTAGACTATAAATTAGATTACAGACTATAGACTACACTATAGACTTGACTATAGACTAGACTACAGACTAGACTATAGACTAGAATATAGACTAGAATATAGACTAGACTATAGACTAGACTATAGACTATACTATAGACTAGACTATATACTAGACTAGACTAGACTATAGACTAGACTATAGACTAGACTATAAACTAGACTATAGACTAGACTATAGACTAGACTATAGACTAGACTATAAACTAGACTATAGACTAGACTA
>NC_060951.1:23319330-23319498 GCF_022045245.1 Lucilia cuprina
GACTATAGACTAGACTATAGACTAGACTATAGACTAGACTATAGACTAGACTATAGACTAGACTATAGACTACACTATAGACTAGACTATAGACTAGACTATAGACTACACTATAGACTACACTATAGACTAGACTATAGACTAGACTATAGACTAGACTATAGACTA
>NC_060951.1:23319508-23423862 GCF_022045245.1 Lucilia cuprina
TAGACTATAGACTAGACTATAGACTACACTATAGACTACACTATAGACTAAACTATAGACTTAACCAAATAGGCAAGCCATTTAAAAAAAAGCCATGATATTTGACACTTTCTAATTAACATTAAAACTGCAAATTTAATTGCCAAAAATAATTATCAGTTAATAGTTTATAAATTAAGCATATTATAAGTAGATTTCCCTAAAAAACGAAATGTGTGTTTCAATATTTAACGATAATAAATTAAACAAAAAAATAAACACTTCAAATGAAGAAAGTTGTTTCTTAGTTTATTGACAATAAGTTAATGGCTAATTAATTAATTGATTTAGGTAAACAATATTAACATATAGATAATGTAAAATAAGATAAATCAATTTTGATTGAAGTGAGACTAAAAGACATTTATTTACACATTTTTAAAAAAATATTTAACACAATTTACAACAGATTTTACTTATTAAGTTTAGTGACCGCAAAATGTGCGAAACAAATATTATTAATAAGCATTATTCTTCTTAAAAGTAATTGAATTGTATTAATTGAAAAAAAAATCAAATGTGTAATTATGTCAGAGAAATCTGTAGTTATTTTTTTATATTTGTATTGTATTTTCTGTTAACGAACAATAATTTATAAGATTCTCTTCTGAAAGAAAAATTATAAACATTTTACACATGTATTTATAAAAAAATCAAAAGTAAACAAGATAAAATAAACATAAAAAATCTTGCAGAGAGAATGTTTTATTATCCATTTGTGTATTTCAATGTGGAGTTAATAATGACGAACAATGATTTACGCAAGCGCAGCATTATTATCACTACAAACACTTAAGCAATAACAAAAAATCTGTTTACAAATTGTATAAAGAATGATATGTTTTGATATATTGTTAAGTCTTTTTAAATGTTTTGATATAAAAAAATTTCACTTAATTATGTTTTACCTTCAAAATTCAGTTCTTCTTTTTATTGGAGTTTATTTATGGGATTTATTTCTGTTATTTTTTATATTCGTTAAAAAATTCATATCAAAAAGACATAAAACGTGAGTTTAACGGGTTTGTATTTGTTGTGTTAAATAATAACAGCTTCTTTTTTTGTGTTTTAACCATTTTATATGTAACGGTTTATTTTGAAAGTGAAATAATGAAATGAAATTTAACAAAAAATATAGGTTGCCAAAAGAATTTATCAAAACAGTTTAAATTTACCTCGGAAATCAATATACTTTTTTAGAAAAAGTGTTGAAAGTTGATTAATTAACGGCTAGTTAATCTTCAAGTTAATTAAATTGGTTACTTAAACTTGTTTGTTTCTATTCTTTAAGATTTTTTGTATTTTCGTAGTTTTAAAGTGTGAATGAAATATTTGGCACATGCGTCAAATCATATAACGGTAACTTGTACCGCACTAGGTTAATCTCTACTTCCATATAAGTACATACAAACATAAATACTTATATAAGAGAATAACTTTAACGACAAACTGCTTCGTCGTAAACTCAAGCTAAAAGATGACTGATCCCAGTCTCTACAAAGAAGTACTTTATAGTTCCTTCTTGGCATTAAAAATATTGTAAAATTCTTAATTAACTCTCAATTTTTCAAAAAAAAAAAAAAAATTCCCAAAAAATCCAAATACTTGTTATTACACGTCATGACAGTGACTTAAACCAAAAACTGCATTCCTCATTCCCACCACAGACTAACAATCGCATACAATTTGAAAAAAATCTAATCCATTTTAATCTTCCACTTCTCATTCCGAACATGATCTCTATTAAAATTTCTTAAATTTCACTTGTCTAACAAACTTTATAAAAAAGACAAAACAAAGCGTCAATGTTTGTTAAGGTGTCAACTGTGAATGTGTGTGTGTGTGTGTGAGTATGAATTTATGCGATAAATATTGGTTTGGTCGTGTGGCAATACACATATATGGAACACAATGTTCCAACTCTACCTCTTTTAATTTTGCCAACTATTCGTTCAAATAATCTTGTTACGTTTCTTCATCACTACCCATGGTTATTTGCTTTTCATCTCAATTGGTTTTTGTAACCCAAAATGAAGTACTAACGATTAAGTCATTCCGTTTGCGACATGTATCTTGGATGGTAGAAAAGTTGTAGGACGTCCGCGTATCTATATGCTGTTATAGATGCAGTTTGGTTTGTAGTTCAGACTATATTCTAGTCTATGATTTATCTTCAGTCTAGACTTAAACTCGAACTTCTGTCTATAGTCGAGACTACAATATATAATCCAGAATATATTATATAATTCAAACTTTAGTCTATAATCAAGACTACAGTTTATAAGCCACATAATAGTCTACATTCCAGACTATAGTCTGCAGTCCCGATTATAATTTATAACTAAAAATATAGTCTATCGTCCAGCCTATAGTATATAGTACAGAAAATAGTCTATAGTCCAGACTATGGTCTATAGTTCAGACTATCTTGTATAGACTAGAATAATAGTCCAAAGTCCATAATATTGTTAATAGTCCAGACTATAGTCAATAATCCAGACTATAGTCAATAGTCTATACTATAGTCAATAGTCCAGACTATAGTCAATAGTCCAGACTATAGTCAATAGTCCAGACTATAGTCTATAGTCCAGACTGTAGTCAATATTCCAGACTGTAGTCAATATTCCAGACTATAGTCTATAGTCCAGACTATAGTCAATATTCCAGACTATAGTCAATAGTCCAGACTATAGTCAATAGTCCAGACTATAGTCAATAGTCCAGACTATAGTCAATAGTCCAGACTATAGTCAATAGTCCAGACTATAGTCAAAAATCCAGATTATAGTCAATAGTCCATGCCATAGTCAATAGTTCAGACTATAGTCAATAGTCCAGACTATAGTCAATAGTCCAGACTATAGTCAATAGTCCAGACTATAGTCAATAGTCCAGACTATAGTCAATAGTCCAGACTATAGTCAATAGTCCAGATTATAGTCAATAGTCCAATCTATAGTCAATAGTCCAGACTGTAGTCAATAGTCCAGACTATAGTCAGTAGTCCAGACTATAGTCAGTAGCCCAGACTATAGTCAATAGTCCAGACTATAGTCAATAGTCCAGACTATAGTCAATAGTCCAGACTATAGTCAATAGTCCGTACTATATTCAATACTCCACTCTATTGTCAATAGTCCAAACTAAAGTCAACAGTCCAGACTATAGTCTTGACTTTAGTCTATAGTTCTGATTATAGTATACAGTATATATAGACTATAGGCTATAATGCAGTATATAGTTCAGACTATAGTCTAAAGAAGTTTATATTCCACACTAAAGTCTACAGTCCAGACCAAACAATAGTCTATAGTCCAGATTGTAGCTTTCTAAATTGTTTTTTGTAGCGATTTTCATTCAATCTCCTTGACTTGTATTTAATTTTTCCTTTTCTGGCCATCGAATAAACAAAACCATTTATCCAGTCAGCCATATTCCATCCCAGCCACTCTGCTGACACTACTAGTACATACATAAGTACATATATCGGTACGTACATACGAGTACATAAAGTACTTTTTTATACATTTTCAATTTTGTTAGTTTTTCATTGTTTGTGGTACATCTTATAAATACAGATTGATTGTAATTGATTCTCGTTTGATGTTGAGTAAATTGTTTGTTGTTGTTGTTGAAATTGCTGCTGCCGTTGCTTTTTTATGGCTGGTGGTATATGTTACAAATGACTGTTGGCCGGAATGGATTATAGTGTGTGTGGGTGGTAAGAAAAGGTCTTTCTTTGGTTATGTTGTTGTTGTTGTGGCCTGTCTGTTGTTGATGATGGTTTGTTTTATATTGTTGTGGCTGTAGGTGGATTATTTACCCATAACGACAATTTTAAGTGCTTGCCAAAGTTGTTGTTAATGCTGCTGTTGCTATACATATTGGTTGTTGTTGTTGCTGTTGTCGATGTCGATGTCGGTGTCAGTATTGTTGTTTATTGCTAAAGACTTTGATGAAATGATAAGTACATACAAATAAAAAATATCAACAAAATTATAGTAACCAATTTTATGAGAACTTTATAGACGAATGGAAAGGATATCAATTGCAGAAAATCGTTGCTTAGAATAATAAAAAGAATAAAATAAATTGAAATTTAATGATAAAACGAAGAATTTAGTCATGTTAATCGATGATGAAAAATGGTTTTTGTAATGGGGAATAAGTTGGTAATTTTTTTAATATAATCATTAAAAAATTGCTTAATTCTACAGTTAATAAATAATTATAATATATTGTCTAACTTTCTTAAAGATAGATACTGATCTAATTTCTGTCGCTTTACATTACCAAATTCCTTTTAAGTAAATGTAAAGGCCGACATTAAGACTCAAATCAATAAATGTTTATGTCAAAAATCCAATTTATTGATGAACGAAAAATTACGCATTTAAACCCTTTTAAATCTTATTAAATTGCTCCGCACGTTAAGTGTAACACGTATGCCTTCTTTTCTCAACTCCACACATATACAATAGTATATACATACATATATTCTTACAAACATGACTCTCTGCTACAGAAACGTGCAATATCATTTTTTCCGATCATTTTTGGTTTATTGGTCACTAAATGGCATGTATTAAAAGATCATTGAATCCATGATCTTTTACTAATTTGTGGTCATACAAGTATTATTTTGGCACACCCAGCCGGCAGGCCAAATCGTAGAATATATGTTCGTAATAAAATTTGGCAACAAAAAAAGTTACCCCCAAAAAAATATTGAAAGACAAAAACTAATAAAAGAAAATTTAACAAAATCGTGAGCCATAAACAGTTAAAAACTAAGAAAAAACGGGCCTAAGCTTAAATATACATTTGATGTGCCAGCCTTGTGTGTAAGTGCAAAAAAAAAAAATGCACAACTATAACAATTTGTTGAACAAAATATTTGCAACAAACTACTGATGTTGCAATATCAACGAAGTGTTCAGTACCAAACAATGAAATATAAACGAAACCTAAAAATTTGGTTGGAGAAGAGTGAGATACTGAAAAGGTACTAATTTTAGCATTATGTTAAATTTAGGTACAATTTTAAGGGAAAATAATATACATATCTCTTAGAAATGTTTATTGAACTAAACAATAATTGTTAGTTGTAAACAATAATTGTTAGTTGTAAACAATAATTGTTAGGACCTTGCACATGATATCAAAATTGTATATCAATAATATGTGGTAAACAGAAGAAACGGAAAAAAGCTTAAAAGGACCTTTTTATACTTCGACCCCAAATATTAACCTCAGGATAATGATTTTGAGAAATAACATCTTAGCTTTCAGTTTCTGCGGAAACAGGGGCTTGCAGCAGAAATTTTCATAGCAACTTTCATTATAATGAAACGTGAAATTTTTTGTAATAAGTAATTGTATTTTTTAATAAAAGACAAGTATGTATGTAGAGTCGGATATTAATAGGCTTAATAATAGACCGATTTTAACCATTTTAATTGCATTCGTCCTTGAACTAAAAAAAGAGTAAGTGCCAAATTTCATCAAATTATCATGACCTTTAGCGTGTGCACAATGTTTACATGAATACACAGACAGACGGATGGACAAATGAACACAACTAAATCGATTCAGAAAGTGATTCTGAGCCGATTGGTATACTTAAAGGTGTAGGACCAATATTTTTGGGTATTACAAACATCAGCACCCTCCCCACTATTGTGGTGTAGGGTATAAAAACATGGTCATTAAGTGGTCGTTGCACCACTCATTATCGACAGTTTCGATATATATAGGATTAACAGTATAACTAACTAAATAAGAGAAAGAATTAAATAATTAATTTATTAAAAATTAAAACTGACGGCAGTATAGTGCTGACCAAATTTGGTTTACTTTCCAAACACATAGCTGGTGAACAGGCATTTGTGGTTCTAACTTCTAGCAAGTAATTTCCTTGTTAAAATATTCCTCAATGTTTCAATCGGAAATCGACACTTTCTACGTGAGGAGAATGATAATAAGTATAAGAATGACATTTAAATAATGTCAGACATATCTTACTGTCAGAACGGGTGTTTTAAAGGACTGTGTGTCATAACAGAACGAATAGCGTAATAACAACAAGTCGAAGTGATTTGTAAATAAAGGGGCTCATAGCCTACTTATCTTCCCTGAACAATTTTTTGAGCACATATTGCACAATTGTCAAACACTAAGGACTTGTCGAATCATATACTAAACCTCTCACCAACTATTAATAGTTTTCAAGTTATAAAACCTATTATGGTGAAACAAAAGGTCATGGTTCATAGTGGTCCCTCTTATATAATCTGATATGTCTACAGATCGGCAATATCAATCAATGGTTTATGTAATATTCTATATACTGTTCCTTAAGGTAGTCTAATCAATCGACTAGTCCATATTCTATACTAATCCATAGACTAGTACACTTGGTAGTTCAAAGATTAGACTAAAGAGAAGCCAAAAAATTGAAAATCGCTAGTATATATATCTATAAACTCATCAATAAACAAAGTCCATGAATTGGAATTAAGAATTAGTCCATAAACTTGACATAGACTAATAAATACTATATTCCTTAAATTAGTCCAAGAACTATTTAAATATTTTAGGCAATTGTACTTAAGTACTTTGAAACTTAGTAATATTATATTTATCCAAGAATTTTTAGTACCTTAATAACATTTTAATCTTCTATGTCTTATCATAAAAAGTACCAAAAAATGCGTACACTTTTTTAAACATAAAGGAACTTTAATGCAATATCTACCATCAATTTATACAAAACATAACAAAAGTTTTCTTATTAACGCTGTAAATGCGATCTTTCAATGATTAAAGTGATCGTATAGCAATTATTATGACGAACCAATTTGGACGAACAGCCACATGTAGGCTTAAGGCCAAATTTATAAAATGAAAATCTTATATACCAAAATCCATTGTGTATTTCTTTGTGAAGTTTTGTTATTATTGGGTTATTCGTTGGTTAAATAAAGGTTGATTATGGTGAAGCAAAGATCTCCAAAGGAGTAGGCCAAATATGCTAACAAATTGTATGGTAGGCCATGGCTAACACACACATACATAAGTGCATGTTCCATTTATCCATGCGGTATATGGTGCAGGCTCAACAAACATTGACCACTAAAGAGCAAGAGGTCGTTCAAAGTTGTATTGTTAATGCCAGGAAAAGCTTAAATATATTGTTGTTTGGTTGTACTGTCGTATATGGTTGGCTGCATGGGCTGTTTGTGGTTGTGTATAAGAACTAATTTAAATTGGCATGAAATTTCATATAAAGGCGGTAAATTTACTTTCGAAACAAACACAGTAACAAAAGTTACATTCATTGTTTGTTCATATGTATGTATGAATGCCCATAACATACCTGGGAAATATTGTGGTTTAATGTGATTTTTTTTTGTTTTCGTCTCTTTGATGATTAAAAATTAAATGTTTGATTTAACAGTTTTCTTTTCATTCATTTTGTTTGGTCTTTATTGCAATAAAAACTGAAAGCTAAAAAGAAAAAAATGTAAAAAAAGTTAAAAGGGCTTTTATGTCAATTTTTAAGAGTATTCAGAGCTCTTTTATTGGCTTGTGTATAATAATGTTGTCTTACCAGATTAATAAGACAAGCAGTAACAACTTTATATGTGATTTTTTTGCGTTATTTTTTAAAAATTTGTTAAACCAAAAATTTTTTACATAAATTTGTTTTAAGAACTGTTTGCCCTACGGGTTAAATGTGTAGTGAAAAATTGTGAATGTGCATTTTTAACATCTTACTTTTGTGAATTGAGGTTTTTTAATTGTACAAGTTTTTGGAGGATAAAAATTGTGGAGATTACAAAAGAATTTTAAAATTTATTGAAAATTATTTTTACGGAAAAAATTATAATATGTACAACACGTTATGCGATATTCCTTAGATGTACACAATACTTTGAAGTAAAGTCAAAAGTGCCCTGTGTACTACTTCAACTAAGGCTCTGGAAACGTTTTACCCATTTGAACATTTTCTCTTTACATTACGCGGACTAGCCAAAAACGATTTCTTCGAAACGCTGATCTTAATAAGAATGTTTTAGTCAAGGGAGCTTGGTGTTCTACATTGAAGACCCAGAAACAGAAATATATCATCGTTTACCTTATCATACAGAAGGCAGTAACGGTATGAGTAAATTTGGTTATAATAAATATGGCGCCTAAAGGGCTTAATTAGGCGATATCAAGTGATAGAATAGCTTTGAGTGAATACATGTTGGGAGTATACGGTAACAAAAGCTTGAAAGGGAAGAGAGCTCGGGATAGTTAACTTGACGAACGCAAAACATTTCGACGCAACTAAAGTAGAATTGAAACAAAACGAAGGTGAAGGATATAAATATGGTTGAGGATAAACGGTGGGTAGAACCACCCAATCATGTGACACTGATGAGAACTAGACGAGAAATCTCCTCGAAATGCGCAAGTCTGAGATAAGTATGATGGTACATATTCTGAATGGACACACGAAACAATCTATACAAAATTGGACTTGAGGATTTAGACGAATGTAAATCATGTGGAGAAGACAGTGAAACTCTGGAGCACTTTCCTTGTCACTTTCAGCCATTAGTCGATGTTAGATCAAAGTATCTTAGAAGTGATGTTATTCCGGAAATAACATTCTTAGGAATTACCTCCAGGAAACTGAGTTTCTAAACAATGAAAAATAAAACATTGAGTGAACTTTTTTCTTTCATGAAAAGGAGCTCAAAACAGGCTCGATATTGGCCTGTTGGACTACATAAACATAGTCAATAGTGCCAATACTACTCTATAAACCGCTTCAACAGCTTATCAGTAGACAAGTCCATAGTTAGTGGACAAGTCAATCAATTAATTAAACTAATCCATAGACCAGTCCACAAACTATTTATACACCTGTAAACAGACCATTACATTCCAACAAAAGTTTTTATTAGCATTTTAAGTCATTAGTTTAACACTGAAATTAGAAAATAATCATTAGATGGAAGTACTCACATGATATATAATAGTAAAAGTGGTAACAAGTGCAAGTCGTTACCAAGTTTTTGCTGGGTTGTTTCTATTAATAGAAAATTTATTAAAAAGTTTTTTAAATACAAACAATGTACTTTATACAATTAATTAATATAAACATGTTTTCTTTTCGTTTTTTTCAGATTTATCATCATACGATACAGCTCCAGGATGTGGAGCCCACAAAAAGGTCCTACACGACTGTGGGACCTTAGGTTTAGTCTTTTATTTATTTTACAATTAATGGTAAGTTTAACAATTATTTTACATAATTTCATTTCATTTAAGTGATATTTTGAGAATTTGCTTTAAATATTATGTTTTAAAACAATTATAACCTTTCGCCTAAAGGTTTAATTATAAGTTCATGGACCTAGACAAAAAAATATAATGAAAACTTTATTAATATTTGAAATAAAATCTGTACCACCTTACCTGAACATGACAGGGAGTTTGTAGACAATAAACTATAGCATCTGCTACATCGGAGGGTTCTAGAAAATTTGCATTTTTCAATAGTTCCCAAGCTCTTTTGGAAAATAGTTCGGTACGCACTAAACCCGGACTAATGCTCTGAAAAAAAAAACAAAATAAGCAATGAATTTAATATTTTTTTTAAATCAGTAATTTCTTCAACTTACAGTTATTTTAATTTTTGTATTATGCATTAAAAACTCATTCCGATAGACTTCAGTCATGGCTGTTAGGGCATGTTTCGAAGCTTGATACATATTTGTTGACATGCCACTGAAATGTTCTACCTTATGTCCGCCTATGCTATTTATAATAATAACATGACCCTGACTATTGTTATGCTGTGACATTGTCTTAAAGGCCTCTCTAGTACAATAGACCACACCCATGACATTTGTTTCGATGGTATCACGTATATCTTGTGAATTATTTTCCCTCACCAGCTCTGTATCACGTACAATACCAGCATTATTTATTAGCACCGCTATGGCACCATATTCTTTAACAATCTTTTCAAATGTCTCAACTACTTCGACTTCATTGCGTACGTCACATTTGTGTGCATGGAAACGTTGTTGTTTTTCTTTATTACCCGTCCAAAAATCATGTAATTTTTCTATACCTTCTTGGCATAAGTCCAGACCCACAACAATCATGTAATGCTCAATGAGTGCTTTACAACAGGCCGCTCCTATACCTGCACTGGCTCCCGTCACTACGGCTACTTTATTATGCCATTTTTCCATTCTAAATGTGATTTTTAATTTTGTTTTTATATAGAGTAACACAATTTTTATTAAAATTTTAATGTTTATGTTGTGATCATTTCAGAACAACTGAAATTAATGCATAGAATTTAAATTTGAAAAAATGCAAGATTTATACATTTAATTGCTTAAAGAGGTTATTGGTCAAGCTTTGTGCTCACTGCATCATTGTTGTAAATAATTTTAAATGTTAATTTATCTGTTTAAAATACTACATGCAAACAACCCAGCGAGTATATTTTTTTGATTTGCTTTGAGCATTATTTAGTCTACAAAAATATGCAAAAAACTACTAGATGACGTGATAGTAATTTGAGTTAAAATTTTAATTGTATTTTGTTTTTGTTACAATAACAAAATAAAAGTAAAGTTTGTGCTCAAACTACTCGTTTGGTATCTACAAACAGCACATAACTTTTGAAAGTAATGAGTTAAAAAGCTATTTAAACAACTTTTCACTCATTGTCATTTCACTCGGAGTCATAGAATGTAAGTACTTACCATGTGAGCTTTGAAATATGCACTGAAAAATATACGAATGTAGGTCCTATGTTCGTTAGTCCATTGTCGTGTTCAGAGCAAAAAACACAAGGCAGTCGTCACTTTCTTGTACCGAAGGTAAACGAGAGACTTCAATGTAGTTTTTGTGTTGTATTAGATTCAACGGTTTATTTATAGTCCCCCCGGGGCATGTGATCATTCTCATCTTAGTATATTGCAAGCCTAGGGAAAAGAGATGCTAACAGTACTTTAAGTACTATAAACAGGTGGTGATCAAATGTATCCTCGGTCTTTCGTTGGAATGATTTGACATGGGATCGCACAAAAGCACCAGATAATCGGATGCTATGGGTAAACAGTTGCCCATAAGACTTTGTCTTGGCTGGTCACTTGCTTAAGGTTCCTTCGAAATGCACGTACTGGTTTTGGTTCAAACCCAAATTCGCGGAAAGGGACGTTTGTTTAAAAGATTAATGCGGTACAAAGCACAGGGAAAGGTGACGAATAGAGAATGATAAATGTGTGGCGAAACAGAGTGAGATGTTTGGCGCAGCTAAGTAGAGCTGATAATACCTTAATATTTAATTTATCCGCAATTTTCCTTTTTGGTTAAGTGTCTTGAAGTTTACTGTAAATCATGCTCAACTTATCAAATAAACATTGATCTGTACTTTGAACCACCTAGGTGCTGTTGTCTAAACAATAGGGTTATCTCACTAGTGTTATTGTGCGACTATAATGGGTTAAAAAATTCGCTGGAGCTAGTCTTCCTCTTCTATTAACTATAAACTAGTGGTTGCCTTTTCCTTGTCGGTGTAAGTGTTGAGTTTGTCTCATGATACCTGACATTCACCGATGGATCTCATATGGCAGAGATTATATAGCTCAAGCACAAGGGCAAAGTGGTTGTACATGGACCAGCATAATCACGTACAAAATTTTTCACCTGTGTGTAAGAAACACAAAGGGCGGTGGTGACTCGTTTAAGGAGCTCACCTTATGGATAAAAAAGACCACCAATAAAAAGGGCAGACAAGACAGGTAGCTATTTACGTAAAGCATGTAAAGCACGTAAAGTACTTCATCATCTTGGTTATTTTTAGTACCTATATCTGTGGTTCAACTAGAGACTTATTTTATATAGTACCATATATACCGGTAGCCCAAGCCTCTAGTATTTGTTAAAAGTCAAATCTATATTTTGAAATAAGTTCGGTCATGTTCTCCGGCAATTCTGGGAAGTAGAGATGTGAAATGTTGTGGTAGGTAAGTTAAATAAATATTTCGGAACTTCCCCCGTATCTGCTGAAAATTTTCACACATAAGGCGATATGTAAGTAGTACTAATTGTGAAGTAATTGGTTGTGTAGGTTCATATTATTACGAAGCTTTTTTGGGTACCATAGTAATCTAGCTGTTTGGCTATGACAAATCTTATATATGAAGTTACCCACAAACACGTTATGTATGTAAATCGAAAGTGAATTTCGGAATGTGACTTCTTATATGATCTTATATCATTCATAATCACATCATACTTCTTCTAGCCTTTACGGTTCTTATTTGAAGAGATTTTTAGGAAAACATTTAAATTTTTATTTGTTTAAAGTCGACCTAATTTTCATTAAGTATATATTTTTAAATTAAAATTTTTATGACTTTTTTATGGCTATTTTTTTACTGTTAAAATAATATTTTTATTATTTCAACAAACTAGATTTAATGCGCAATTCTCTTTATACCCTACACCACTTTAGTGGGGAGGGTATATTGAGTTTCTGCTGATGTTTGTAACGCACAATAATATTGGCCCTATACCCATTTTCTGAGTTTTAGCTATGTCCGTCCGTCTTTCCGTCCATGTAAACCTTGTAATCAAACTACAGGCCGCAATTTTAAAGATAATTTAATGAAATTTGGTACATGATCTTCTATTGTCCCAGGGACGAACCCTATTGAAAATAATTAACATCGGTTCATTATTTCACCTAACCCCATACAACTTAACCCCCGAATAGAGCTTGTAAACCTTGTAATCAAACTACAGGTCGCAATTTTGGAGATATTTCAATGAAATTCACATGATCTTTTACCTAGGCCCCATAGAACTGAACCTGCCAAATAGGGCTTTTACTCGTATCTCGGCAAAAAGCTGCAAAACCAAGTTCTATACTAGTCTTGATAACCCTGATAAACTTTATAATTATAGGACCACATTTGACCCTAGTCCCTCTAAAAAGTCCCGTCAAAAAATTTTTTAAATATCCACAGTTTTATTAAACAGTAAATGACTTTAGTATATCTGAGGCAAGGTACAATTCAACTTAAATGCTTTGTGAAAACTAAATCACATTTATTCGTATACAGGTGTAGGGTATTATATGGTCGGCCTCGCCCGACTATAACTTCTTACTTGTTTTATTTTATATTTAATAAATCCGTGTACATGTTTTCGGCATTCATTTATATAATCTTAAGACTAAAGCATTAACATCAAGGAACAATAATTTGTATACTAAATATAGACTAAATGAGCTACAAAAAACTTAGTCAACTAAAAAGTACCTCCCAAAGGTCGTATCATTAGTTCATGTATTTGAACATTTGGTGGGGTTTGCAAACAATATACCACTGCATCGGCTACATCTTGAGGACGCAAAAGAGAATATTCTGCCGGTAAATTTGAACATTCACCTAGTATTTGTGTATTTACTGCACCGGGACTTATACTCTATTAAGGAAAATCATAATCTTATTAATTTCACTTTAGGCTAAGTTAAAAACATTATATTACTTACCGTTATTTTGATTTTGGTTTGTTCCATTAGGAACTCTTGACGTAATACTTCCGTCATGGCGGTTAAGGCATATTTTGTGGGAGCATATAAATTTAAACTAACACCCGGCAACTGTGGTACATAATGACCCACTAAACTATTTATTATAATAACATGTCCCGTGTCACGAGAATAGTTTTTCATTATAGCAAAAGCTTCACGCGTGCACAAAGCTACACCCAAAATATTTGTATCTAAAACATCTCTCAAATCTTCAGTATTGTTGGGCTTGACAATTTGGGTATTTTTCAAAACACCTGCATTATTTATGAGCACATCTATGCCACCCAAGTGATCAGCTATCCAAGCAAATGTATTACGTATATCGTTTTCCGAACGAACATCACATTTTAGGGCGTGAAAACGATATCTTTGATCAGCTGGTATATTAGCCAAAACCTCACGTTCCATTTGATCTTGACGACGAGCCAAACCAACAACAATCATGCCTTCCTGTAGTAAAGCTTTACAACAGGCGGCTCCTATACCCGAACTAGCACCCGTTATTACGGCAATTTTTAACGGCATCTGCTTAGGATGAGACATTTTAAAGACTAAAGATGAGTTTTCAGAATTGTCATGTTTAAACCTCTAGTATTGTTTATTTAGTTTTGAATACGCACTATCAATTGATTAAGAATATTATTGTTTATTTTGGTGAAAATACTGATAAGAGGACAAGAGTTTTGTGTTACTGCAACATAAAAAAAAAACTGATAATAGATGAGTTTGAGTATTCTTAGTTCAACTTTATACCCTACATCGATGCTAAGTTATATATACATAATATGTATGAACAAAGATTTCAAAGATATTATAGAAACTTAAAATGGTTAGAGTTATGTAAAATCAACGTCCAAATAAGGCCAGTTATAGGACTTGATGAGAAAATTACCAATTTCAAACCAACTGTGTGTTGGTCTAAGATTTATCTGCGTTGCAAACATCTGCCGCCGTCTACAATATAGTAGTGTAGGGTATAGTAGACAAATAAAACACAAATAAATTGATAATGAAATGTTTGGCTTCTGTGAACTTTAACACTAAATCTATTAAGTTAGTATTGTTATCATTACTCTCGTATTTTGTAAAAAATAATTTTACTCGATTTTTGGCTTCGAATAATAAATAAAAATTGATTAGAGAGCGCAAGATACTTAGATAAGGCGGAAATTAGGTAAATAAATAGAATTAAATAAGAGAGAGATAATTTTTAAAGAGACTAGATTAAGAGAGTTCTTATAATATAAACTTATGATATTTTAAAAATATAGTAACAGCGGGTTTAAACTAATTAGTAAAGAATGATTCTTATCGAATATATTTTTGTGTAGACTATGTTCCCACAGCTTTAGCATTTACATGTCTAGGCTAGGTTTCTAGAGCTGAGTTTTTTACACGTATGTACATGCCTTGTTTATTAATAACTGTGCCGACTTTTCTTCAGAATAGTATAACTTCTTCTTAGAGTTTCGACTTTTTGCTCACATTCTGTCGGCCTGTGCAATTAACCCACCCATAAAAAGTTTAAAATGTAAGTCATAAGTTTTACAAGAACCATAACTCAATCTTCTATATTTTGAAAATCTGTAATGATGTTTAGAAATACTCAAATTACAATATTTCATGCAAGATTCGATATCTTAATAACAGTGTCGTGTGAACGAAGTATTAAACATTTTATTGGTCAATAAGCACCATTAGAAAACAACACTTCAAATTATTGAAAAATTTCTAAAAGAAACACAATCGTATTATTGATAATTATATAGTCCACCGGTTACTCAAAATTTCAGTAATCAAATCCCAGAGGACGTATAAATAAATCATGTATTTGAACATGTGATGGTGTTTGTATACCAAATACAATGGCATCAGCAACATCTTCAGGATTTAGGGCGGGTATATGAGATGGATATGGAATATCATCGCCCAAAATACCAGTACGGCAGGCACCAGGACTAACGCTCTATACAAACGAAAAATCAGTTACTTAAACTTAAAATATCTTTAGTATATAACATACCGTAATTTTTGTTCTAGAACCCTGAGCTAAAAGCTCATGCCTTAATACCTCCACCAAGGCAGTAACAGCATGCTTTGAGGGTGGATATATATTTGTACTTTGACCCGGTATATTTGGCACTAAACGACCACAAATACTATTGACAATTGTTATATGACCATCAACATTACGTTTTTTCATATTTTGAAAAGCTTCTCGAGTACACCAAACAATCCCCATGAGATTAGTATCAATAGTGTCTCTAATATCCTTAGAATTACTTGGATTTAGTAGAGCATTTTGTCGTATAATACCAGCATTATTTATTATAACAGCAAAAGTGTCTCTGACATTCGCCTCATCTCTGACATCACATTTGAAGTAGTGGAAATTTGTTTGTTGTTCTATGGCCAAAGAAGTTTTCACTTGTGTTTCCATTTTATCGAGACGAATATCAAGACCCACCACAATCATACCCTTTTCTAAAAGAAGTTTACAGGTGGCAGCACCAATACCAGATGCGGCTCCAGTTACTACAGCGATTTTGTTTTGCCAAAGCTCCATTTTAGGGGAAATTGAATGTGTAAAGTTGTTTTTAGAAATTATTACTAAATTCAATTTTGTTTTATTTAAATTTATTTAAAAATAAATGTAATTTTTATAAGGAATATTTTATCTTATCAATGCAATGGTTGGCCATTATTATCTTATCATTATATTCGAAATTCTATCGATTTTATAATTTTAACATATTACGAAATGCAACACGGAAGTCTTAAGAAAATATATTTTTTTTAATTTCGAGTCCAAGATTTTGCAAGAATTAAACTTAATTAAATTGGAATTATAATTATCAAAAATCTTCACCAATTGGTTTAATAATCATCTCATGAATTTGAACATGAGGAGGTGTTTGTATACAATAAACTATAGCATCGGCAATATCTTCACTTTTTAAAACGGGCAATTCATCGGGGAATTCAACAATATCTGTCTTCACGGCACCCGGGCTAATGCTCTGTAAAAATTTAAAAATCTCTCTCAAAAATTGATAAAAATAATTTCCTTTAAGACAAACTCACCGTTACTTTAATTTTTGTATTATTCGCCAATAGTTCCTGCCTTAATACCTCTGTCATGGCTGTGATAGCATGTTTACTAGGTGGATAAATATTTAGTTTTAAATCCGCTATATGCGGTACATAATGACCCGTCAAACTATTTAAAATCACCACATGGCCATCAACTTGTCGTTTTTTCATATTCTTAAATGCCTCCCGGGTACACCATACCACACCCAAAACATTTGTATTAAGGGTTTTTGTTATATCCTCTGTATTATTTTCGGTCAACAAAGTGGTTTGCCTATAAATTCCAGCATTATTTATTAGGACATCAAGCCCGCCAAAGTTTTGTTCGATCCAGCCAAAAGCCTCTTTAACATTAGACTCATCACTTACATCACATTTGTGTGTATGGAAATTCGCTTGTTTGGCAGCTATAATAGTGGGTCTTACTTGGGTTTCCATTTTATCGACACGTCTAGCAAGACCTATCACAATCATGCCTTTTTCTACTAAAGCTTTACAGGTGGCAGCACCTATACCTGAACTGGCACCGGTAACCACAGCGATTTTGTTTTGCCAACGTTCCATTTTCTATATTAATTTTTTGCAAATGTTGTGTGAACTCTTCAAGATCCCAAAAGAAACTAATGTTTTATTTGTATTAACATTATATTATTTTATTTAAAATTTGGAGATGTTAAACCTCTTTTTGGATTTATTCGCTTGATTAGTATTCTTCTTTTGTTTCTTGTCAATTTAACTAATACTTATTGTACGTATCTATAAGTGTTGCCAAATGAATATTAATCCCAAAAATGTAAATATATTTCAATATATGATTTAAATTTACAATAAGACATTTTTGCTGGCATTATCTGGCAGTTCGGACGGACAGTCCCGATCTACCTATTTTACCTACCATTTAGAGTTACCCCTAAATATTGAACGTCCAGGTGACAACTATTTTAACATGGGCTTGTAATACGAGGAATTCCATTGTGACCCCATTGATTACGAAGAGTCATTAAGAGGCTTAAGTTTGTTTTTCTCTCTCGCTTATAAAGGGGGCACTAAAGTGGGAATTGTCTTCACTAAATGCAAATCACTGTGTTTTCGGATACATTGACTCTTTGTCGAACTGCTGGAAATATATAGATATGCAAGTACATATGTATGTTTATCCAGGTTGAAATGTAGAAGTTCATGGTGGTTTAATCCACACATACATATATGTGTATATCTTGTCTTTATAATCCCATCAAATTTGGTAAAAAATAACAAAATGGCAACTCTATGTTTGTACATATATGTATATGTATGTATGAGTAAAACACATATGTTCATAGCAGTGCGTGGCATTCATAGATACAAGGGACCGAATTCAATTAGATTTTTAAACCCTATCCGACAAGTTAAAGTTAATGCATCCGAAAATTGACAGTCACTAATTTGCCCCTTTTTTAAGCGAGAACGGAAATAGTCATCACCTAACTTACCCATGGTAGTCTAAAGAGTGGAAACCTAAAAAACATAGAACATGCTTAATTTAAAATTGCTAGTCAAATGGGTAGTCGTTGGCTAAGAACGCAAGTTCGGAACTGACTCTTCGAAGTACTGAAAATAAACACAACACATTTGTCAACAATAAAAAGCTTTAAATGCATTCCCTTTGTGCCGTCCACTGGTTTATATAAACATTTAAAGAATATTAAATATTTTTATTAGATTTTCTGTATATATTTTGTTATTAAATGTAAATAAATAATTATTATTTCAAAAAATAATTACTAATTCATATAGAATTAATTGACATTTTAATTTTTTATGAATAAGTATTTTAAAAACAATTTTTGCCATTAGAAAAAAAAACTCTTCTTTACGCTATTAGTATTTTAAACATGAGTTTTAACATTAGCAAGTACTCTTCTCACTCTCATCAACTTACAATTTGTCGAAACTTTGGCGCTAAGAATATAATTTTAATTCAGAAATCATGATTTATTTAACGCTTGTCTGCAAACATTTACAAAGTATTTATGAGTTAAAGCTGATTAACATTTTTTAACAGTGAATTTAACATTTTAATCGTACAACTTTATTATGTACATATTTGCATATTCTAATATTTTTTACATATTCATATGTATATCAAAGACTTACAGGCGGAACTTAATACTTTTTTTTAATTTTCAATTTTTTCTTTCCAAACACAAATCTTTACATTTGTATGTTATATTTATGGGATCTCTGTTCATGCATATTTATAACGTTTATCGCACCCCAAAGAGAGTGTGGTTGTGATACTTTTAGATATAATTTAATGAAATTAAAAGTGTTAACATCAAAAAATATTTATTTTATGTTTTTAACGCGTGAAAAATTTTGATAGAAGTATTAAAAAGTTTGTCGCTGTTAGACTCGAAAAAAACTTAGTTATAAAGGAATTAATATCCTTAATATCATAAAAATATTTATCGTAATATTGTTTAAAAATTAATAAACACCTATTCATATATGTAGTCGAAACTATAGACTACGCTATAGACAAGACTATTGACTAGACTATACAATAGACTATAGACTGGACTATAGACCAGACTGTGCAACAAACTTTAGACTAGTCTATAGACTAGACTTTAGACTAGACTATAGACTAGACTATAGACTAGACTATAGACTAGACTATAGACTAGACTATAGACTAGACTATAGACTAGACTATAGACTAGACTATAGACTAGACTATAGACTAGACTATAGACTAGACTATAGACTAGACTATAGACTAGACTATAGACTAGACTATAGAATAGACTAGACTATAGACTAGACTATAGACTAGACTATAGACTAGACTATAGACTAGACTATAGATTAGACTATAGACTAGACTATAGACTAGACTATAGACTAGACTATAGACTAGACTATAGACTAGACTATAGAATAGACTATAGACTAGACTATAGACTAGACTATAGACCAGACTATAGACTAGACTATAGACTAGACTATAGACTAGAATATAGACTAGACTATAGACTAGACTATAGACTAGACTATAGTCTATAGTCTATAGACTAGACATGAAATGACTAGACTATAGACTAGACTGTAGACTAGACTATAGACTAGACTGTAGACTAGACTATAGACTAGACATGAAATGACTTCAATAATTTACTTTGACTTCGTTCAAACTATTACATATAACAGACATACAAATGTCTGTACATACTAAATACACTTAAACATTTTTATCTAATCGGTCAAAATTATAGCATTTAAATTACAAACAATTCTTAATTACGCGAATTTATCTTTATTGTGCATATATAAGTGTCTATTTTTATTACTTATCAATATGATGAATACTTCGTAAATTGTGTAGAAATTCATAAAAAACTAAATGATAAAATCTAAAAAACATGCACAAAATTTTATAAATATATATTATTCAAATTTATGAACTCAACATATTTTTTAGAAACACAAAATTTTCAAAGACTTTTAGTGAAACCCTCGTTTTCATATTTTGTTTACTAACTCGACGTCATTGTCAATGATTTGGCGTAAGTTCAACCGTCTAGTAGTAGACTTGTTGGGATTGCCTTTTATATCGTCGATAATAAAAACCTGTTCGTTAAAAGCTACTACCAAATTATCAAATCATTTTTTTTGTTTAAATGAGTACTGATTTTTTAATATTTGTTATCTCAACATTGTTGTATAGATATTTGTATTCGTAACTATTCGTTGAACATGATGATGACTCGATTATTTTTTTGTGGCTTAATAATAATTACAACTTTATAAATAAATAGCTCTGAGAAATTTATCAGTATTCGAAAAGTGGTAGAGCAAGCAAGTATGGAACGTTGGCAAAATAAGGTAGCTGTGATAACGGGTGCCGGTTCAGGCATAGGTGCTGCCACTTCTAAAGTTCTCGTGGAAGAAGGCATGATTGTTGTAGGTTTTGACATACGTTTGGATAGTATGGAAACTAAAGTTAAGCCAACAATGGCTGCTGATAAACAGCACAATTTCCATTATTACAAATGTAATGTGGGAGACGAGGAGAGTGTTAAGGAGGCTTTTAAATGGGTGGAAGAGCAATTTGGTGGCGTAGATGTTTTAATTAATAATGCTGGTCTTTTAAGAACAAGCAGTATATTGGCTGGGAACAATTCACAAGATCTTAAAGATATCATTAATGTTAATGTAATGGGTGTTGCCTGATGTACACGAGAAGCATTTCATTCAATGAAAAAACGTCAAGTTGATGGTCATGTTATTCTCATTAACAGTCTGGCTGGACATAAAGTTCCACTTTTGCCTGGTATGAGTTTTAGCATTTATTCACCCTCAAAACATGCTGTTACTGCCATGACTGAAGTATTTAGGCAAGAATTTAAAGCTGAAAAGACTAAAATTAAAGTAACTGTAAGTTGTTGTAAAGATGATTAATTTGATTTATTGTTGTAATTAAAACTTGTTATTTCCATATTTATTTAGAGCATTAGTCCAGGTGGTGTTAATACCAACATAATGGGTAAGGATTGCCCAATGCCTGATGATATACCCATTTTACAACCTGAAGATTTGGCTGATGCTATTTTGTTTAGCTTAAAAACACCTCCTCATGTACAAATTCATGAATTAACTATTAGGTCGGTGGGTGAATTAGTTTAATCTTTATTTATTATTATTTATGATGCCACAATTGTTTTTAAGGAATTAGAAAATTGTTTGTTAAAAAAAATTTGTTTTGTGCATCAGATATTTATTTTATTTGTTTTTAATGGTATATTTTGTTATCAATTTTTAGTAGATAGAGTTTTTATGAATGTCAATGCTCTACCTCTAGCCATTAATATTTATAAAATGAATTACATATTATGTGAATTGTTTGACTTGTATTGGGATACCAATATTGTTAAATCAATGTTTAAAATTAATTCCAAAATTTTTAATAAATTTTTTTATTTATAACTAACCAAAATTTGATGAAAATTCTTTTTATATATAATTTTATATAGATTACCTCATATTTCAGGTCGTTATATGGTATTCTTTTGCTCATGTTTTGGACCTCGTAACGCGTTCGATAGGTAAACATCCTCAAGTCTATTTTTCGTTATAGCAAGTACATTTACTTTTATTGCCTGGAAGACCATGTTAAGGTTATGGATCTCTAAACTCTTTCACATATACGGGACACCGCTGTCCCAAGATTTGTTTAAAATGTTTGTCGATGTGGAGCGTAATTTTGAGTTTACAGCTACAGTAAAAGGTTATTTCTAAAAAAAACAAGTAAGAGTTCTATACTCGGCTGTGCCGAATCTTATATACACTTCATCATGGTGTGTTAAAAAACAGTCAGTACCAAAAATTCCTCTTTTGCATCACTTTCTTCGAGCTCAACATGCTTAAATTCATTCATTCAATATTTTAGAAAATTGAAAAGAAGTACCCAGAAGTTATGGGTTCTACTCTAATTCCGACTCTACACACCTAATTTCATATTTCTATGTTCAATATTATACAAAATTCAAAAAAAAAACTTTTTAAACACAAAAAAATACCAAAAATTTCACTTTTTCCGGTTCTCAACTATTTCCGACTCTACATACTCAATTTCATGTTTCTAAGTTTAATATTATAAGAATTTCAAAAAGTACCTTTTGCAGAACGAAAAAGTACCAAAAAATCCCCATTAATTTGTTCTCGTCTAATCCGAGCTCTACATATTTAATTTCAGGTATTTTTTGAAAAACGAAAAAGTACCAAAAAGTTCGCATTTTCTGATTCTAACCTAATTCCGACACTACATACTTAATTTCATGTTTCTAGGTTGAAGTAGCTTTTGTAGTACGAAAAAGTACCGAAAAGTTCCCTTTTATGGGTTCTCACCTAATTCAGACTCTACATACTTAATTTCATATTTCTAGGTTCAATATTACAAAAAATTAAAAAAGTACCTTTAAAAAAAGTACCAAAAAGTTCACTTTTATGACTTCTTACTTAAGCCAGGCTCCACATAATAAATTTCATGTTTCTTGCCAATAAAAACATACTATTTGCTGATTTTAAATATATATCTACTTTATGGGGAAATTGTATTTTAGAAATTACAAACGGAATGACAAACTTATATATACCCTTCTCACGAAGGTGAATGGTATAATAAGTAAGGTTTTAGAATTTAATGTCACTACATGCTAAAAAGGATAATATCTTGTCTACCCTTCGAAAACACTTTTTCCATTTTTCATCAAAAATTATCAATTTATGTACTTCAAAATAAAGTGTGTTGCGAAGTCATATACAAAAAAAGTCTAGTGGTTTAGTTTTGTGCGTGAAAGGGTCAATATCCAATACGCTCAATGATACCACTGACTTACACCTGAAATCTAAGGTTTTTTATGATCATGTTCTAGATCGTCAAACTAGATCCCCAGATCAATTTTGCTCCCAGTTTAAAGGCATCCGTGTAATAACAGATTGCCGCTAGAGTCGGCTCTAATGTTCAGAATTGCCCGATCTCCTATTTATTCTCCTATCTCCTAAAATTTCTGCTATCGGTGAACAATCGGGTACATTTATTTTTTGAGTATAATCCTCTCAAATATAGTTTGTATGTATTTCCATCGGACAATTATCGAACTATAATTCTCAAGCTTTGGTTGACAAAATTATCATGGCCATACTAACATCCAAGAAACCTATTCGCTGAACTACAAGGCAGTGCATCAGTTCTTTTTAAATTAGTCTAATTACAGTTTTATAAAATAGTATATCATAGCGTGAAATAGATCCAATTTCGGTTGGTTGTTCTACACAGCGCCCAACATTGATGATCCTACATAGTAGTCTCATTAATTTAAAGGTATTTAAACCTATCAGTGACTGATTTATAATCCTATCTAAGAGCCGATCAAAATGCAGCTCTCTTACAATTTTGATATCTCCTAACTTGAGTTTCGATATTTCGGAATAAATACTACCCTTGCTGATTACACCTAAGTGAATTTCAATTATGTAGTAAGTAATTTCGAAATTTTTTAAACTATTTGGAAACTACCATCGATTTTCGCAGCATAAATAAATGGTTGGATTTCGGAATAAAAAGTTCCCTTGCTGCATGCCACCTATGCGAATTTCAATCATGCCGTTAACAGCACAGAAAAATGTGTTAAAATGAATTCCTCCCCGTGTCAAAATGGAATTGCCATCGGATTCCGCAGCATTATTGCATCATTGACTATGTATGTTGTTATTATTGTCTCTCTGTTAACATGACTTATGTCGTATCGTACATGTTGTACCACTGAGGACAGATGAGTAGTTTAATGGTCTCGACTACATCCCACAATATCCTGCCTATATCATCGACAACTGATTCTAATTGGACATGAGTTATGGAAAATATTTTTTTTATTTTCTGTACATTATTCACTCCATTACAGTTTTTATACTGTGTTCCCTATTACCCATCGTTTATTTAGTGTCCGAAGCATTTGAAGCTTATGTACCAAAGAGGAGTTTTCCTCCATTTTGCAAATTAAATCATTTAATAATGAAACCTTGTTTCGAATCGAACAAGGATCCTATATCATAATTGTTTTTTAGATATCAGAGTGTTAGTTGCTTTCTCGTATCGATGAATAATTATGCCAATTGATGATCGCCTCCTCAAGGTTGTTTCCACCATCATTGATATTGCAGTAAGTATCCTTGTCGAGGCTATTAGTAGCATAGTTTCCAGTAAGAACATTTTCGATTCTTAACGAGTAGTAAATAAGTGTCATTTCAGTGTTAAAGCACATAAATACTGTATAAATAGAAAATTTTTTATAAATTCTCCTTTTTATAGAAAATTTTCGTGAATTTCTTTAACTGTTTTTAATAATAGCTTATCAAAGGTTTTTGGAATAATTTATTATGAATAAGAATATATAACCTTTGGGGGTACACTTTTGATATAAATTATGTTTAATTGACGTCACCGTTAATGACATATCAACAATGGACTGATTGTGACTGCACTTTATATGCTTTTGATAAAAGGCTTGTAAATATTGTTTTAAAAAAATTATTATCTCTTAACAATTGTCGAAAAGATTGTTTCCTTATCGCTACACTTTTGATTAGATATTTAAACTCATGCAATGATAATTCGATTATTTCTTTGGTTATACAATGTTTAAACATTTTTCCATTAAACTAACAAAAAAAATATTGAATTGTCAGTAACAAAAGAGCATTAGAGCAGTAGAGGATTATGGAACGTTGGCAAAACAAGGTGGCTGTGGTAACGGGCGCTAGTGCTGGCATTGGTGCCGCCACTTGCAAAGTGTTGGTAGAACAAGGTATGATTGTTGTTGGTCTAGCCAGACGTTTGGTTAAAATGAAAACTAAAGTTTTGCCAACCATTGCCGCCGATAAACAGCACAATTTCCATTGTTTCAAATGTGATGTGGGTGATGAGGAGAGTGTTAAGGAGGCCTTTGAATGGGTAAACACACAATTCGGTGGTGTAGATGTTTTAATTAATAATGCTGGTGTGGCGAGGTCAACCACTTTATTGGCTGAGAACAACACACAGGATTTGAAAGACGTCATTAATACAAATGTTATGGGTGTTGTTTGGTGTACGCGTGAAGCTTTTCACTCTATGAAAAGGCGTAAAGTCAATGGTCATGTTATCATCATCAACAGTGTGGTTGGACATAACGTTCCCATTTTACCGGGTATAAGTTTAAATATTTATCCATCGACCAAACATGCTGTTACCGCTATGACTAAAGTACTTAGGCAGGAATTTTCGGCAGAAAAGACAAAAATTAAAATCACTGTAAGTTTTTCCTTGCGGATACGAGATGATTAATTAGTTGTTTGTTTTTCTGTCTGTTGTTAACAAAACATGTTTATATCTCTATGTATTTAGAGTCTAAGTCCTGGTGGTGTTCAAACAGAAATAATGGGTGAAAATACTCCAATGCCTGAAGGTATGCCCGTTTTACAAGCACCAGATGTAGCCGATGCGGTTTTGTTTTGTTTAAAGACTCCACCTCACGTGCAAATTCATGAACTGACCATTAAGCCAATGGGTGAAATGATTTAAAATATTTCGCCGACTGATGTCAACATGTTGTGAGATAAGATTTGCTAATGATTAATTTAAAATTAAATTATAAAAATGGTGTGAAAAATGGTATTTTGATTTTTTTCATATATGTAGTGGTGTGAAATGTCAGACAATAAACTAGGCAAAACTATAGACTAGCTTATAGAGTATAGATTACACTAGACTATAGACTAGAATATAGACAAAATTATAGACTTGATTGTAAACAAGACTACTAGAATATGGACTAGACTATACTATAGACTAGACTATAGCACAGACTAAAGACTAGACTATAGACTAGGCTATAGCTAGACTATAGATTAGACTACAGACTAGACTATAGACTAGACTATAGACTAGACTATAGACTAAACTATAGACTAGACTATAGACTAGACTATAGACTAGACTATAGACTAGACTATAGACTAGACCATAGACTAGACTATAAACTAGACTATAGACTAGACTAGACTGTAGACTAGACCATAGACTAGACTGTAGACTAGACCATAGACTAGACTGTAGAATAGCCTATAGACTAGTCTAGAGGCAGTAATTTGCAAAAAAAACTAAGTTTTGAAAATGTCAGATTTGATGGGAAAAACTTCAAATTGGTAAGAGTGATCATAGAAAAGCTTAAAAGTAACCTTTAAGATATGCAAATACATATATACATATTACTGTCTTATATTTATTATGGCATTTTAAGTTTTCGCATTTATAAAGCATTTTTTACTGTATGCAGAAAAATATAAAAAGAAAATAATATATACACAACTTCCGATTTTCACATCAAAACAGTTTATACATTAACCTCACTTTTTATTAAAAATTGCTAACTCCTCTGTAACATACATTATATTTATGGTTTTTCCTATATTTATCCACGGGATTTACAAATTTTCTTTTTCAATTTGGCCTTCAGGCATAATAATATTATATTTTATATATAAAAAAATATTAAAATATAGTTGCAAAAATAAGCATGCCACAACAATTTTTACAGATACAATTACAAAGATACGATCATACATACGGAATACCATACTACTATCTCGATTACAAACATACAAAATACAGTTGGTTTTCAAATAAATCTAATAAACTGTTAAGTTGGTGTGATGACAGGAATTTCTGGTTATTTTGTTCTTCTCTCCCTCTCTTCTGTTTCTATGACAACATCAGCATCAATGCCACTATCACAAGTCGCCACTGTTGCACCGTTTAAATTTGTTTATGTCAAGCAACCAACTAGCCTAACTGTGGCTAGTTGTGATTTTCCTTTCCAGCATCAGCAATTGTTGTTATTTTCTATTCCCATAAATCTAATGTCTAATTATACCCTACACAATTTATGATCTTCTTCTATATTCATTCGATTCATTATAGTATTTGATGCATGCTGAATACCAATCGTCTGATAATATATGTTGGGAGTAGTCGAACTGATTTGATCACATTAGTTTTAATTAACTGTTCATCACAGAACCCCAATACTAATTAATTTCGGAAGTGTCACAGAGAGAGAATAATTACAAATTTGACCTCGTGAACTCGATCGCCGAAGACTATTTATCTATAAAATAAACTATCGTAATATCTAATCGTAATATCGTAATTGTGGGTATTTCAAGAAAGGACTTGGTAGCAATTTCCTCTGATCGTTCTTAACCAGCCAATAAATTATCTACTTGTTTTTCTTATAAAAGTGGTTGTAGTCGTTTTGTTTCTTCTCTGGTCTTTTCTAAAAAGTGGCTTTTGTCATTTAAGTAAAAGTAGCCATATTTATTAAGAAACTAAGGAAGGAGAAGAAGACGACCGACTCATAAACGACATTACTATTCCAAGTTTTCTAGTGACCAACGTCTGCTAAGAAAATAAGTACAGACAGACACCAACATACACAAATATGTCATTAAAGTAAAAAAGGAAAAACCAAAAAAGAATGTTCAAGAATTCTTTAACGATTATCATTAGACTAAATGGTGCCATTTTGTCTACAAAAGATGTCAGATGTAGAAAAGTTCTTCTTCTACTACTTCTTGTTGGATTCTTGAGCTGTTTTTATTTACACATTTGTTCTTCTGTCTTTTATATGCATTGTTTTTCCTTCTTACACAGAAGGTATAATAACTTGTAGTGTGTGTGTGTGTGTCTCCGAAACTGTTCTATTCAGTGGATGCGAGTAAGTATTTATGACCAAGTTAGTGTGTGATAAATTCATAAAAAATAATTATTATTATTACCCGTACTTAAATAAAATAAAAATTGTTCTTGTTTCTTTATTTGTTGGTTTGTGTTATTCTTATAAGAGCTATGAAGGACATTCCTTTCAACACAAGCAAAAAAATAATGGTTTCTTATAAATAACACAAGTGTGGAAGTGTGTTTTTGGTTTGAGTGTTTAATTCCTTGGAATTGCATTGTTTAACAAGTCGTCTTTAACATTTAATTTTCCTACTTATTCTTCCTAAAAAGTATTCAAAATTATGGCAATTAGAAAATTGTCTACATTCCATTTAAATACTTGCGTACATACATTATTTTTCTGTTATACGATTCATTCTAATACCATTATCATTGCTGCAGCTTTTGTAACTGTTGTTGAAAAGAAAAAAAATTTAAAAACATAATAAGAAAAACTATTATGAAAATCTGTTATAATTTATATACATTTCGCCATTATTATTTGTCAAAGTGGTAATTGCAGTTTATACTCACACACTGAGCTACTCCTTTAGTCAGCCACTCACTTAATCACATACAATTTTCTAAGCGAATACACTAAAAGAGAATATGTGGGCAAATTATATTGCTCTCAAACAATGAATCTAATAATGTAACAGATTTCCCGGTATTATAACCGCTGTCCATAAATTGTGTACACCAACCATCTCAGAAGGTGCAACAGATTGAGTTTTTTTTTTTGGACCAGCACTTAAAGAATGATCCCTTTGTTTTGGAACTGTTTATGGAAAGAAGTAATGTTTGTGTACATTCGATTCACGGAATCTGTTTATATTACAGATGATAGGAAAGGCTTACGCAGGGAGTTTATTCCTTATAAGGCTAAATAAACGATGTTTTCCCTTATATAAATGGTGCCACTCGATCACAAAAGGATATGTTCTTAATAAAATTTGCGAGTGTCGCGAATAAGTTTTCTAATGTCAAAGAAACGCATTCCGTTGTAATAACGATAAAAAATGTGACACGAAAACTACATTGCAATGGTAGTAAAATTCTCTTTACTAGTGTTAGATAACCTATTATCTCCGGTAAGTGCTTTCGCCCAATCCTGTATGCTAGACCCAAAATAGTCTTGGATGTACCGGCCCATGTATTACAAATAGGTTGGACACCACATTATATTCCCATGCTCAGAACATTAAGAGCCTATAACTCCTTAACATTTACATCATCTATATATCAGGAAAAAACATGTTGCTTCTGTCGTGCGTTTAAATACAAAATTGAGTCTAACGGGCATTGAAGTCAAAAAATCAATAGAGTTATATACTTTCTATGTATAAAATAAAATATTCTTTGAAGCACCGAAGTGCTTTAGCCCTATTCTGTAAGAAAAAAGTCTTTGAAGATCCGGCTCATGCATTAGAGATAGTTCAACATTGCACTATATTTCCATGCCCAAAACATTAAGAGCCCCTAATTCCTTAACATTTATATCATCCATAAATTAAGATGAAGTATATAGCTTCATAATGTCTTTTATTATTAATATATAAATATCATTTTGAGTCTTTCATGCTTTGAAGTCTCAAAAACCCCTTTTGATTGAATGTTTCTTTAGCGAATCATTTATGTTCTGTCTGTCATAGATGCCCAGCAAAAAAAATGAGGAAGAAGAAGTAGAATTTTCACCACAAATTACATACTTGAAGTACTTCCAATTTTGATGAAAAACCTATGAATTTTACATTAGCATGTCATTGGAGGGATTTTGTTCATTTTTGACAACTATGAACTACATCTTATCTTATTCATAGAGGCAATAAAAATCCGATATTTGGATGTCAAAAATAAACCGAATTCATTAAATGACATGCTTATGTTAATTTCATTGGTTTTTCACCAAAGTTTGATGTACTCTGAATATGCTATTTGTAGTGACTTTTCTACATCTCTTTCCTCACTTTTAACTGGGTTTTCATTTGTAAGAAAATATTTGGTTTATAATTCTCTTAAGCTAGAAGTAGTGTTTTTTGACGCTGGTTCGTCTATTAGCTTATCTCTTAAGCATTCTATTCTTAAGCATTCTATTCTTAAGCATTCTATAACATGCAGCAATGTAACATCAATTCCTAAAAAGAAAGAGGCTAATACCAGTAAGTCATAAAGTTCGGAGTACGGGAGACCTACTAGCCCTTATTCTTGCTCCTGCTCGGGCAATTAGAAATGTCCAGCTAAAATTTTAAACTTTATCAATCCAGTAGTGTAATGTTTCGTTTACTCTAAAAATAATCAAAGGAACTAGTAATATCCTTTACACCTCTAAAAGTAAAAAAATTTTGCAAATTTCATAATAATGTCAACGAAATGTCAACCTACTTTTTGACATTTATCATATTTATATTTTCTAGTAAATCATCATAAATAGATTGACGGTTGAACAGAAGGACGTGCATTATGGCGACCGCTACCATACTAGTAACGGACTTATCAACTGGTCTCCAAGATCGTGCGACTTGATCAATAAATTTTTTAAATTTCAATACATTTTCTATTCAATTTGATTCTAAAGAATTTTAAATCGAAAATTTTTCTAAAATCCTTTAAATATGAGTAAATATTTAAATTCCATATACATACTTAAGTGTATTCCTTCCTGCCTTCATAACAATTTTGCCAGAGTGTTTTTTTTTGTTTATTTGCAACAACATTCTTTGAATAGCACACATGAAAATAAATCATGTGTTGCAGCTGCATTTAAACTGCAATTTGTTTGTTAAGAAGTGATGGTTTTCAACCCTCTCTTCTCCTGCCCTCTGCGCGCTTACACCACTTATAAAATATCTTAGATATGTATGTACGAAGAAATAAAGAAAAACTAAACTTGAAATCAGTTCAAGTTTAAAGCAGTTAATACAGAAAGGCGGAGGGGAAAAATATAGTAAAAATGTCTTTAATATACAGGCACGTTTTGTCAGAGATTAAAAATTATGAACAAGAAAATCTGGTCAAAATAGTAAAAGTTTTTGTAGTCATATTTCGTTTAGTTTTTTTTTTTTCAGTGATTACCATGATTATTTAAGTGAAACTTTTATTTTGTTTTTTTTCCTTGCTATCGTTATGATTTGTTTATTAAAAGAAGTCTCTGCATATGCGACAAGTTTGTATTGATTTGTGATATAAATCTTATAAAAAAATTAAGACAACTTAATTGTGATAAGAATTATTTACTAAAATAAACAAATTTAGTTTATGACTAACAAAGTATTTTTTTTTAATTGAAGTCAATAAAGAGAAAATATTTTTTGGTATGTAATTAAAATAATAAAATAATATAAACGATTTTCTTTAATTTTTTAGTAGATTTTTTTGCATGCAGTTAAGCGAAAAAAGGGGGAAATTAACGTTTGAATGCTTTTGCTATTTTAATTTTCATTGTTATGTAGAACTTAGAGAAAATTAACTGCATTGTCTTTGTGTAAATTCTAAAGTAGTTATTAATTTCAAGAAAAAATAGTTTGGTATGTTATACAATGTACTAGAATTAAAACTTAACCATGTCAGATCCGAAAAAACGCAAATACGACGAAACTTAGTAACGTTGCGTTGTTAACATTACAACAATTCGTTGTCGAAATCTAAATTTTATACGCATCGTTGTTAACAAACGTGGGTAGTTCACTATTGACAGCCGTTAGATTGTTAATTATTTAGTTGGTTAGTTAGTTAGTTAGTTAGTTAGTTAGTTAGTTAGTTAGATAGTTAGGTAGTTAGTTAGTTAGATAGTTAGTTAGTTAGTTAGTTAGTTAGTTAGTTAGTTAGTTAGTTAGGTAGGTAGGTAGGTAGGTAGTTAGTTAGTTAGTTAGTTAGTTAGTTAGTTAGTTAGTTAGTTAGTTAGTTAGTTAGTTAGTTAGTTAGTTAGTTAGTTAGTTAGTTAGTTAGTTAGTTAGTTAGTTAGTTAGTTAGTTAGTTAGTTAGTTAGGTAGGTAGTTAGTTAGTTAGTTAGTTAGTTAGTTAGTCAACCGTATGAAATACACCTATGCCTCAAACGGGTCTATTACGCGCTCCTTTACTTAAGACCTTCGGTATGAGCATTAAACACTAACCCATCAGAAGCCACAGTTCACATAATGGAATTCAAGAAATTCCTCGATTATGACTAAATTAATAGATGGGAATCGAAAAACTAATGTTCACATGGTGTACATCTCTTGTACAATATTTATAAAGTTTTGGACCACTTACATCTCTGCAGTTCGACTGGACAGTCCCGAACTGACCACTTAACCTACCACTTGTGGTAGGTTACCCAGGTGACCGACCATTTTGTCATGGGCTTGTCCTACGAGGAAGTCAATCGTCAATCGTCACTCTACACCCTACACTCTCGCTTACAAAGGGGACACTAAAGTGACAACTGTTTTTCGGAAGTACAAAAAAACAACTTTTAAGAGTATAATATCTATGTTGCTTGAGGACAGTAAAAAGACGACAGTCTCCGCTCCCGCTTATAAAGAGGACACTAAAGTGACGACTGTCTTCATTCTCGATTACAATGGGTACATTCGGAACGAATGACCCAAAACATACGAATTACGATCATCCAGGCGGTTAGCTATTAGTGGAAATTTCTGTCTTTTTCATATGCATTGACTCTTTGTCGAACTGTTGGGATACTATCTTATGTACATGTGTATGTAAATACATATGTACAACAAAGTAGCGTGTTTCATTTTGCTTTATCTCCTTTGCCAATTATTAAAATATTCTTTGAAATATTTCTATTTGTTTGGTTTTTGTTTTCCTCTTCACATTTCTTTACATTTACTTTTAACCCAAGTTTTTGTTCTATTTTTGAGAAAGTTTTTCTGCAGACACAAAGTGATTGTTTTAAGCAAAATTATTATTTACAAAGCAATTCTCATAGATTTTAATTACAAATTCCATTTACTACACATACATAAAAACATACAAAGAAATATTCATACACTTTATTACACATACACACATTTATCCAAACATACATTGCAACATTTATTCAAAAACTTTTGTTTACAAATTATAATTAATTATAAATTTTTTTCTGGTTCTCTTTGCATTTACAGTTTAGTTTAGTTTTAGCTGGTAATGAATTATGGCCAATGGAAAGGCCAGATGGTATGCCAAACATAGTCTCATTAGAAGTGATGTGCGGTAAGGATCACATGGATGTACATTTAACATTTTCCCATCCATTTGAGGGTATTGTTAGTTCAAAGGGTATGTTTTTGTTTGTTTGTTATAAAAGCAATTGTTTTAATTTGAATTTTTTTAATTTTATATTTCTTTGTTTTAGGTCAACACAGTGATCCACGTTGCGTTTATGTACCCCCATCGACGGGTAAAACTTTTTTCTCATTCAGAATATCATATTCAAGATGTGGCACTAAACCAGATTTAAATGGACAGTTTTATGAAAATACGGTAAGTTTATAATTAAATAATTTTAAATGTAAAAATCTATATATATGGAGAACATTTTTTGCAATCGAGAATTTGTAAATGGTCATTTGTTATATTATAGTGCACTTAAAAGAATTAAAATCTAATTTGAGAATCCTTTAGAAAACCAGCCGACACAAATTTGAGTATATGGATATTTACGTTATTGATTGAAATTTCATTGTTCAAAATTTTTTAATTCTTGTAGAATGGGCCAACCTCAGAGAAGCCGTTTTATCCATTCGTCTGGATATCGTTCTGAAATGTGTCCATTATTTTTTACAAACGTACTGGATACTGCATGATTGGGAACATGTGAAAACGATTTCAAGACGACGGAGAAGGATCAAGTTGCTATTTCGTAAATGACAGGATAACAAGTGTAGGAATTTAATTTACCAAAATGCTCTTTGGCGCTGAAATCTATATCGAGAAAATACTGATTACTTAGTGCTTTCTCGGATTCATTTTGAAACAATATGACAATAATTAACAATACTAGCTAACTTTTTAAAACCTTCATTATACCCTACACCATTTTAGTGGGGAGGGTGTAATGGGTTTGTGCTGATGTTTGCACAATAATATTGGTCCTATACCAACCTTAAAGTATACCAATCGGCTTAGAATCACTTTCTGAGTCGATTCAGCTATGTCCGTCCGTCAATGTAAACCTTGTAATCAAACTACAGGTCGCAATTTTGAAGATAATTTAATGAAATTTTGTACATGATCTTCTATTATCCCAGGGACAAAGTCTATTAAAAACATCGGTTCATTATTTCACCTAAACCCCATAAAACTGAACCCCCAAATAGGGCTTGTAAACTTTGTAATTAAACTGCAGGTCGCAATTTTGGAGATAATTCAATAAAACTTGAAACTATATCATCTTCTATGGTACCGTAGACGAAGCCTATTAAAAATGGTTAAGATCGGTCCATTATTTCACCTAGCCCCCATACAACTGAACCCCCGAATAGGCCTTGTATACATTCTAATCAAACTACATGTCGTAATTTTGGAGATAGGTCTGTTAAGTTCATAATTATGTTTAGTATACTCATATCTCGACACAAAGCTGCAAAACCAAGTTCTATACTAGACTTGATAACCCTCACGAATTCTATTACAATATGTCCTCATGTGACCCTTATATGAGAATAAACGACTTATGTATATCTAAGGCAAGGAACAATACAACTAAAACACATTTTATATTTGTAAAAGGTTTATTGTATAGTGTTGGTAAACATTAGTGTAGGAGCAATATTTTTAGGTGTTACAAACATCAGCACAAACTCCAAATACTCTCTCCACTATAGTGGTGTAGGGTATAAAAAGTAACTTTTCAATTGAAACGCTAGGCCAACCATATATTCCACGCATTTTTATTTCTATTACGGAAGATGTTTTCAAAAAGGGTGCTTTACTAATGAAACAATCTCTTTTTAGCAGTTAGACATTTAAAAATATCTTTATTCATTTATAATTTTGAGATACGCTTTATTCTAGATATTAGATGTCTTTACAGATTCCGATCATTTTTATTTCTTATGAATTAATAATTATTTATTTAATTCTTGCCATATTTGCAACGCTCATTTATTGACCTCGCCTATTTTAATTCATAATACATATAATAGTAATAATACAAGAACTATACAAAGTTCAATTACAAGACTAGCTAGTTTTTGTACCTTGCAGATTCTGTTCTGGTTTCTATAGCTTTTCGGCAGAAAAAGAGAAACAAGGCCCATAATAGATATTATGATCTTAAAAACTACTATATCTTACGATGACTTAGGAGCAAGAGTAAAGGTTCTTAATATCTCTCATATTTCACTCTCAAAGAGCTTAAAGGCCTTGAATTAAGGCATAAATAAAAACTTTTTAATTTATATAACTTCATCTTTAAGACTTTAAGACAAAAATACTTTTGCACACACGAAGTATTTAATCATTTAACATTTTCTGTTATAATCTACTTTGGAATCATAAAAAACTATTATAATTTTACCACAGCACTTTCTACAGCATTGAAAAAAAAAAAAATACAAATCACTGATTATTTCAAAAACCAATAAATCTTTTCCACACAAATAAACAATTAAGCTGATTTTAATCGTTTAAACATACATGAACTTCCCAAAAACAAAAGACCCTTAAAAATCAATAAAAAAAATCGTTTAAATAAAACCGAAAATTGTTGAGATCAAAAATTCAAAAAAGAATATACCCTGCAACAAAAGCTTCATAAAAGAGCAAAAGATTGTTATGACAAGATATTTTTTAAATGGTTTTTTTTCGATATTTTATTGAAACTTTTTTTTGGGGGGGGATTACTCAATGGATACAAATTTGTTTGCGATAGTTACCAGCAAAAGAGAGGAATATCGATGAAAAACCCACAGGATAGTTGCACTTGTTGTTTCTGTGGCAAAAATGTTGTTTGTTGTTACTTATACTTTTACTATATGCTGAACCAGCACTGAACCATTTTTGATGTGCTGCCGCTAAATGTTGATTGCAACTTCATGTAATTTTATTTCATTGTTTACATGTGAAATATTTTACTGGTGTTTGTTTTTTTTTTACTGTTTTCAAGTCCGCTTTTTGTACGAATGTTAAATACAAATATTTGTATGTTTGTTTATATTCATTCATGGATTTTTTTCTTCTTCGTTATTCCAGGTGGTCGTGCAATATGACAAAGATCTGTTGGAGGTCTGGGATGAAGCGAAACGTTTGCGTTGTGAGTGGTTTAATGATTATGAGAAAACAGCATCGAAGCCACCAATGGTAATTGCTGATCTAGATGTAATACAATTGGATTTCAGAGGTGAGTAAATATACATGTAAAGACAAGAAGAAGAAGAAGAAAATTAAATTAAACGTTGTTTTACCAATGGGAATACAAGGTTTCTTGGAAATACTTTTAAAATGGTTTAGTAAAAAATTCGTTTCTTCTTTCACAGGCGATAATGTTGATTGCTGGATGGAAATACAACATGGTAAAGGTCCATGGGCACCACCAGTAAGCGGAATTGTTCCTTTAGGTTCTACGCTTACTCTTGTGGTGGCGATTAATGATTATCGTGGTAAGTAGTTAGGACTTTAAATGTAGATTTTAATTTAGGTCATATTAATGCAAATTGATTTTAAAATTAATATATTGTTTTTAGATAACGTGTGAGTATTTTGAACAAAAATTTTAATTTTAACAAAATATATAAAGTTTTTACTTAAAGTACTTTCACGTTATTTAGATACAACACATATGTAAGTGTTATTTATACTCCAAAGCAACTACAAAGATATGTCCAATTCACAATATGTGTTGTAAGATTGTATCGTTGTATGTAGTAATTTGTTTTTGTTTCAAAAAACAATTTATTTGACAAATTTGTAAACAACTCTACAACGATTCGACATTGATTGTGTATTGGACAATCTATAACACTGATGGATTTTTTACTGACTGTTATCATGAGAGATCAGGTTAGATACATAGAAAATTTTATTCTAACTTATGTTGATCATTAATCTAGAGGTTATTAGAGAAAATGAAAAAGTAATTTACTTATATACTTTCAAAACAATTCGAGACAATGATAGCAGATTTGAAATCATGGGCAAAATAATTCCACACGATCACCTGAAATAATGGAACATTAAATAGAAATAAGAATTGTGTACATTTGTGTAATATCTCTTCGGAAAATTAAAGATGTACCTACTTCCCTCCATATAATTTTTTTCTCCAATTTTCATGTTAATGTGAGTAATTTCTAGATCTGAGAGTTACAGAAACTGGCCAATAAGTGTTGAAGTGTTTTACGTGAACACCTGCCGTTTTGACCTTATATCTATCAACTATAATGTAAGCCCCTTAATCTCAACCAGTACACTTGTCATTTATCCGCACATTTATAATCAAAAACATCGGACATACTCACTCTTAGAATTTTAATCGGATTGAATAGCACTACCTCCAAAATTACATACACTTGACACCAAATCATCAGTCCTCTGTTGACTCGAAGGAACGTCTCCATTAAACGAAAAAAGACTAAGTCTCAAACTCTGACATTTGGGCTAACGGTTCCTGTGTTATTCGATTATAAGGATTTATTGTTCGACTTCAAATCATTCAATTGAGATCACCAGTTTATAGTTTCGGTAGACTAAAGGTATTAGTAGCACCACTTTTCCCCGGATTGAACTAACACAATAATTTGAAAAGTTATCATGGATACTGAGTTTTTCAGTCCTATGGAGCACAAAAAGACTCAATAACAGTCAAGATGTAACTTAAAATGTTTTCAACATATACATATATCTCCTTTCTTATGGATCCATGTAGTAAAAAAACTTCTGTAAATTGTGGTAACCTCGTAGCAGCATAGGTGGGAGTTAAATGATAATTATGAATTGGAGTCATATATCCTCTCTTAGATAAAGAAATCACCTATTTATTATCGATGGAAAGGGATTAGATAAGACAGTACACTTCAAATTAGGAAGTTGTCCTTTTGATCAAAATACCAACAAGAACATACTATGAAGGATAAACAATCTCATCTTGTTTAGTCGATGAGATCTATGCCTTTGGTTTTCACGGTAACCAAAGGTTTCAGAAAATATCGTAATGGTTTTATCGGTTTCCACCTAACAATTATTGTATCAATATCATTAATTTACAAAAAACAAAATGTTCCTATTTAGTAAAGATTTTAGAATTTGTTTGCATTATAAAGTAAAAAGTTGATCTAATAAAACAAAACATTAATAAATAACATTTTTCTCTCTCCTACAGGCGAATTTGATATGCGTGTTAAATCCTGTGTAGCTTCTGATGGTTCCGGCCATGTCATCAATCTTTCGGATGAGTTTGGTTGTGTTTTACGACCTAAAATGATATCACGCTTCCTAAAAGCTCGAGCTCCGGACGAGAGAGCCACTGTCATAACATATGCTTTCTTCCATGCCTTCAAATTTCCCGATGCTCTAAGTGTGCACATCAAGTGTAAGGTGGAGATTTGCAGACATGGATGCTTGGATCATTGCCAGCTAAATGAAAATGTCAATGAACGTAAAGATGTCCTAATGAATGACAATATGATCAATCAGAATAATTTGTTAAGTGATATGAGCAATGGTGGTTTAGGTGGTGGCGGCGGAGGAGGATTAGCTGGAGGCAGTTTGAGTGGAGGTATGGGCCACAGTCCTAATGGGGTACATCATAATAGTATGGGTGGTCAAACCAACGATATGGGTATGGGCAATCCTGAGGCAGGCCTTCATGATCATGATATTTTCTATGATGACATCATACACAATCGCAAACAATTGTCTCAAATCAATAGTGGTATTGCTAATATCTTGGATCAATTTAATAATGTGCATGAAAAGAATGCCAATTTACCACCACGACCAGTGCACGAAGATCCTGAGGAGGCAGATTTGGAGGATATTTTCGGTGAGGAAGAGCTTGCTGAATTGGATGAAGCTCAATATATGGAATTGCGCAAGAGTGGTAAATTTCCACATGGTCCCCGGCAGTTGGCACAAAAACGCATGGGTGTACCAATGGCAGGTCCAAGATCTTTAGAACCTAAAGACAAAGATGAACAGCCAAGACCAGTTTATAGACCTCAAGCTGAGGCCCTGAAGCAGTCACGAGAAGATCATATTGATTTGGATCAGCACGAAGAGGAAGAAAAATCTAAGGAAGCTGCCAACAACACCCAAGATGGAATACCTCGTCGTAGAAGACGTTCCATAGTAATATCAGATCGTAAAGTGCGCAGTGCTGATGTAGGTGTGAGTGGTCTTTATGATGTTATCTCCGAAGCAGATTTGGCCTTCTCACCCGATACAAAACAGGAGGCAGTCACAGTTTTCCAAGGCAAAATAAGCGAAGAAGTTGTGTATGGCATTTGTATGCCGGTACCTGGTTTCAGCATACTCTTTATTGTGGTAATTTCGGCCACTATTGTGTCGGCTTTAATAGCTGGTTCCCTGCTCTATCGCTATCAACTGCAAAAGGAGGCTATGGAGAAACAAACACCCATGCCTCTGCAGGGTACACTCGCCTCATGGATGACTCTCAGACTATTCCGCATGCGTGAACAACAACATCAGCAAAGTGCTCAAAATGCTGCTGCTGTGGCAGCTGTTCAAAACTCTCTAGCTGCCGCTGCTGCCAGTTTAACCCATGAGTCCGTACAATAATTTAGGCTTTTCCCGAAACCTTTTTCTACATATTTAAAACAAAAATGTTTGTTTTCATAGAAAATTCTAAAGAAATTAAAGTTTCGTTTGGATGTATCAAAAAACCGACTGAAAATCTAAAAATTGATTTATTTTATCTTTAAATTTCGGGCATAATTGCAATAGTTAATGTTTTATTTATTATTTCTTTTCTTTTTTTAATTATTTTGTTTAATTATATTTCTTTTGTTTTTGTAATTTGCAAATTTAACTTTTTATTTTTGTCAAAATTTTTTACTATTTAAAAAATTTAATTTTTTACTAGATTTTAAGGCTTTAATTTATTATTCTTAAATTATTTTATGTTTATTTTTTATTTAAATAAATATATTTATTTATTGGTGCTTTCTGTGGTGCATTTAGTTAAATCTACACAAATCATACTTTGACTATGAAAAACTCAATTTCAAATTAAAACTTGTCTAATACACTGAGAGAAAAAGTGTTTTAAAAATCTAACCAATAAGAATATTTTTTCAAAAAGTTACTTATACTTACTTAAAAAATTTAAATAAATTACAAAATTATAATTAAAATTACTAAATTTAATTTTATTTTCAATTATAAAAACTTTTCTCAAAGTGTATTAGACATTATTTTCGTTTTATTTATTTTTATTAATTTACTTAAAATATTTCTTATTTTCCTTTCATTATTTGTTTAAGTTTCTACAAAAATAATACAATTTGTATTTAGCTAATAATTTTGGGTCATTATTAAAATAATAATTGAATATTTATTTATTTCTTATTCGAAATTAAAATTATTTTTAAATTAAGTCGTAATGAATGTATTTTTTTGGAAAATTACTTAAAACAAAGTCAAACATATATGCTAAATTTTTGTAAATTTTAAATATAAAACAATTTGTATTGTTGAAAGCAAAAGCAATACAAACTTAATTAAAGAAATAAAAACTAATTTAATAAAAAATATGTATGTATATAATTCTGTCATTTATTATCTTTAGAACTATTGAGAGACCAATTTCCTGATATTAGCTAGTGGAAATTTTTTGTATTCCGAATAAATATGTTGTTACTTCGGTTCTGAAAATATTACCTTTAATTGTAATTATCATTTCTAAGTCATTATTTTCCATACAAAAAAAGTACTTAAATAAATACTTACAAATATAAAGTTCTTTTAAAACTCGTCACTACCCAGCAAAAACTCAGTAATGGGTTGTACTTTCATAACCACTTACTTTTCAATGACTATTTACTTACCGTCTGCATTACTTTGGAGTACTCGAATAATGACTTTCTTATAATCTGATATAAAATTACTTTATTTTCGACGTTGTCACAATGTTTGCACATTTTATTGAATTGTGTGGTAAGACTTGGTTTTATTACAAAGAAAACAACAAATAGCTAAGCAGTAGTGCAGTGAGTAGAACACTTAACTTACATACGAAAGTTCCTGGTTCGTATTCTCACTGGCTCCTATTTATTATTTTAAAAATCTACTTACTCAACAACTTCTTTGTAAGCATAATATGCTTTTTTAATTCCCTATTTGTAAACGAGCGTAGAAGTACCTGCCTTTAATGACATCACCGTTTTAAAATAATGAATTAAAAAAAGATGAAGTAGTGAAAAAGGGATTTTATTAACATTTTAACTCATTACTTTTCAATGTAAGTTTTTCCCGTGTATGTTGCAATTATTAACTCAATTATGAACGTTCAAGTAATTCGAGCTTATATGGACGTGGAGGTTGTCAATCGAAGTATGTTTTCTGGGTACTTTAAACAAACTTGTGCAAAATTGTATCATAATTGGTGTATATAGTATATTCCGGGAACTACTTGTATTGGGACTAGTTGAAGTCGTAAACCAATATTGTACATTTTCAATACCAAAAAAATCTTATTAATAAAGAATAATTGTACAGTTCTTTAGATGCTCCCCGTGTGTTATATATCATGATTTTATTAGACGCTAGACAAACATAGCTACCTTGTCTTACAATTTAATAAAACTCAGTCCAGTAACAAATTTTTGGTTTTATTGGTAAAGAACTTATGGGAGGTTAAAGTAGGACATTTTGGTCATACAGGGTTTTATTAAAACCCTATTGTCCAAGGGATAGATATTTCTTAATTTTTTCAAAAGCTATTGGTGTATGATTTTGGAACTCGGGTACTAACTATATAGGTCCAAATTCGGATAAATAGTTCTTTTTGAAAACATATTTTTTTAGCCAATTAATGTAGGTTTATATCCTTTCAGTTCTTTCTGCGATCAATATGATTTAAGTACGGAGTCGTTTGCAAATTTAATATACGAAAAGTCTATTCCTTGGCAAGAAGAGTAGAAATTATAATTTATTTATTAGAACTTACCACAAAGGAAGAATTTATTCTTCATTTGGTACTTTTTTGTTCTGACACTCTTTGTATGTATCAAAAACACACGATTATTAAACACAAATGGTCCTTCTTAAATAAGATGTTTTAGGAGAAAATTTTTAATCTTTGAAACGTTACTTTTTGAATTTTCTAAAAGGGTTTTGTGTTTGAAATCCCGAAAACATTACACACTATCCGTATTCAATTGGAATTTATTGAGAGAGGTTTTTGTACTTTTTCGTTTTTTTTTTCAGATGGTACTTTATTAATTTGTTCCGATATTGAACTTGAAACTATCAAATTATACACGTAGGGACCTGAGTTTTTTCTTTCTTTCATTAAATGCTATTTATTAATTTTCTAAAATATTGTACATATTATAAAGTAACCAAAATTTGTATTTGATTTGATTAATTTCCGATACAAATATTTTCGTATCATAGAACAAAACACAGATGTTTTTGAGAGGGGTAACTTAAGCGCCATTTTTTGTGGGTCGGTCTAATGTATATACGTTTAAGGGTCTACGATCAATATTTCAATTGTTCAATTCACAATCGATGTTGTAGCGTTGTATGCAAAAGTTCTATACAACTTTTACGACATATGAGAAATATGTTTTTCGAATGTCGTAAGAAAATTCAGTGTTGTCAATTGTTTATTTCAGCATATAAATAAGAAATTCAAACGATTTTGGCATAAAAAACGTTAAAAATGTAACACAGAAATTTACGAACAAACAGCTGTTTACCAAAACAAAAATAAAATTTTATTCAAAACTGTTTATTTATTAGTTGTGGATAATGAAAATAATATAATTTTAAACAAAGAGAAATTAATTTGGTTTATTTTGCTCGTTTAATTAGTTTAATATTATTTGTTTTTTTTTTACTTTTAATATTGTTTGTTTTATTGTGAACACAAAAAAAAACTGTTCACAATCACTGTTACTACACAATACAATATACAACTTGTGAATTGAACAAATATGTTAAAAACGGAATGACAAATTCTATATACCCCCCATCTGAATTGTTTGTATAAGTAGAAAGTATGCAACACTATTACTTGTTGCTGTAAATAACGTATTTTTGTATAGCTTTTGTAAATTGCATACGTTGAGGCGACTGCAGCTGTTGTTCATTCATTTAGTATTGCTATTCATGTTAAACAGTTTGATATGGCAATGCCTAAATATATTAAGTAGAACTTTTGCAGAAAATTTAAATTAGTGATGCATATCTTTATGATGTTAGTTATTGTAAACTACTTCTAAGGGTAACCCTTAACCACCGACTATCCAAGTGACTATCTATTTTAACAAGTGCTTATCCTACGAGGAAGACAATCGTCACCCCATAGATTACGAAAATACAGAAAAAGCTTAAGTTTGTGTGTTAAGATAGATAGATCTCTTAAAATAGGTAACAGTAAAATAGCGATTATCTTCACCCCCGTTTTGCAAAGCGTAGATTTGTAACTAAAGACGAATAAGACGCAACCAGGTGGTTAGACGTTAGTGGAAATATTTATCTTTTTCGAACTGCTGGGATATTCAAACAAGTATGTCCGTATCATTGATGCTAGTATCGATACAGGAAATATTTTGTTTTTGGATACTATTATTATTATATTTTAGGGAAGATTTAATTTTTTATACCCACCATCAAAAAGATAAGGGGTATTTTGATTTTGTCATTTCGTTTGTAACACATCGAAATATTCGTCTAAGACCCATACACGTTTATATATTCTGGATCCTTATTTGATTCTGAGACGATCTAGCATTGTCCGTCCGTCTGTCTGTTGAAAACACAATAGTGTTTGGTATCGTGGACCAATATAATTGGTCCACGATTTTGCCTAGCCTCCATATAAGGTCCAATCAGAATGTTTAATTTTCTAATGATCGGCGATATAAGGCCCCCTTCAGAAAAATACTTTGACGCACATAACTCTCTAAAAGAAGCATTTATAGCGTTAAAAATAAGCATAATCATGTTTTTTAGGAACCTAAACCTCTCTGTAAAATTTTATAAGAATCGGTACATAATTGACCTTAATCCCTATATAAGATAGCCTTCAGAAAATGATTTTAACTGCTTTAAAAGTACGAATACAGTGATGGCACTTGACGCAAATATTTTTCATTCAAGCCAAAATTTCTCTACCAAATTTTTTGAGGATCTGTTCCTAATTGATTCTAAACCAAACATATAGTGTCTTTCAGATAATTACTTTAACATAAATATGTTGGTTCTAAATTTTATGAGGATTGTCTGTGTGGGCATTAAGGCAACTTTAAAAGTGTATTAAGAAAAAAGTTTGTGAACCAAAGTTTTTCTGTATGAACTGGGATATTGTTTGCTTGATAACGGCGATCTTATAATAATTACATTTGTAATGCTGCGACGAGATTATGTAGATTCTATTTTTTATTGAGTATACTGTATAGTATTGGCTAATACTAACGAGGGTAGGTATGGAAATGAACTTTTATGTACATACATACAATGTGTCATCTAAAAATACATAATATGTAATAATCGATTCTAAGAATTATTTATTAGTCTATTCATTTGTCTATGAACTCGTCTGTGAATAAATTGATTACGCAATGCACTATTTTTGATGGAAAATTTTTTGTATATAAGTTTGTATACATGTGTAAAGTAGAAAAGTACAGAAATTGATACAATCCGTTCTAGAGAGCGTCCTTGTGGTTTCGACAACGAATCGTTGTTACGTTCTTTTTGACAACATAATGTTGTTACTTTTGTAACACATTATTACTTTTATTATTTATTTTTGTTATTGATTTAAAAACGGATGTTATAATGATGTTTAAAAGTATGATATAAATTATTTTTAAATAAATCATAGTAAACACAATAAAACACTTTTTTAATATTTCTTTAAAATGGTTTCTTTATTTATTAAAATTGTTTTTTGATTAATACAAAAAATCAAACGATTATAGCGTTTTATTTTCTGATTTCTCTTAAAAATTAAGAATGAAATAAATAAATAAATTAAAGTTAAGAAATAAATAATTATAAACTTAAATAATAAAGACCGAAAATTGTCAAGAAAAAATTAAGATCTCAGTCTAAATTATAACAAAAGTTAAAATAATATGAACTTAATATTAAGAAATAAATAAATTTTGAAATTTTAAATAGAATAATAATAAAATATATTTGTTTTCGTTTAAAGAGAAAATAAATATAAAATAAATATGATGTAAAACTTAAACAACTTAAAATATTTAATGACTACCATGAAGTGAATAAGTAAGTAAATAATAAATTAATTAAATAAATAAATTAAATTAAAGTAAAAACAAAACAGACAGTCAGTTTATAAAAAACAAAGCGAAAAAATACAAATTCTATGGAAAAGATTTGAACTTTTAAATATGGCTTAGCACCAGAACAACGTTTACTTGTGTTTGTTTATGTTTGTGGGTGGCGTTTGTGTTTGTTTGTAGTTGATTGTGTACGTTTGTGTTTATGAGGTGTATGTTTGTGTGTGTTTTGTGTTTGTTTTTAATTTAATAAAATTAATTAATAATATAGGCTTAATTTAATACTTTGCACAGTGATTAAGACAGAGACAAACAGTTTTACAGTCTAATAGATCAAGAGCTAAAGTAAAAGTAATACAGAGTTATGAACAGTGAGCAAATAAGCCCGAAAAAAGTGACTACCACCTTGAAAAAGTTAAACTAATAAAAGTAGACCCAAACTATATATATGTATACTGCGTAAATAAAAGAAAAGCCAAAAGTTTCGTTGAGGTTTTGAATTAAAAATATTTATATAAAAGAACAAAATAATAAAAAAAAAACATCATCATCTATTTATTAAAGCTTGTAATTAAAATTGAATTGAAAAACAAAAAAAAATTAACGAAAACTTAGGCTAGTCTTGGAAGAACTATTTATAGTACTGAACTGAAAATTAAAGAAGAGCTTCTTTAAAACAAAATATTTATACTAAAATAAAGCTTAATATTTATCATGAGTTGTGAGGGAAATTAGGACCTAATTTTAAACGTAAAAAAAAGAATAATTTACCTAAAAGGAATTTCTGCATAAACAAATTGCATTCATTATTGTGAATGACAGATATTTCAAAAAATTACAGTATAAAACTATTGATTATTGTGATTGATTTACAAGTTAAACATTTTGTATTTCCTTTTTCTTTCCATTTTCCTTCAACTCTTAATAAACATTAATTATTTAATATAAACATTTTATTTGTTTTATTATTCAAAACAAAGTAGACTAATTTCAAAAAGGTTTTAATATCGACGACACTCAACAACCCAGTTGTTGAGCTCTTCAATTTCTTCAATTGTTTTTCTCCCAGTTTATTGTTTATTATAACGATTTTTTAAATATTTATTTGTTTTTAATATACCCTTTTGTTTTTCAATAAAAAAAGTCTCATATTTGTACTAAAAACTGTCTAATCTATTTATGTATGCGTCCGGTTTTTTGACAGGGTACCATGCCCTGGTGGTGGTGGTATTTGTATGACAGGTAAAGTACCTGTTAGTTGTGGATTCGTAAAGGCTACAGCGCGTTCTTTTTTCGTTATGGTCGAGAAGGGTCTTAAGCGTACATAGAGAACGGCGGAAATGAGACATGAAGTTATTAGAATGCCTAATAGAATAATCAAAGTTATCGCAAAACCGGGAGTAGTCATACAAATGAGACCATCTTCTCGGGCGGGGAAGACCATGGTCTGGGCTGCAGCGCTGGCAGTACTACTATTGGCATTTTCCTCTATGGCAAATGTTAAATCACCGGAAGAGACGACTTTAATAATGCGATTGAGTCCAACTTCGGGTTCATTATCTACGGCACGAGCCCTACGTTGAACACGGCGTTCATCACGTCTTTTGCTTATAGAACTGCCCACATGATAAGTATCTACATGTAGTTGTGGCGGTGGTGGGCCATATTGTGATTCTGGTCCCACCTGCAAGTGATGAACTTCTTGCAGGTTAGGATCAGAACATTGATCAGGACACTGATAACGACAGATTTGTATGGTACATTGGAAATGCACCTCCATGGAATCGGGGAATTTGAAAGCTTGGAAATGAGCATAGGACAATACCGAAGCTGAGGCACCGAAATTCTTAATCTTAGTAAAACGTGACATTAGTTTGGGTCTAGTAACACAACCTCTTTGATCTACCAGCTGTATGGGTGCCCGCTTACCATCATGGGCCACACAATTTCTTACTAACATATCGAATTTAGAATCATCATCCTTAATAGCCAACACCATGGTCATAGTCTGACCAATCTTAACCAAACCAGAGACCTCAGAAGCCCAAGGTCCCTTGCCTACTTGTATCTGCATCCAGCAGCCAACATTATCGCCAGCAAAATCAGCCCTAACAACATCTAGCATATCGACGGGGAAGGGACGGAAGGTAACACTCTTTTCATACTGATCGTGCCAAGTACAACGTAGTTTTCTGGCTTGATCCCAAACCTCTTGAACCTGTGGATCGTATTGTATGACAATAATGTTTTCGAAATAAGTGCCTGAACCCGATTCATGACCATAACCATAAAGACCATTTTCAGTATTACCCGATGTACCGCATTCGTGTAGACCAATATCAAAGGTGGCCGAAGTACGACCTAAACCCGATGGCAAATGAACACAATTCATATTGCTGTAGTGGCCTTTGGAGAAGACAATACCATAGAAGGGTTTGTCGAATTGTACAAAAACTTTCATGCCATTCTTTTCACACTTGACATCGAGCGAAATTATTTTCGCCATGTCCTGTACGGGGGAAGACCATATTTCATTGGTGGATGAAGCACCCACACTCAAGTCGGGTAGTGATTGTGGCACATGTACTTGCTGTTGTTGTGGAGGTTGAGGTGGCGGGGGAGCTTGTCGTTGAGGTGGCAAAGGTGGTGGTGGTCCTTGGTAAGCCAACTGTGAAGGCGGTGGTGGTGGACCAAAGGGCTGTCCTAAAGCTAAAGGAATACCTTTGTTATTGCCTGTAATGAAATAATTTAAAGATGCTATTTTTAACGAGGGTAGATAAGCAGTCTTATAAAAATATATTTGGTGGAAGAAAGTAAGTTTCTCAAGTAAGTTTCTTACTTCTGGCTGGACCGGGACCCTGTTGTTGCTGCTGCTGTTGTTGTGGCTGTTGTTGGATATTATGTTGATATAAAACCTTTTGATTTTGTGAATCGTGTTCACTTTCTAAGGCAACTTGATCCACTTCGTTATCATGATCGGACATTTCCTCGTTACCCTTCGCCACTTCGACATCATCGGCTATGGCAAACTAAAAAAAGAAGAAAAAATAAGCAAATTAGTGAAATAAGTAAATAATTACATCAATCGACACTAGAATGTCAAACGGATATTTCAAGAATGTTCTTAATATGTCAAATACTAAATTAAGTAAACATTTCCTTGGATCGTGTGAAAGTTATTTTGTGTATGGGAAATGGAGCCTTCAAAAGGTGTTTTACAATTTTTAGTTGTTGTCATTTCGTTTTACCCATTTTACAATACGGAAAATTGCTTGCTGTGGCAAGTCGACTAGTTATAAAAAAACAAAAGTAAACATTTAACTTTCATTTCATCTTTTTCTTGGTTTTGACTTTTCGCAAAACAAAAAAGTGATAAACATGTTTCAATGTCCTAAATTAGTTTCTTAAAATCATCAAATAAATCAAAAAAGGAGATGATAAAAAATGTAAACACTGCCAATGTTGCAAGGCACAACAGCGACTCCACTGGTACTCAGTTCAGCAATAACTTTACACATATGTACATATGTATGTATGTACGTAGTGTGTCTGTATGTTCACTGTACATATGCGCTGACAAAAACCAGAACAACTAAATTAAATTCGAATAAAAATATTTTATTTTCAATTCCGGTTCCCACCATATAAAAATCAATGCAAACCTCTAAATACACTGCCAACCATCTTCATACCATTGTAAATCTCAATGGGATGGAGGAAGATGTTTTTAAACCAAAAAGTTTTTACTTTTTTTAATTAACCACAAAATAAATTAACAAGAAACCTCCAGGTAAGATAAAGGAATAAGAAAGTGATGATCTTGGTTAAATGGAAAATGTTTAAAATGTTTGGAATTTTGATTTGGTTTTTAAGTGAAATTAAAAGATTTCACTTTAAATATAAAGAAATAAATTGATCGATAAAAATTCCTGAAGGCAGTTTGGGTTATTGTAATGTTTTTGATTTTAATTAAGGGACTATCCCTCTATAAAAAAAAATTGGTAAAAATCTGTCTACTAATTGACCCTATTCCCCGTACAAGATCCCCTTCTACAACTTCAACTCTCATTATTGTCTTAAAGCTATGAGTATACCAATAAAATTCGGCATTACGATCCAAAATCTTTCTACCAAATGTTATGAGATTCTGTCCATAATTGATCCTACATTTCATATAAAGTACCCATTAAAAATGACTCATTAATATCTTTAAAATACGAGTACAGCGATAAAATTCGACATAAATGTCATTCGAACCAAAATCTATTTAGAGAATTTTAAGTCGGAGGTCCACACTACGCGTGTTCGCGTCAAATCATTACGCGCTCTTCATACCTTCTTCGCTTTCTACGCTTCAAGTTACATGCGACGCTTTTTTAGCGTAAATTTTGTCAAAATCAGCTGACATGTTCGTGCGCCGCTTGTGACGCTTTTGTCAAGGCATTCTACGCTTATGTGCTTGTAGCTTTTAGCATACAAATACATTGTTTCTATTTTTTTGACAGACGCATAGAATGCGAGAAAGCGTAGAACGCGTGGTGTGAACCTCAAGCTTTATACAGGTTTGTCCATAACTGAGCTTGTCCCCATATAAGGTCCTCTTTCATTATTATTTGGGAAGCTTTCCTTTTACGACAAACGGTTTAATATGGTTATAGAAAATCGGCATTACTTGTTAATTTTTCGTTTCTAATTTTATTATTATAGAACATGCAATAAGTTCTTTGAAGAACGATAAAGTCCAAATATTACCCTTTTATAGAATTTCATTCCATCGGGATCCCATATGTATCTTTATTCAGCACCATCTGAATGATAAAATGTTTAATATTGCATTTCCAGATTCAATATTGTACAATAATGTATAATGCCAAAAGGAAAAAGTAACAAAGTTTTATCTCTTATAGATTATTCTTTAGTTCGGACTTTACACGCCCAATTTTATGTTTCTAAGTTCAATATTATAGAAAGCTTTAAAAGTACTAAATAAGGAACGAAAAAGTACCAGGAAGTTAATTTTAAAGGTGTTCATTTATATTAAAAAGTAACAAAATTTCAGCTTTTATAAATTCTCATCTATATCGGGCTCTTTGAGATCAATAAAAGCAACTAAATCAATGGATGGAGTAGTAAAAGGGTAGAGTAAACCTTAAACAAAATATAAAAACTAGAAGATTTTGACGTAGAACCTTAAATCCTGATAATATAAAATAAAAAGTAGATCAATACCACCATACATCCTGTTGTAACCTAATTGTTTATTGTTGGTTGAAACCAAATGCTGATCTATCAAGACATTATCATTCGCAATTTGTAAACTCAGTCAGTCCTAGACATAATTCCTAAGAATTTTACAATCAAAGGCGCCATTACATGTTTCTAGTTTCCTTACTTAGCGGCCAGCACCAATAGTTTTTATTGACGGTATTCTTTATGTGGTGTTTCCATTTGAATTTCCGGTTAGGTGCCAGAAAACAGGATTCAATGCACATGAGAATTTTACTCTTGCTTTTGACAGATTTCAGTATTTGGTTGATTAATATTCAGGCTTCATGCATTGCAAAATAGCAGACAATATTCCCTTCTTACGATTACTTTTTGTTTATAAAGTTGCCAAACAAGGGCCCTCAGCTCGACAGTTGAACTTAGAGATAATGGTTCATATTGGTTACACAAATCATTTTTCTATTTAGAATATTGTTTATTGACTCCGCAAATATTTTTCTAACTTTGTAATCATTATGTAATAATCATTAATTATTATAGAATTGTATTCGTTAAACAGATTTGAACATAATTATTTCACTTACGAATCTCATTCAAATAACTCTTTGACTTTAAGGTTTTAATAACATTATAAATCCTGTTAAATAAGACAAACTTAAGAGTTTTCATTGTCTAACTCAGGGTGTATAACCGAGTTTAATAAAATTCTTTAAACCCCAATTTAAGAATTCGAACGTTTCACATGATATATGTATGATCGTACTCATTTAAAAAATAAATCAAACGATTACACGCTTTCAGACATTCTAGACATTTTACTACACAACTACATATTTACGTATATATATTATTGGCAGATGCGTGCCGCCGACTCCTAACTACACAACAATAACAACAAATGCTGTAAAAGCGACAACAATTACAATAACTTGTTGTTGGTTCAATCGATTTAGATCAACATTGGTAGACTGACTGGATGGGTTTTCAATTGTATTCAATACGAATTATTTTTACAAGTATGAATGATGTTTAAAATAGGGCAACAACTTTTTCAATTGTTGTTGTACACAATGTACATACTGGTATTTTTTTCTACCTCTTTCTAGTACAAAATTCATTGACAACATACCGGTGTACATATTCCATCCTGTAGTATAAGTATGTGATTGTAGTGAATTAATAAGACTTGAATATGTGGTTTACAAATATTATGCATTGGTGTCGCGTGATCTTATTTATTTCTACTTGTTTTTTTGTAAAGTGTGCATAAATTTTTATTAGTTTTTTTTTTTCATCAGTCCGTCTGAATGTCTGACAGTTTGTCCCGTTGTTGGTAAGTCTGTTTACTTGTCGGTTTATTTTATATCGTACTTGATCTACAGCACAATTGTATCAATATATAAACATACATACATAGTATACTGTTGCTTTCTTGTGATTTTAACATTGAAATATGGCACTAGATTATGCGGATTTATTTACTTTTGAATAACAATTTAGATAGAATAAACTTTTACTCTTTTCTTTTTGCGTTTTGTTTTTTGGCGGAAAACACTGTTGCGAACACAACCTGTTTTACGATCAACAAAATTTATATGCGAAATTGTGTTTGCCTTTAAATGAAGATCAATTTAAAATATGTTAAATATTGTAAGTAAGTACGAATATATTTTGGTTTTCACTTTTTTCGAAATCAAGAGAAATTTGTTGTTGGCTGAGTTAATGCGATCTTCAATTAGGACTCATTTTTATGATAAATTTGGTTGTGGTTTTAATTACACATTCTTAAGTTTCACTTTGAGGAATGCATAATAAAAGGATTGATTGGCTTTGTTTTACATAATTTATAAATTTCTAATATGAAAGGTCATAAGGACAATTTGTATAGTTACGACAAGTATTAAAGTGAAATGTAATTTCTTAATATATATTGCAGATCGTTGCATAGTGAGTAAATTTAGAAAAATAAGTGAAATCATTCTATAATTTTAAGTAAAAACCCCGTAAGGCTTCATAAAGAGTAGTATCCCCAGATTATACCTTCAAAGGCTGAAAATAAGTGGAATAACCTACAGACTTGTAAATGGGCCAAGATATTGTGGCCCTCCTTCAATGAGAAATGCTCAAAACTCCTTATAAACCAAAGTAGACGGATTATATCGAGATTGATGATAGGAATAACAGGATACTTAGTGCTTCACATATTTGCTAATGTCCTGCTTTATCCGTTAGAAGAAACCGTTTTCTTGGCAATACTTCATATCTTAGTATAATATCTGGATCTAAGTTTTGTTATATCCTGAAGTTTCTTACTGCTACGAGCTGGATCAATACTATGCAAATAAAAAGTAAAAAATTTATAGTCGGGCGAGGCCAACACCTTTTACAAAAATAAAATGAGATTTAGTTGTCAATAAACTTGAATTGTACCTTGCCTCAGATATACATTCTTAAGCCGTTTATTGTTGAATAAAATTGTGGACATTTAAGTGAAATTTTAATGGGGGCTTTTCATAGAAGCTAGGGTCATATGAGGACCAATTATAATAGAATTCTTGAGGGTCATTAAGTCTAGTATAGAACTTGGCTTTGCAGCTTTTTGTCGAGATATGAGTATACATTTAACATAATTATGAACTTAAAAGCCCTATTCGGTCTAGGTGAAATAATGTACCGATATAAACCATTTTTAATAGGCTTCGCCTACGGCTTTATAAAAGATTATGTGCCAAATTTCATTTAATTATCTCCGACCTGTAATTTAATTAAAATGTTTACAAACCCTATCCGGGGGTTCAGTTATATGAGGGCTAGGTGAAATAATGGACTGATCTTAACAATTTTCAATAGGCTTCGTCAGAAAATGATTCTGAGCCGATTGGTATACTTTATGGTGGGTATATGTGCGTTACAAACATAAGCACAAACCCAATATACCCTCCCCACTAAAATGGTGTAGGATAGAACGGAGTTTCTTTAACTCTACTGACTGTTCGCGCATAGTGAACTACCACGTTAACCAACCAACTAATTTTTTAATTTGTAAACTGCTGTAATGTAAATGGACGAGAAGTTCATTTGTGAACATTTGATTTAAATCTTCGTGGCAGATAGTATTTTTCACTTAAGAATGTTGGCTGAGGAATAAATTATCTCTGTAATGCGTTATGAGGTCCACTGGCTAATCGATCTCTAATGGGTGTGCCTTATAAAAGTCGTGTATTTCGCAAAAATATACGGGAATCAAAAACAAGTTCCCTAATTTCAGAGAAACTCACTTCATTGTAATATTGATGAACAGTGCAATGCACCATATGTTGCGACGATTTTCCTGTGAATCTATAGAATTAGACACTCTATTGTCACCGAGTGGTCGAGTAGCTATATATGGGAGAAGCTTTAACAATAGTTAATTATCAAAGAGATCGGGGTGGTTTAGATTTTTACTATACCCATAATGACATTTTAAAAAAGTGACATAATGTCCGTGGACATTTTTAGGCTATTTAAATCTAAAAACATGGACAAAGGAAAATGTTTATCCATGAGTAGTGTAATTATCTCTTGATGCGAGCAAAAGCAAAAGAAGTGGGTAATAATTCTAGGAAATCTGAAATGGTATTTTTTATCAGATGGTGTAGACTTCAGACGTCCAATGTTAGATTAATTCGTTCGAAGTTTATCTAGCGGATAAGTATTTAATGAATTGTGGTCTTCAACCAGTTATGGTAAATTGGATTTCAGATGCCAGACTTATTTTAACTTATGTTTACTTCAATATTATGAATCTACCAAAAATCACAGTTATAGGAAGATGCTTAATAAAGGATAGCTTAAGCCTCCTTAACATATATACCAAAATTCTTAGCTATCCGGAAAGCGAAGGAACTGATACAGAATCAGATCGATCTAGGATCAGTTATGACAATTAATGTTCACAAAACTGTTTACTATTATGCTGTGTTGAATGACGGGACACTGCACTGTTCATTGTAATGAGATCTTATTGTATGAGATTACAGACGCACTAAAGGGCTTATGGCCAACACTTAATGTAAGGACTACCAACATACTAATAGGTAGTTGGCATTACTCATTTAGAGATTTTGTCAGTCAATGTGACAATAATAATACAGAATACTGCGAAGACCCTCTTCTACTGGGTTTTATGATGAGATTCAGATTCTATCACAACTCTTTCTTTATACCAGAATACTTAGAAGAATAAGTCTACTATATTTTATATGGGGAATTAGCCAGTTCTTCAACTGGGTTTTATGAGGAAATTCAGATTCCATCACAACTATCTCTTTATGCTTTCAACTCTTTAACTTAAACCCATGGGTATATATGTAACTCATGCATCCATGTGGAATTTTAAATTAAATTAAATTTTAATTTGCTGAACTGTGTATCTTTTCACCTTTCTAGTGTTAAAATATTATGTTTTATTTATATTTACATCATAGTTATTAATATAATTTATTGTATCAAACAATACTTTTCTTAAAGTGTAACGGTTATTTGTTGATCTGCATTGATCATATTTTGTTTCCATACATTTGCAGCTAATTTCTTTGTTTTCGTTAAACTTCATTTTTTTAAATTTTCATTTTATTATTATTTTTATTATTGTTAATATTAAACGTGTACAAAATGATCAATTCGAACATTTATCATGATTTCAATTTTATCTTTCAACATAAAGTAGTTTGTTGATTGACTAAGTGACCATTTAAATCATTGTAAGTATTCCATGCCATAAATGAAACAAATGAAAAAACACCTCTATTGACCAGACGACATCAACAATAGCCAAATGCAAGCTTTCCTTTCCACAAACAATTCCAAAGTCTAACTTTAAAACGAAGAAAACAATTCAAAACCAAACCGAACCAAACCAAACTAAAACGAAAACAAATCCCACTAAATCATACTTGGAGTCAGTCGTATGTCTTCCACAAAAACACACAATGCGATGCGATGTGTGCAGCACTTTCGTGCAGAGTAGAAAATACAAGAAAGACATTTATATATGATGGATTACAGGTCATAATCTCCAAAGAATGAATAAAGAAATGTACAACAATATACACTAGATGGAGAGCAGTAATGCCAAATATAGTTTGTCATCTTTTACCAGAAAATACTCATATGAAAAGATAAATTGTCTGTCTCCACTTTTTGCCAAGAGCAGCAAAATCTTTTGGAGAAGATGTAGAAGAAAAAAAAACGACGTCGACTATGATGACGCTGATGAAGTGAAAGATGTTGTAAGTAATATTGTTTATCATCTTAGGAGTCTTATATATCATGGGGTTGTACCAACGATTACTGGTTGATGGTAACTTGTAGTTGCAATTTACTTAAACAGTGGTAGTCGTTGTAGTAGATACTTGCTGTATATGTGAATAATTATGATGACAATTTATATTTATGTTCGTTGTTGTACATTCGTATATTCGTATACGCATGTATAAGCCTTTGAGAGATTTATCGAAACACTCACAGTAAAGTGTTAGTTGAAAATAGTTTCAGATTCTCTTTTTTTCGTACTACTTAATCTTATTAAAATTAAGTACTCTACCAAAACTTCTGAGAAATTCAAATAAAATTTACTGCACTTAAGGATATTTTGTCCTGAATAATATTACTTACAAAATATTTGTATCGTAAGCTTAACAATGGCAAAGAAATTGGTCCAGAGTTTTACTGTCTTCTCTACATACACTACATTCGCACATCAAACTAATCCCAGACTTGCTCAGGCTTTTTGTCCTGCTCTCGTTAAGATCTTCTTCCCACCATTTCATTATTTGCATCATCTACAGGACAAATTTTAAAGATAATTCAATGAAATTTGCTAAGACCGGTCCATAATTTCACATAGCCTCCATACAACTGAACCCCCGAATAGGGCTTGTAAACATTGTTATCATACTATAGGTTGCAATTTTGGAGATAATTCAATAAAATTTAGTAAATGATCTTCTATGGTAAGCGTATTGAAAATGGTTAACATCGATCCATTATTTTACCTACCCCCCATACATTTGAATTCACCGAATAGGGCTTTTAAGTTCTTAATTTATTTAATATACTCGTATCTCAACTTAAATGCTTTATTTTGAAAACTATTTTATTTATGTAACAGGTGTAGGGTATTATATGGTCGGCCTCGCCCGACTTTTATTTCTTGCGTTGAAAGGGTCTTTTTACATTAAAGTAAGTACATTCGCTCTATCGTTGTATACTATCTCTACTTTACCCTTGGAGGAGTATTCGGTTAAAGCTTTCTAACGTTATCACCTGATATCGCCTAATGGCAGTAGGTAAATGTGTTAACGCAATTTGCCCCCAAACTTATTCTAATCTAATTTACGTACTTCTGCCTAGAAGTTAGTGTTGTGATTAGGTAAATGATAGTAAATTTCTGTTTCTGGGTTTTAAACATAGAACCCCACTACCGAGTTCTTCAAGATTTTAGAAATATCCGTGTAATATCGGATTCCTATGGATAGTTGCACTAGTGTTCCGCTTGATTATGACATTCCATCGGGTACTTCCCATGACTATGTATAACCGTCCTTAGTACTAAACTTGTTTTCTGGTTTAGATTAAAATTTTTGATTTTCTTTTGAAAATACAGATTTCCGTCTTCGCTGGATTAACATTGAGGCTTTCGGTTATGCTCAACTCAAAGCAGCCATATCTAAATCCTTTCTCGATTAGGGTCCTTAATAAAAATTTTTAACTTTTTACTAAATTTTATATTTCTAGTGTATGAATGGAAAATGAAGCAAAAATATTTATATTGTATATAATAAGAGTGTTACTGTTAAAATATATGTCACTGGTATAATTTTTCTTCGGCGTTATTTTATTTATTTATTTATCTATTTTTATTTATACACTAGTTTTTCCATTTATATCTGCAGCAACTTTTGTATGAATGTTTGTTTTTTTATTTCTATTTCAAAAGAAAAGAAATTATATGAAAATATAAGAAAATAAATAAATAAGTATTTGTTATAGACAGACAAACAAGTAAAGACTACAGCAGCATTCTGCTGCATTCTAGCCTTGAACTTAATTTGAAACGGAACTCTTTATTTGATTTGATTGAATGTTTTTTTTGTGTTAATAAAGAAAGATATAAACCTGAGCTTTAACCGGATTATTTTACAGTTTACTTTCTATTTTTTACAAAATATCTTGTTGCAAGACTTATATAACTAAATAGGCTAAAACGTTTATTGTCATTTGTTACCATTTTAAATGATGACTGGGAGTCGGCCGGCAATTTGTATGTTAGATGCTTAATGCCAATTTTGTTATAGAATTAATGGGTGAATGAGCCATTAAAGAAATTAATTAGCAAATATTGTTTTTCTGTTTATCAATTGAGGTTTCTGATGCGATTTCTTATGTTTTAAATGAAGCAATTAATGAGAGCGATTATTGACTATTGCTCTAAATAGTTTTATTTTATCTCCAGATATTTCTATATTTTAAAATATTTATTCAGTTAAAGAACAAAATAGTATCAAAAAATTTCGAAGAGCCTTGACCTATTTCACTGTGGTATTTTTCAACCACTGGGTGAGCTGTTGTGACGACTAATATCCGCCCCATTGTGCTCCTTGCACGCAGATGGCAATTTACGAATATAAAATTTCCTTTTCGTGCACTGTACTCAAGTACTTGAGCTATATAATTCCTAACAATCGTGTGCCGTTTCTCAATTTTCGAAATACAAAGACATAATTTCATAATTTACAGCAACGCAGATGGTGTGGCTCCTTTCCGCACATAGTACCAGCTATGTCTCGAATTCAATACGAATTCATCAAATAAGCCTAGGAATTCTTTCGAACTTACAGACTGTAGTAAATCTGGTATGAACAGAATTTTCTTTGAGCATTCCTGGACAAGAATGGAAAAATTCAATGGTATCACTTGTATAAGATACATTTCATCCTCGATCTTTCTATCCATCACACTTCTCATTCATCTGACACACATCCAGAGGACAACATCCGACACAATCACTCTAGGTATACAGACCCATATAGCCCTGTATTTTATATATTATAACACCAACTCATTTTCAACGCTTGGTCCCACAGTCACTCCTCTGTGGGATATCTGTTTCACTTGGGAAAAGCACTGAAATAATCCTTAATTATAGACTTCACCGTATTCAGTCTTTCAACGGCATTTCGTTCTTTGCGCGATTTTAAATTTAAACCATAGTCAATACGTGAACTCCGAAGGAACCTCAACCAACTGACCAGCCACAGCATAGTCCTGCGTGCAACTGACCACCCGTAGTATCAAATTATATGGTTAACTGATACGACCCCATGTCAAATCATTCTAAACAATGTCCGAGAAGTGAAGTGACATCACCAGTTTATATTCCCGGCAGACTAGAGGTACTGAGAGCATTTCTTTAACCCGGAATTGCAATATACCAACATGGGGGTCGTTCATCAAGGAAACATTCCCCGGAGAAGCTCTAATAGTATGTATTCTAGGAATATTTGTCTAAAATAAAAATGATAGGTTCGAATCTGCCAATTTTGTACCCAAATGTACAAAATTTGTTTAACAAAAATGTGAAATTTTGACCCACTGTAACTCAGAAAGTTCCTGAGCGATTTTGTCTAAATATTGTCCCTTAATTACTACTCAACGGGACTACCATTAGTGCAACATAAAATTTAAATGACTACACATAGAATAATTCATGCCTAATATGCACGAAAAAGGTTGTACATTGTAAGAATGCTTCGTTCTTTCCACCTTCGTGGTGTTTCGTAATATAAACGAAATTTTTCGAAAAATTTTATTAAATTATATAAATTGTAAATTTACCATAATCATTTTTATGAATTTAGTCATCAAATTGTCATTTTCACATTTTTTTTTTATTTATGTTATGAAACTAATTCGTCAATTATATAATACTTTTTCTTGGATTTTATAGAAAAGATGCTTATATACTTTGGTGAAATTAGAAAAGTTTTTGATTAAGTAATATTTCGTTTTAAACACGAAATTTTGGTAAATACTAAGTAGTAATAAGTAGTTATAAAATTTTTTTCTTAATTAATAGTTCTTACTTCGACTTTTTTTGTTTAATCCAATTCCTCGATCTCGAGTAATATTTTTTAATTGGATTTTTTCTTAAGTTAAACAAAGATTACTTTCAGTGTATGTACAAAAATCATTTATGATAATATTCCAGTATTTTTATTCTTCTATAAATATTGCTGATATAAATTTGAATCAATTTTTACAGGCTTTTAAAACTTACTTTGAAAAAAAAAAAGAAATAATCATAATGTTATTTAATTAAACATCCATTAAAATGCATACACATTAAAACCTTTTTACATACACATTTCATGTTTAGCTAAATCATAAATTTTATCAAAAAATCATAAAGAAATCTCAAAAAAAAACTTTTGAAAAACCATAAGTTAATTAAACTTAATAAACGTTGAAATTGTCATGGTAAATTTATAAAACATTTTTAACAGACTAGCGAACATGACAGACACACAGACGGATGGGCTCACTTATTCAAATACACAAACATTTTCAAATCAAATTAACAATATTGTTTACAAGTCATGATCCAAGTTTGTCTAAAAATATTTAACAGTATAACAACAAAAACGGCAACAAAAACAAATAATATGAAAAAAGCGAAAAATTATATTTCAACAGACAACATGACGACGCGACGACAGGACCGAATTTGTAAGTGAATGAATGAATGTTATATGTTTACTTGTAGCTGCCACATTATGAACGACCAACCAACCCACCAACGACCATAATGCGGAAATTAATAATGAAAATGAGTTGAAAGAGCTCCAGACACAAAGTGGATACCAGCAGACGAGGACGTTGGGAGGGAAAATACAATAAAAAAAGCAAAAGTTTATCAAAGCAACTTCAAAACAACAACAACATTTACAATAACAACAACAACTGGTGACCTCTAAATGAAAGAAATGAAAATGAAGAAGAAAATGCCAAAAATTGTAAAGATAATTTTCAGTAGTAGGCCAAACAAAATAAAAGCTGTAACATTAACAATCCTTCTTCATTATCAACATCATTAAGGAGAAGACATCGGAAAAACCACAGCCTGCCTAAGATTGGCGTTTCAAAAAGAGTGAGAGAGAAAGTAACGACATTTAAAGAACGTGATACTTACTTGTACATTTTTCTGCTTTTGTTGGGGAGTTTTGTTGGATTCAGTTATATATTTTTACTTTTAGTTATCTTTCCTATAAACTTCTTAATTTGGTTTGGCTGTGCCTGTAGACTTCGACGTAGTCTATGACAACAACATCATTATCATCATTTTGTATTTTAAGAAAAGATGCTGTTGCTTACAACAGCAATTTTTATTGTTTACAGCCAAAATAACCAGCCAAAAATATTCATTCAACTCTGGTTTATTGGCATGTACTAAAAGGTGGTAGTATATTGATTTTATCAGTCCATTTGTAACTCTTCAAAAAATATCATTTGTAAAATTTATGTTAAATTGTAAAGCAATCTAAAGGAGATGCTTATTTCTGGGACCCAGAATGATCACTACTTATGTAGTGCATTATGGTTAAATTAGGAAAAAAAAGGTTTTTGGAGGGAGGATACAAACACCTACAGAATGAATTTTCTTCGTAATGTTTTATTCATGTCCACTGGCTAAGAAAGAACAAGTATATTAGAGAAAAACATTCCATCGTAATATCGATAGAAGAGTCAAATACAAATCAAAAGAATTGGATACACCGCAGTCACCGTACTCTCTCCTGTAGTCTTTTGAGCTGCATGCCATATATGGGAGTTGTACCGCATCGGTTATAAATGATATGGAGATCAAATAGAGGGAAGACTTAAAGCTGTGATACGCGGTTGTCAGATCTTACAGTGTTGTCAGAAAAGGCATTACTGACAATGTGGCAAGACAAAATGTTTAATTTGATACTTTTGTTAGACATTTTCTGCACAATTTAATAAAAACACATGCTTATTTTGATTATTGAAAATGTATTTAGTTTCGCAGATATCGCACTATATTTTCATGTCCAGAACATTAAGATCAAAACCATAATATTTACAACACAAAACTTTGGGAAATTAGTCGAAGTCAGTTGTATATGGTACGGAATGAATGACGAGATAACCACTCGTATACCTAGACTGAGTGTGCTGGATGTATAAAATGTGGACTGAATTGAATGGTAATGAATGAAAGGTATTTTATACAAACATTTCCGTAAAGTACTTCGACATCTTGTCCTAATACCTAACCTATTGGGCTATAATTTAATGTATTTGAATGGGATATAGTGATATCATCGGCATCACTATCCTCCCCACTAAAGTGGTGTAGACTTTAAAGATCGACTGAAAACGGACGAATCTTCTAACAGTCAAGGGAGAATATATGGATACACATCCCCCACTGTTGAAACTAAATTTGGTGCTATCTGTTTCGCTCGAGAGACCCTGCCGACCGAGAAAAGGTTTTATAATCTAAAATAACAATTGAAATAATCTTTCCACACGTCTGTGGTAATAAAGGGTATTTCCGTGATCAGACTTGTGTGTGACCCTTGTCCACCCTCGTTGCAAGTCTGTCAATTTATTATACAAAACCAGATACTTGATATTGACATATAAATTATTGCTAGAAAAGCGAACCTAACTGTTGCATACACTACGAGAAATCATGTGTCAACTTTTTTTTCAAAAATTTTCCATTTTTTTCTATAATTTTCTACAATACTTGTAACATCATCATAATAAATACATAAACGTGTGGTTTTTATATGTATTTTGGTCTGGTGGGATTTTTGCCAAAAACCGTAGAATTTGAACGTTTTTTTTTCATTTGCTGCTGTTAGGCCAAAAGTCAAAGCAGCAACAACTGCTAAACAGCTTCAACTACTACAGCAAAAACTAACAAACATAACAGGAAAATATGGCGAAGAAAATTAAATTTAGGAAAAAAAAAAGAAAAATAAAATAATACTTTTTTCAAGCTTGTGTTTATCATTATCGTCATAACGTATCAAAATAAAAGGAAGAGTGTTTTTCTTACTTTATTTTACCACGATTTTGCTGTTGTTGTGACTTCGAAGACGCCAAAGAAAAGTGAAATTTTCCTTAGTTTCTTAATGATGTTTGTGAAAAAAATGCTAAAAGGCAAGTCAAGGTTTGAATGGCATGTTGATTTTCAAGTTTCTGATAAACCCTCAACAAATACATATAAACCAGCTTAATAAAACAGCGAAAAAATAATAAAATTGTGTCATTGAGGATTTAAGAAGTTAATGAACTTTTTATGCTTTAAGAAGGCATAAATGGACTTTTTATTTTTGCATACCAATTTTTTAGAAAATAAGTGCAGAAAATAGTTATAACAATCCATTAAGTCTGAATGTAGTCTTGCTTTTTCTTAATGCCACTAAAGGGAATACGAAAATTTGTTAAGCAATTTATCTCAAGAAATGCTTATGATTATTTAAAAACCATTTAATTGCTATCATAAACTTTACTTAGGACAATAAAGCCAGTGTGTGAAAATCAAATTAAAAACTGTATAATAAAGGGAAAGTAACCATAAATGGATAAGAAATTATAATAAGTTACTTAAGAGAAGTTGTTTTACAGTAATATTTTTGAAGTCAAGTGGAGAATTTAGAGAAGAATGGGTAAGCTATTACCAGCCATAAAAATTTAGTACTTTAGTTCTATAGATTTTACGATCTCAAGTTTGGTAAATATCATCTTACGATATCAACATATCATAAAATATCACTGGCCCCTACGGCATTCGGTACCTCTTCTAACTTATAAATTGTCCACTTAGTAGGCAATAAATCAATCCATAGATTATTCCATAGTCTAACCAGTAGTAAAAGCTATTTTAGTCTACTCAATGGTGTCTCGTCTATAGTCTAGTCTATAGTCTAGTCTATATTCTAGTCTTTAGTCTAATCTATAGTCTAATCTATAGTCTATAGTCTACTCTATAGTCTAGTCTATAGTCTAGTCTATAGTCTAGGCTATAGTCTAGTCTATAGTCTAGTCTATAGTCTAGTCTATAGTCTAGTCTATAGTCTAGTCTATAGTCTAGTCTATAGTCTAGTCTATAGTCTAGTCTATAGTCTAGTCTATAGTCTAGTCTATAGTCTAGTCTATAGTCTAGTCTATAGTCTAGTCTATAGTCTAGTCTATAGTCTAGTCTATAGTCTAGTCTATAATTTAGTTTATAGTCTAGTCTTTAGTCTGTTCCATAGTCTATTTTAATACTTTTGATCCCAAAAAAGACCATTTTTGTTATAAGTTCGTACTATTTTAAATTGGATTTTCCATGCCTGTAACGTTCCATTGTGGAAAAGGTATCCAACCTAGAGTATTCTATCAGTCGGCTTAAAATAATATTCTGAGTCAATTAGCCCATATATCAAACTACAGGATACAAATAATTTAATCCAATGCAGAATCATCCTGTCACTCTATAGGGCTTTGAAACTCAAAATGATGTATACCAACTAAATTTTGTTTTCCGACATCCAACCTCACAATACTTTCTTACTTGTTATTTTCATACGTATGATCGTTATTTATTTCTACCTATCAGGGCGTATACATAATATGTAATATTTTTTTAACTGCCCCTTTTATGATTTAAAAAACTTATTTCATTATTAAACTCACCTGAATAAATAGACACAGCGCTAATGTTAAAGTAAATTTCTTAATCTTCATCGTAATTAAAAGCCGATTTTCGAAATCTGCAAAATAAAAATAGTAAAAAAATTAAACAAACATTTTAAGTTAAAAATAGCTACAAAATTTTAAATTTAACTATAAATAGTGAAAGTTAAATACCAAAAATAACTTTTTGAATTTATTTGTATTTTTTATAGAATGGATCAATATTATCACGAGTTTATTTGATGTTCAGTGTTTCACTTGTGGTTGTGATTGTCTCTGTTGTTTCAATTTAACATGATTTTGCTATTAATTGCCACAAGTGTCGTTCAAAACAATCACAAAAACAGCAATACAACAAAATAACCAACAATCAGTTGAACCATAGATTCTTCCAACCAGCCAAGCCAGCCTTAACCATCGTAGTTCCAATCACCAATAACATCTGACATGCCTTTAGGGCAAAATCGTATTTTGTTATTTTCAATTCATTGGTACGATAATGTATTTTAGCCTCAAGTATTCTGACAAGTGTTTATTTTTATTGTGAGTTTTAGTTTACTGTGATTTTTCCATTGTTTAATTGTATTTTTTGTTGCTATTGGATGCTTATAAATAAACACAAAACATGAAATTAATCAAAATTAAATTCAATTTATTTTATTTATTCAACTTCAATATTGAAAGTGAATCCACCAAAAAAATTCTAACATGATCTTCCGCTTTGTGTTTCTATTTTGGCACTAAAATTTTTACAAAGTATGACTTAAATCAATAGAAATTCTTTTTATTTATCAATTCCTTTGAATTGCATTTGTTGTTCCCATTCGTAAAGCCCCTAGATCTGGTAATAATAGTAAAACTGTAGAACTCAAATCACAAAGAAGTAATCAAAATTTTAATTAATGATCTGAAACAGGTGCCATGAAGAAAGGAAAACATCAAGTTGGTCAAGGTGTTGTTCCTACTCACAGATAACACATTGTGGTAAATCTGGTTTGAACAAAGAAAACATTTTACACACCCGGACATGAAGGAAAATTAAATGGTATCACTTGTATAAGATACCTTACATATATCACCATTTAACACAGTTTGGGACAAGACCAAATCCAAAATTCTGTCTTGTGCGCTAACGATTTATATGGTACAAGATAATATGGCTCTATTTGAAACCAGAACCCTACTCAAATCATTCCAAGGAATGCCCTACGATACATTTGACACTACCAGTTTGTATCACCAGAGGCAGAAGACTCAGTAGCACCTCTTTTATCTCGGGATTGCAATCATACCAATATGGTCAAAGTTTTTTAGAACGTCACTGTCTACAACTTTCATTACACCCCCTAATATCAAATCAAAAGTGGAATACAACTCTTATGTATAGGTCGGAATTTCCCTGTCAGGAAAAACATTCCTACATGCGCGCTTCTCTTCCGGTTCTTGCGTTGTTATCCATTTAAGAAAGTTGATATCCATTTAAGAAAGTTGTTTGCTTTAAAAATTTCAGGATAATATCACCCATTTCTATCAGAATTCCATTCAGAAAATAAATCTATAACGTTTGTGGAATAGCCCCACACTGAGGATTGCCTCTGGTAGATATGGCAAACTGTAGACTAGACTATCGACTAGGGAATACCTACTAGACTATAGACCAGACTATAGACTAGACTATAGTCTAGACTTTAGACTAGACTCTAAACTAGACTATAGACTAGAATGTTATGCTAGACTATACACTAGACTATACACTAGACTATACTAGACTATACTAGACTATAGACTAGAGTATAGACTAGAGTATAGACTAGACTATAGACTTGACTATAGACTAGACTATAGACTTGACTATAGACTAGACTATAGACTTGAATATAGACTAGATTATAGACTTGACTATAGACTAGACTATAGATTAGACTAAAGACTAGACTATAGACTAGACTATAGACCAGACTCTAAACTAGACTATAGACTATAGACTAGACTATAGACTTGACTATAGACTAGACTATAGACTTGACTATAGACTAGACTATAGACTTGACTATAGACTAGACTATAGACTTGACTATAGACTAGACTATAGACTAGACTATAGACTAGACTATAGACTAGACTATAGACTAGACTATAGACTAGACTATAGACTAGACTATAGACTAGACTATAGACTAGACTATAGACTAGACTATAGACTAGACTATAGACTAGACTATAGACTAAACTATAGACTAGACTATAGACTAGACTATAGACTAGACTATAGACTAGACTATAGACTAGACTATAGACTAGACTATAGACTAGACTATAGACTAGACTAGACTATAGACTATAGACTAGACTATAGACTAGACTATAGACTAGACTATAGACTAGACTATAGACTAGACTATAGACTAGACTATAGACTAGACTATAGACTAGACTATAGACTAGACTATAGACTAGACTATAGACTAGACTATAGACTAGACTATAGACTAGACTATAGACTAGACTATAGACTAGACTATAGACTAGACTATAGACTAGACTATAGACTAGACTATAGACTAGACTATAGACTAGACTATAGACTAGACTATAGACTAGACTATAGACTAGACTATAGACTAGACTATAGACTAGACTATAGACTAGACTATAGACTAGACTATAGACTAGACTATAGACTAGACTATAGACTAGACTATAGACTAGACTATAGACTAGACTATAGACTAGACTATAGACTAGACTATAGACTAGACTATAGACTAGACTATAGACTACTATAGACTAGACTATAGACTAGACTATAGACTAGACTATAGACTAGACTATAGACTAGACTATAGACTAGACTATAGACTAGACTATAGACTAGACTATAGACTAGACTATAGACTAGACTATAGACTAGACTATAGACTAGACTATAGACTAGACTATAGACTAGACTATAGACTAGACTATAGACTAGACTATAGACTAGACTATAGACTAGACTATAGACTAGACTATAGACTAGACTATAGACTAGACTATAGACTAGACTATAGACTAGACTATAGACTAGACTATAGACTAGACTATAGACTAGACTATAGACTAGACTATAAACTAGACTATAGACTAGACTATGTAGACTAGACTATACACTAGACTATAGACTAGACTATACTAGACTATAGACTAGACTATAGACTAGACTATAGACTAGACTATAGACTATAGACTAGACAAAGACTAGACTATAGACTAGACTATAGACTAGACTATAGACTAGACTATAAACTAGACTATAGACTAGACTATATGACTAGACTATAGACTAGACTATACACTAGACTATAGACTAGACTATAGACTAGACTATAGACTAGACTATAGACTAGACTATAGACTAGACTATAGACTAGACTATAGACTAGACTATAGACTAGACTATAGACTAGACTATAGACTAGACTATAGACTAGACTATAGACTAGACTATAGACTAGACTATAGACTAGACTATAGACTAGACTATAGACTAGACTATAGACTAGACTATAGACTAGACTATAGACTAGACTATAGACTAGACTATAGACTAGACTATAGACTAGACTATAGACTAGACTATAGACTAGACTATAGACTAGACTATAGACTAGACTATAGACTAGACTATAGACTAGACTATAGACTAGACTATAGACTAGACTATAGACTAGACTATAGACTAGACTATAGACTAGACTATAGACTAGACTATAGACTAGACTACAGAGTAGACTATAGGCTAGACTATAGACTAGACTACAGAGTAGACTATAGACTAGACTATAGACTAGACTATATACTAGACTATAGACTAGACTATAGACTAGGCTATAGACTAGACTATAGACTAGATTATAGACTAGATTATAGACTAGACTATAGACTAGACTATAGACTAGAATATAGACTAGACTATAGACTAGACTATAGACTAGACTATAGACTAGACTACAGACTAGACTATAGACTAGACTATAGACTAGACTATAGACTAGACTATAGACAAACCTTTTACTAGACTATAGAATAGAATATAAACTAGACTATAGACTAGGCTATAGACTAGACTAACTCAACGATAACACAATTATCCATCCCGGGACTACTAGAATAGACTATAGACTATTGTGTGACTAGGTGTGACCTCCGGAAGTTTAGTGGTTAGAGTTCTAGTCTAGTAGAGCGTAGGTTGTGGTTTCGATTCCCTCCTGAGGCACTGATTAAAAAACGCACATCAGACCCGATAGAGGCCTAGATGTATTTCATCGGATTTGATGATCATACTTTCAAACTAACTATAGATTTTACTAAAGACTATTCGAATAGAAAATCAGTATATCTAAAATATATGGCTACGATTGTATGTAATTCGATATGATTTAACCAAATAAAATTTAATACAATCATTATCAAACTTGTAGTATGATCAACCTATTAAACTTTATAAAAAAAGTATACATAAAGATACATTGTAACAGATATAAATAATTTAGTCACTCTGTTTCAATTTAACACATTTCCAGTCCATCAGATAAATACAAAAAGCATTTATGAATCAAATATACCACTGTTCCAAATAATAAGACATAATATAGTTTAACTTTCTTAGATCATTACATATGATTTTTTAAGAAAACAAATCACAAACGTTATAATCCAATTATTAAGCACCCGAAAGAAAAATAAATGTTTAAACTCAACTCATGCGTTTGTCATGTGTAAATATGTATGTGTGTGTAAACATACTTTCAAACAGAAATTTTTATGAATGAAAAACCAACAACAACAAAACAGAAGTGAAAATTTCTTTGTAATTTACACCACCAATAAAAACATCAAATAATTTCATCAAAATTAATGTGTTTACATTTCATTAATTTACAAAAATGAAAAAACAAACTCTTTCCCACAAATTATCAAATCTCACACATTCAGTTAAACACCAACAAATATTTTTTTTTAATATAAACTTTTAGTTTTTTCCTCAACATCTTTTACTTAATCATCATCTTCATCTACCACTTTAAAAGACCGCACCTTGTCTGTAAAAGCAGACAAGAGCAAAAAAATCAAAAAACCAAAAAAAGTAAAAACACTTTAACAGATACTTGACTGCATGTCTTGAAAAAAAGTAAAATTGAAATTGGGAGATTTTTTTTGAACCAAAACAAAGTCTACACACAAAGTTTGAAAAAAAAATCATGAAATATTATTGTTCAGAACATAAACAATGTTGAAAAAGAAATAAAACAACAACAAATAAGATCATGAACCATAACACCTGAATTCAAAGTGTTGACTTTTATAAATTGAAAAAAAAACACTCAAACAAAATCACGTTATAGCGTTACTTTTTTTCGTATTTATTGAAATTGAAAATTTCATTTTGATTTATTTACGCTTACTATTTATATGGTTGCAATAAAATCATTCGCTGTGGTGTTTTATTTGAGCTTATTTTGTAATAATATAAATAAATTTAATTTTTATTTAAAGTTTTTTCTTTCTTATTGTTATTAAGCATCACATCAATTAATTTAGTTATTTAAATTCATACAATCTTTGATTATCTACGACTATTTACATACATAATAAAACATGATTTCTTTGGTAATTTCTCAATTAAAACGCAAGACTTAAGACACATACGTGTTTATTGCTTGAGGTTGTTTGTTGTTGTTTCTTTTTTTAGCCCACATTAACTTCGCAAGACTTAAGAAACGAACCTTGTATTTTACTTAAATAGAAAGATTTAGAAAATAAACCTTGTTTTATTTAGTTAAATTATTCGCTATAAATAGTTTTTTTTATTATTCATTTAAAACATTTTCTATTTTAAATATGTAAAGTCGATGATGTTATGTGTAAAATGTGTAAAATTTGCAATTAACTAAGAAATAATTCATATAAAATAAGTAATAATTTTTATGGAAAATTTTGTAAATTTAATTTTAATTATATAAAATTATATAAAGAAATAACTATTTATCAGTCTGCAATTATAAGTAGATAGTATTAATATTAAGCCTATAGGTATTCCTGACAATAGTTTAGTCAATAAATTTAACTACTGATCAGTTTATAGTCTTGATTGTTTAGATTATAGTTTTGACAATAGACCAATCTGCAGACTTAATTATAGATCAGACTGTAATCTTAACTAAAGATCAGTCTATAGTATTAACTATATATACATAAGTCTATAGTCATGATAATAGATCAATAGATCTTTCTATAATTTTGACTAGTACTGACTATAGATCAGCCTAAAATTTAGATCTGTCTATAGTCTAGACAATAGGTAAGTCTGTAGACTTTATTAAAGATCAGTCTGATACAAATTATGGATCAGCTTATAGTCTATATTCAGACTATAGTCTAACTATAGATCAGTCTATAGTCTGACTATAGATCTGTCTATAGTCTGACTATAGATCAGTCTACAGTCTGACTATAGATCAGTTTAGAGTCTGACAATAGATCAGTCTATAGTCTAACAATAGATCAGTCTATAGTCTGACAATAGATCAGTCTATAGTCTGACAATAGATCAGTCTATAGTCTGACAATAGATCAGTCTATAGTCTGACAATAGATCAGTCTATAGTCTGACAATAGATCAGTGTATAGTCTGACTATAGATCAGTATATAGCCTGACTATAGATCGGTCTATAGTCTGACTATAGATCAGTCTATAGTCTGACTATAGATCAGTCTATAGTCTGACTATAGATCAGTCTATGGTCTGACTATAGATCAGTCTATAGTCTCACTATAGATCAGTCTATAGTCTGACTATAGATCAGTCTATAGTCTGACTATAGATCAGTCTATAGTTTGACTATAGATCAGTCTATAGTTTGACTATAGATCAGTCTATAGTCTGACTATAGATCAGTCTATAGTCTGACTATAGATCAGTCTATAGTCTGTCTATAGATCAGTCTATAGTCTGACTATAGATCAGTCTATAGTCTGACTATAGATCAGTCTATAGTCTGACTTTAGATCACACTATAGTATGACTATATGACTATGTAGATCAATTTATAGTCTTGACTATAGATCAGTATATTCTTGGCTAAAGATAATTCTATAGCCTTGGCTATTAATCAGTTAATAGTCTAGATTATATAACATTCTATAGTATAATAGATAAATAGATCAATCTTTAATAGGGATCAGATGTAGATCAATTTATAGTCTTTAGTATAGATCAGTATATTCTGGGCTATAGAAAATTCTATAACGTTGGTTATAAATCAGTTAATAGTCTAGATTATATAACATTCTATAGTATAATAGATAAATAGATACATTTTTACTAAAGATCATTTTTAGCTTCTCCAAATGCCGAGTCTATTATATCGACTATTGACATATCTATAATGTTGACTATAGATCAGCCTTTATTCTTTATTATAGACTTTTCTATAGATTAGATGATAGTGTTGCCTATAGATCTGCCCATGACTGTGATAATGCTGTGAGAATAAAACAGCGTATAAACTTGTGAAGAAGTAAAATAATTTTAATGATTGAAGAAATAAAAATCCAATAAACAACTAAAACCTGTACAAGATTTGAGTACCTAATAAATGGCAATAGAAAATAAAAATGAAAGTTAGAAAACAAAATGAATGAACAACTTCAATTGAGTAATAAAAGATTATTACAGCTGCCACCCACTATGAAATGCAGAAAAAATAATTGAAAAAGCCATAAATCGCCAAATAAATAAAAAATATGTGTTTATTTATTAAATAACAGATACAATTGAATATTTAATAAGAAAATATCATTTATAAATTTTTACTGAATGAATAATCGAAAAAGAAACTCTCAACTGACAGGCAGTAAGTGAATTGTATAACACTGTCATTAATAACCTACAACAAGTAGAAATTATACACCAAATGAAAAATTAAGATATAGATGCCGCTAACATCAAAGTATATTTCAAGATTTTTTATGGTAGATAATAAATAGTTGTAATTAATTTTATTAATTTAGCCAATTGAAGATTGTATAAAATTATGAAATAATTCTTCATCGTGTAAAATTGATAATTTTCTCTTATGATATTGGAATCGATTATACTCGTTATTTTCTTTAATAATTTAATAATAATCTTAAATACACTTGCATCGTCATAAATATTATTGTAACAGCTTTATTTTATATTTGAATAGTTTATTAAAGTCTGGATTTTGTTTTAACTCATTAATTGAGGCGTATTGAAAGGAAGCTACACAGAAAAAAATAATAGTGTAATAAGTGATTCAATACGAAATGGTGTCAAGAAAACGGTAAGTATGGTGTTACTAAAATCAAAATTACATTGATCGGCAATGTATAAAATATAATTTATTATTATCAAAATTTTTTTTATTTCAGCGTTTTAGCATGTAATTACACAATTTAAAATGTGTACCAATTATTAAGAACTCAACTAGTTTTAACTAAAATATTCCTATCTAAATGAAAATGGTTAATGTAGATGGAAATTTTCTTTCTGTGTAGAACACTGACAAAATTCAATGTACATCATATTAAAATAAAATATAAAAGTTCCTTAGCTATCGCGAGGACATTAACTTATTAGTAAGCAGTTATAAAACACATTGTTAATAAGACGCTTTTTCACTGCTGCTATAAACAACAATAAGCAACAATGAGGAATTTTATGTAATCTTATTGAAAGATTATATAGTTTTCAACCGATTTAAATGAAACTTTTTAAAAATATTTATAAGAAAGTTTAATTTAAGAAAAACATATTAACGTTCGTAACTACTATTATGATAAAATTTGACACAAATAAATAACATTTCTCGCCACTTCAAAAATAGCGCTTAGTGAATTATTCGGTAAAAGTGATGTTTATTAACTTCCAAAGAAGCGAAATAATACAATTTTTTTAAGAAATTAAAGCAATTTTATTTTGGACTTAATTGATAAATGCGTGTAATTTATTTATTTATTTATATTAATATTATTTGAGTCAAATTCTTTGTATTCTATAACACTACAATTTCACTTCCTAATAACTCCAAAAAAAAGTACATAAAAGTTACTTCCTGAGAATGACTTTGGAATCAATTATAAAGAACACCGCTCCTATAACAAGTTTGTGTAAAAAGTATAACTTCTTCAGGTCTTATTCAGTACTTCTATGGAGAAAATTCTACTTCATTCTCGCTTCTTTGAAAGTTTTTTTCTAGATGATGTATTTTAAAACATCTCCTTTTTTGTCACATATTGTTTTTTTCACAAAATCTTTACCACTCTGAACTCGTATGAACGTCACATACATCCTAAGAATTATCCATATGTTTATACATGTTTTCCATGAAAATCTTTAAAAAATTTTATTCGGGCACTTAAGTTTTAATATTATTGGTACAAAAAACCTTATTGTCCTCAACATTCATATTGATACCAAAGATACTCAAGCAAAAAATTGGAAGACTCTGGCAGCTTTATTTTCCCAGATATACGAATTTTAGTATTTAACTATTATAGAAAGTGTCACGCCCACTAATGCTGGTCCGCCCAAATTTCCACCAAATGTTTATTAGATTTCTAAGATAAATTACTATGTGGGCGTGGCATCACCTTCACTTTAAATTCTAAATCAAAAAGTTTCCTAAGATACACGTCTGTAGAGGACTAAAGGTTTAGGCTGATTTTTTTTTTTTTTAAATTGAATGAAATTCACAAATGTCGCGATTTCAAAATTAAATTTCGATTGCAGATATTACGATTGCTTTTACTTTAATTAAATGTTTAATTGATTCCAAGTTGATAACATTTTTAATTCTACACATTATATTATTTTAATATTTTAGTAAATAATTAAAAAATTTTGAATTTTGAAAAATATTTATAACATTTTCAAACCGTTAATAACTTTTATTTCTTTTTTTCTTATAATTAAATTGCACTTACAATTTAAACTTTTATGATGTTTTTCACGTATAAGATAAATCCAACTGATTTTTAATCCAACAAAATGAATAACATTAAAGGCCGAATAGAAGTTATGGAAAGTTTATACCAAAATTCCGATTTTTTTTTTAATTTGTTATAAAAACTTTTAATTTCTTTTAACAACAACAAAATATTGTTAGATAAAAACTTATTACACAATTGGTTTTTTTAAATCCTTGTTTATATTGATTTCCATAAGATTAGCATCTCTTTTAAATAAATGTTAAACTTTTTTTTTTTTGCAAAAACTTTATGTTTTTTTTTTCTTGGTCGGCAAGCTAGTTTTTGCCAACAATCGTAAAGTTTTATTTATCAAAGATTTTTTTATATTTTTGATTAGTTTTAAATATTTGTTACTTCTTTTTATTTAATTTTTTTTTAATTTAGTAAGAAAGAAAAAAATTATTGTATATTGTTTGAATGTGCGCGCGCGCGTCTAGTTCGTGCCATGGGTAACCGCAGAATGGTTAATACACCTGCTTTCTCATAGCGAATTACTTCGCATGCAGCGTAAGAAAATTTCTTCTTTCTTTTTTAAAAAGCAACAACTACTACTGCCAGTACTTGTTGCTGTTGCCTCTTCTGTTGTTGTCGTCGTTGATTTCGTTGTTTGTTGTTACTTCAGCTACTGCTGTTGTTGCTAGTGAGCCAAAAAAAAAACTGAAAAAAACTCTCACACATCTTTGATCGTTGGTCGTACATAGTAAAATTTACAGCAAATACTAATAACAACAACACTTGAAGCAAGTTAGTTAGTGTTTGTTGTTATTGTTGTCGAAATTGTTATTAAAGATCATGATGTTGTGTATGATGTACAACATTATTACCTTAATGATAATTAACAAAGACGAAAGCAAAAAGGTATAAGTGATGTTTGCGTGCTCAGTCCTTGCTTGGCTGTCTGACTTACGATCTTACTTTTGGTCTTCATACTTACTAGGTATGTATATCGGTAAGTAATGCCAATGCCATTGTCAATGACATTGTTGGAAAGTGCATCTTCTGTGCAAAGCTGATGCATATTTGTTGTTATCATTACATTTTGTTGCCGGTAGTAGTTGTGTTGATTTTATGTTTATGGTTGGCTTTTAATGTTTTCGTTTATGTATTTGATTTGGATTTGTTTTACCTTTAAATCATCGATTATTTTCTTGAAAATTTCTTTGTTATTAGTCAATTTTTGGTTTAAATTTTACGATAATATTTTTAAGTTTGCTAGGACATAAGTTTGTTTGAGAGGATTAAATGCATATGGCATCTCCCATATGCATTTAATACAAAAGTTCATACATTTGGGAAACTATTTCTGTGCAACGTACTAACCAAAACAAATGAGGTTATATATCTTTAAGAACTTTAGTTAGTTAGTTAGTTAGTTAGTTAGTTAGTTAGTTAGTTAGTTAGTTAGTTAGTTAGTTAGCTAGTGTATCACGGCTCTATGTTCTCCTTGAAGCCGTGATACACAGTTGTCAGACCTTACAACGTTGTCAGGAAATATCTAATAATCGCCTGAACTTACAAATTTTATTTTGCAGCGTTGTCAGAAAAAGCATTACAGACAATATTAGGAAACAAAATTTGTAAATGTACACTGTTATTAGAAATTCACTGCCAACGTTGTAAGATCGAACAACCGTGTACCTATTCATATCATTAACTAGTGGCTCTGGTGGGAATCAAGCCCACCGCCTTCGGTCTATCAGACTAGAACACTTACCTGCCGGTGGCCATATAACTCCCTTATTTTGGCAAATATGGTTATACATCACAGAAGGTTACCTCGTCACTCTAGTAACTCAATATATTCGCGTAGCAACTAATTTTCTAGGATTTATAAGGAAACTATAATACCACTAACTCATCGGGAAATATCCCAGAAATGTGTACTAAATATATTACATACATATTCAGACTTCTTTTATTATTTTTTCCTTCAAGTATTCTGTATTGTCGTTAAACATGTCTCGTTTAGTATGTCATTGTAGGAAAAAAGAAGTATAAAAAGTACAAAAACTACTTTCAGTTGAACAGTTTCGAGAGTAAAATTATTTTCATAGTTGACATCTTCTCTGTGCAAGAAAATGAAAAAAAAACTAAATAAATCCCAACTCAACCAATGGACATGATTTTCATCAACGTTTTTCTTTCCTTTTTGGTTGTTTCAAACATTTATTATTTTTTTCTTCTTTACAATTGCAAATTCTGCGTAATGTTTTATTTGTATGAGTTTGTAATGGACTTGATTTTTTATGAGTATTTCCAAGTAATTTTTATTATTTGTACAATTGTAAATTTGAAAATTTTCCAATAGTCAATTGTTTGATTATTTGATTGTAAGTGCATGTGAGTTTTTTTTAGTTTTTCTTTTTATTTTCAATTTATTTTAAATTTTATTGTTTACTGTAGCGTATCCTATAATTTTTTATATTCCATTGTTTTTCATACAAATTACTTACTGAAGTTTTAGATTTACTCTATTGTTTATAAGAGAATTTCTTAATTTAGAAAACAATATTTGATTGATGATAAAGTATCGTATAGATATTTATGCAAATGATATAATTATAACTTCTATCTGTATTAAATGCACCAATTACTTTTAGAAATTTATGATCAAAAAAACCTAAAGAACTCTATATTTCAGGTCCAGAAATCCTAAACAACTCTATTTTAAAATTTACTCCCTGTTATTGTAACATTATCGAACTCGAAATATGTCATATAGTTTCAAGCTGAGACTATAATATTATAATCCAAACCCAAACATTGTGGTATTTCTTACCGGATAGTTAAATGTGCCGACCCCGACCATAAATTGGGCAATAAACGATCTCGCATAAACAGTTGTTCCTTACGACCACAGTTATAAATAAAGCTATTACTCGAAAAAGATTTTCTTCAATGTCTGCTGTGGTTCTCCGATGTCTGTTATTTCCGATACAGGGGCGATGTTCCTTGAATGTAAAAAACATTCATTTCCTTATGTATATTAGTTTACCTAACTCTATCCGAATACTCTACAGACAACTTAGGAGTTGTCGGCATCAAAAGATCGAATGTACTAGCTTCAAAGGGAAGGGAACTCGAGGTAGTTCACCTGATGAACGCATAGCTATTTGATTCAAAAAATATAAGAGAATCCCAAATGACCACTTGGTATAACGAAACGGTAGAACCTATTGATAGTTCTTATAAGAACCTATTACTCAAGGTCTACTGGGGTGGCAATGTTCTTTGGCTAGAAAAAACTTTCGATACATTGTGTACAGTGAGTTCAAAGTACATGCTGCTTGGGTATAAGTGGTGCCATGTGTACTACTTCAACCAAGGCTCTGGAAAAGTTGCTAGATATTCCACCTTTTGAAATATATTTAAGATATGAGGCAGCGCTTACAGCCGAATAGCTCTTTACTTTAGGCGAACTAGCAAAAAGCGGTTACAGAACACGTCATTAATGTATACTGGACACATTAGAAGATTATACACAGTCATCGGACGTGCCTGATCGTATACCGGACACAGAATATGTCGGAAACTTTGAAACGCTGATGGCTCCAAATTGGAGGAAAAAGTGGAGCTGGGGTTCTATATATAGCGGAATGCGTAAATTAGATTAGAATAAATATGGCGCCCACAGCGCTTAATATATTTACCGGTAGCCAGAAGGCAATTAAGGCGATATCAGGTGATAGAACTAAATCAAAGACCGTATTGGATTGTAAGAAAAATTTAACTGAATACTCTCCCAGAGAAAAGGTTCACATCATATGGGTACCAGCCCACTCGGGAGTAGTCCGTAACGAAAGAGCGAAAGTAATATCTTTAAAGGGAAAGAAGCTCGAGACAGTTAACCTGACAAACGCAAAAACATTCGATGCAACAAAAGCAGAACTAAAAATATGGGTGAGCGAATCCCATAAGGCCACATGAAATAATGAAACAGCGGGTAGAACCACAAAGATTCTATGGGGTGACCCTTATGAGTGCAAGATGAAAAATCTCATCAAAATGAGTAAGTCTGAAGTTAGTATGATGGTACGTACGTATTTTGAGTGGACACACAAAAATTTGTAGCACATCTATGCAAAATTGGACGTGCGGTTTCAGAGGTACATATGTAGAGCACATGGAGGGGACAGTAAAACTCTGGAGCACTTTCTTTGCAACTGCCACGCATTCGTCGAAGTTAGATCAAAGTATCTTGGAAGTAATGTTATTCCGGAAATAACATTCCTGACTAACACTGATTGGAAGATGCTTAGGAATTACCTTCAGGAAACTGAGTATCTGAACACTGAAAAATAATTCATTCAGTTCCTTTTTTTCTGATAAGGAGAGCACAAAAGCACGATAGTGGCCTAGGAGTATCTCTTCGGATTTGATGTAGTATACATCCTCCTATCAACCTAACCTAACCTTGTGTAGATTATTTCAACTAATTACAACAGTCCATCAGAATACTCTCACAAAGAATTGTATAGGTTTCAGGCCACTGTAGAGTAGTCGCCATCAAAATAGCGAATGCTACAGACTTAAAGGGAGGCAGTTAACCTGATGAATGCAAAACCATTCGATGCAAAAAATAGAAGTGATATAATCCCAAATGATCACTTGATAGCTTGGTATAACGAATCGGTAGAACCACTGGCTTATGATCCTAAATTTTATTTGCCAGAAACATCTTTTTGTTGCAAGACATCTGCTAAATGTCGTAAAATCGACAATCTTGGAGTTATTACAATACCGGAGAAAAGAGGTGCCACCAGTAGCTATAGACAGACTATAAACTGGTAGAGATCAATAGTATCTTCAGTCTTTCCTTGAAATGCCGAACCAGTAGTCTAAGGGTGAACCGGTAGCCCTAAGACATCTCCTAGTTGAAACCATTGTCGAAATATCAATAAATCATCCCTCATCTCGGAGTTATTGCAATACCGGAGAAAACATATGTCACCAGTAGCTATAGACGGACTATAAACTGGTAAAGATCAATAGTAATTTCGGTCTTTCCTTGAAATGCCGAACCGGTAGCCATAAGGATGGCGAGTTATTCCCGTTTTTAAGTATCGTCTTGCGCTTTCCAAAGAATTTAACATCAACATGGATAAACCATCAGATGGATTAACCCTGTTAATAATCTCTACAACTTTAGATGAACTATTGTGTTGCGTAAGGTTACGAAAACATATAAGCCTTCGAAGGATCAATTTAAAACCTAAGTATCACGTACAATCATAGTTCAGTTCACGAAATTTTCATCTTCTAAAAATGACACTTTCATTCATTTACTTTAACTTATCCCCACTTCCGTTTTCAAATAGACGACCTAGGCTTCACTGAAATTGGCTTTTGTGTATACTTACTCATCTGCTAGCATCACCTTCCCCAATAATACTCACATTCTGAACAATTAGAGGAATCTGAGTTTAAACAATCAAAATTTCCAAAAACCCTCCCAAAAAGTATAGAATAACGAAGTCTAAAGAAAACAACATAAGTAAATATTAATACTTTCCATGTAAAAAATTACCAAATGTCTTGTAAAACATCAGACAAAATATATAAATAGCGACCACCACTTAAACTCATCAATAAGCTTCTAAAACTGACATGTGTATATGTTTGTCCGAGACAGGAAAAAAATATCATTTACAAACACACATACACCTGTTTGTGTGTGTTCTTTCTTTTTACAATAATGATTTTCACTTTCTTTCGCAAAAACTTCAATTCCCTTTCAGGCACAATCAAAATGTTTAAAATCAACAAACTTTTTCATTTTACTTTTAACTCCCCAATTCCAACAAACACATACATACATAAATACATAAGTATGTATGTTTTTATGTGTGTATAACCAGACAGACAGTCATTTTAAATGGATCAATAAATGAATGATTGAACGACCACAACAACGCTGGCAATGATGATAATGTTGATCGTTTGCCTGAGAGATGGTTAGACGGATTCGATGGTTGCTAAAAATCAATTCAATTGATGGATTTGATTTGAATTAAACAATCTATCTTTGCCATCTCTCCTAGAAACCGAGAAAATAAAATACAAATAAAATATTACAAAAAGTCTATTTAGAAAAAAGAGAGAAAAACAATAATGACAACAACAGCAGCCAAGTGTCGATCATTCATTCACTTATTCATTGTCAGTTAATATCGCATTCATTCAATATCAAATCATGAATGCACACATGCTTACATTGATGCATGTTATTGGAGTATCTCTTGGCTATATTGAATTTGAGACAACAAAAACAACAACGAACATGGTTTATACTATTTCTATCTTTATTGTACCACGGCAAAGACGAGTCCATTGATCATCACAGAGTTTGTTGTTACATGGAGTAAGCTTTGATTTGTACGTTTTTGAACTGTCCTACTTTTCCATAAAATATTTGCAAAACGTTTTTAGCCACATTTAGAGACAAACCTTGTTAGTTAAGTTGACGCTTTTTTATATGTGCATTATGTCTACCTACATGCACTAGAGACACATTTGACGCTTAAAAGGCTTAGAGTAGTAATTCAGTGAATATATATAGTAAATGATTAAATTTTTAATATGTAATAGACATTCTGCAGATATTTTCGTAACGAAGAAAGAATTTTCAGATTAAGAATTTAGTTGTTTGGTCTAAAAATTTCCACTACAATAAGATTGGATATCCAATAAATATCGTACTGTTAGGCGAACTGACACATTGGAACATCGGGTTTTCCCAATCAAAATATGTTAGGAACTTTGAAACCTAAATATAATGTCGTGATCAAGCTCAACCCCCGTATTAATCCGTTACTCATGGATGGCTCTAACCTGGGTTTCTATATTGCTAGCACAGAGTACGTAAATCAAATGGGGCGATATAATGTGATAAGGTTATATCTAAAACAGTATTGGATTTTATGAAATCTTTAACCGATTACTCCCACAGAGTTAAGCTTTGTAAGATATCAGAACCACGAAGAAAGATCAGATTTACATTATACTCTTTGAATAATGTACCAATGGGTAGAACCATAAAAGTCCTGAGGGTGAAACTTGTACGGAGAGTAAGACAAGATGCCTCCTCAAAATGAGGAAGTCTGAAGTTAAAATAATACAACGTACACACGTACAAGTTTCTCAGATATATCTGTTATATATTTTTTCGATAACAGAAATCAATGACAATGCCTACTGAAACTTAGATGACAGAGTGATCTCTTCAAGAGTCAATACTATTGGCGCTAGATTTATGAAAACTTACGATGGTGTCAGCGATGCTTCAATAGTAATTTATACCTTAGATAACAGAGTCATAGGTGTACTTAATAATGACAATTATTGTCAAGATCATTATGAGAGTTTCTAGTTACCAACTTGTATAGTACTACGAATAAAGGCCAGTTTCTTCCTCTTCATCAACATCTACTACTTCTTCAACTAGAGTGTGGTGTGGTGGCATATAACAACCATACAACAATCATTTAGCTTCCGTGGTACAGCAGGTTAATACAATAAAGTCTTATTAAATGTACGAGTACAATATAAATTGCATCTAAAGTAAAGAAATGAAGACAGTCTAAAAGCTAAAACATACACACAGACAGACAATCAGACAACCAGATAGACAGACAGACATACAAACATTGAGACTGCCTAACGCGTATAATCGCACGGACCCAGAAGTAGACAATTTGAAACCTGAAAAAAGAAATAAACAAACACAGTCAAGACACATGATTAAGATGGTGGTGGTGATATTTATTTGAGACGAACTGACTCTATAAGCAAGCGAGAGTGTGTTTAAGTTGTGATATGGACTAGTGGTGTGGCTTGGTTGGGGTAGATACTTACTTACACTTAGCTTTAGTTTGGGTTTTTGGGATCAAGTTGTGTATGCTGGCTGCTGCATCGATTTCATCGCCATTAAAGTCAGTTTTGCACTTTTATGTTAGTTCCTGTTTGCTAAAAATGTCCACTCCAAGTTTATGTTTCTTTTAGTTGTTGCTTTTATAATATACCCTGGTTTGCTCTCGTTGTTATCGCGTTATTTTTATTGCTGATGATTTGGTATGAAATTGGAGAAGAGTAACTTACCAAAGATCACACAGTATAATCCAAATGGCATGAAATAAAAACCATAAACTAACCATGTTGTCACTTTAACTGAAATCAGCATAGCAATGTAACCAAAACTTGGTTGCAGAAAATATCCTTTCAGTCGTCTGGTGTTGTTTTGTATCCTCTTGTAATGTGTAATTTTAATAATATTTAATTTGTTTTATTTTTAGCTCACATTTTTGTTGTGGTTAACAAATTAAGTAATGTTTGTACATAATGCTGTCCACAGTTTGACAGCCAGTAGACGTAGTCTAATGTTGATAATACAGTTGTTGAAATTAAATTAGAAGCAATTCATTGCATTTTCTTGCTTTGCCATGATTGTTTAACAAGAAAAAAACTTTTATGCGATATATGGATCTTATGAAGATCGACCTATTTCGGTAAATGATCGAAAAGCTATGTCCAACTTGACTTGATCCAGTTTAAACAAACATTTCGCCCTTATAATCGTTTAAATTTTATATTGTATTGGTATTCTAACTACTGTATCAATGTATGTAAATATGAATGTACATGTGTATATTATACATCTTTTCATACTTCTACTACTATTCTATATAAATTTCAGTTCTATTTCTTACACCAGACACGCTAATAATGACTTTGCATTAACTATTCACAAAAAATAAAAGTAAAAGTGTTCAATTGAATTGGGACCACCAGGACAGACCTTAAATCAGTAAATTAAAGTAACTTACTTCATTGTATTTGTAACAAAATCAACATCATATAAATATTCCTTAAATACTTTTATTTATTTTTTTACAAGAAAAAAATCAATATTTTGTTGTCTATGCAACTATTGTAATTGTTGTTGTTTTATATAAAGTGTTTAAAAATAAATTCAATTAAAATTCCGTCACAAAAGTGGATCAATTTCATCAAATTGAAAATTGTTTAATCGATATTGAGTTGATATTTTTAGACTTGACTCCAAACGTGCTGCCAGCAAACATCGTTTGCATATAAAACTATATACAACAACAAAAACATTAAATTTTGTAAAATGTAATGGAGAAAAAAACATTGTTACATTTTTAATAACACTTCAACGTCAACTTTATTTTTATGCGAATTGTCTATAATTAAAATATAAAATTTATTGTTTTACGATGATGTTGTTAGTTATGCTATTTTTAGCAAACATTTCACAACTTTCAATTAATAAGATATTGATGACTAAGATGGATAGATAGATAGATAGATAGATAGATAGATAGATAGATAGATAGATAGATAGATAGATAGATAGATAGATAGATAGATAGATAGATAGATAGATAGATAGATAGATAGATAGATAGATAGATAGATAGATAGATAGATAGATAGATAGATAGATAGATAGATAGATAGATAGATAGATAGATAGATAGATAGATAGATAGATAGATAGATAGATAGATAGATAGATAGATAGATAGATAGATAGATAGGTTAAGATGTTTCATTCTCTAAACTCTAAACAAATTTAGAAATACATTTCTGTTTCTAAAGTGTCATGTACTTTATGAGAAATTTAAAAGTGGAAACTATGACACTTCTTGGTGTGTCATAAAGTCGATGGACCAAAGAGATAAATAACTCCCTCAATTAAAATAAAATAATAACATAAAAACAGATTTATGGAACGTTATTTATGGTGAGTTATGAAGACTTCAAACCAAAAGACTTTTAAGTTATTTTGCAAAACAACTACATTTAAAACTAAACAAACTCTATGAGGTTTATTTTTTCGAATTCCAATTCTCTTACATTTTTATCCGCAATAAAATTAGTCATATTGCTCGTATTCACACTGGAGGCCTTAATCATGTCATTCTTATTCTTCGTATGATACACACAAATAAGTGAAATTTAAACTTGAGACAAATTCTATGAATAAACCAACCAAAAACCAATCATCTAGTTTCAATAATATAGTCACCCTGAATACGAAAAACTATAATGAAGCGAATTCAAAAAAAAGAAGAGCAAACAAAAACGACAACAACTTTTTTATCGACATAAAGAAAATAGAAATGAAATATAAGAAAAAATTAAAAATTCTTAACATGTCCTTTCGTTTTCTATTTCTAATGAACACACAACAAATACCAAGACATCATCGTCATCATCATCAACAATATCATCACAAGTTTCAACAACAACTGCAGTCTACAGCAGCAGTAGAATAAACAAAAACAACAACAACATCAGAAGTTTCTACAGTCAACAGCAGCAGTAGAATCAACAAAAAAAAGAAGTGTTTCTAAAAATGAAAACGCGTTTGCATTATTTACTTAACACAGTGGGACTGATAGCAAAATTATTATGTCAACCAACATTAAAGACTTTATATGTATTGAGTCTACCAAAACTTTTTGGGTTAGAACAATCCAAAGAAAAGAAAAATGTTAATTTCTTCACAAAGATTAGATTTTTTTATATAAAATGTTAAAAAAAAGTATTAAAAATATCGTTTTTATGTATTTTTACTATTATGCATTCCTGAAAAATTTTTGGAGTGTATGAGTTTTTTGCAAGTTACTCTCTTATTTGAAAATTATGTTGTTGTTTTTACATATTTTGTTTGCAATTTCTGTATTTTTTACGCTCTTGCAATAAGTTTTATTTACGATCGGGTTATGTATGTGTGAATTGCCGAAAATCTTCGTAATTAGAACAATATGAACGCGCAACGCTGGACTAGACATAAGTAAACGACCCACTGTGCAAATATATACTTGTTTGCGTATGTCCGCCTGTAAATACACTTTAATTCATAACTGTATGTTTGTATGTATGTATGTTAAATTAGATATTAAGAAGTTAAGAAAGTAAAGATGCTTGCTTCGATCTTGTTTGAAAGCAAAAATTGATTTTCATTAAAACGCACTACGCATCTGAAAAGGAGTGCGAATGCGAGTGTACGTTACACACATATATACATACATATGTACATTTTTAATGTCTTCGTTGTCTGCTGTTGCCATTGCTGCTGTCGCTGATATGGGTACTTATTATTATTAAAAGTATCTGATTGCGCGTTGAGTATAAAGTATCTTGTTACTTTCACCATCATCATAATGATGATGATGATCGCAATCATGACGGCCATAAGATGACGATAATGATGTTTTAGATGTTTGTTGTTTATGATTTTCTTTTGAGATGTTTAGCCACTCTTTTGGTTGGATTGCGTTTGAAGTGTTTACGGAATTGGTGTTTGTTTTGATTCCACTTTTTTCACTACTTTTTGGTATTTGGTCATTTTTTCTAAACACATGCAATACGTACATACCTCTCCCTCTGCTAAGATTGAGTGTTAGCTGTAACTAGATGCTTAGTCAGTCATTCAGTCAGATCGCCAGTCAATCATTTCAGAAGTAAGTAAGAAACGTGCCTTACAAATATTTAGTACCTAAAAGATATTGTTAACAAACTTAAAGTTTTGTGTAGTAAATACATTTCAACGAACGCATTTCATATTTGTGCAGAAGATCGTGATCATGATCATGAAAGTAAAAATTCACTTATTTCTTTCTACCAATTTCAATTTAAGCTTCCACATACCTGCATATATTTATTATTTTGTATATTTCATAAATTTTTGTTATTGTACTACACCCGTACTTACTACTCATACTTCATCCATTACATTCTTGCTCGCATTTGGAATGCGTTTTAGTGTTTGAACAAACAAAATTTAAGAGTATTTTGTAGATAGTACGTGTTGTTGAAACTAGTCTACTTTGTCTATAATTTATGGGCACGTTTTTAACAACTAAATCATAAAGAAGAAACAATGTTTATGATTTTTTTATAACCAGCACCAATATTTAATTTTCAGTGAGGGATTGTTATAGGAATCTTACCGTTAACCAATTTAAAATACTAGGAAATCGATCTTTAGCTGGTACCACGAGAACCGGTAGTCCACAGGGCTACAAGGGGTAACTGTGAGACTGAGTTGGAATTGAGTTGGCAAGCTTCACCCATCTGTATACCTACATTTAAGTCGAATTGCTTTACGTGAGTACCTGGGCAAGTAAAACTAAGCAACAACTCGCCACTGCCCACTTACACGCAGGTTGCAGTTTACGTATATGGATGCTCAAGTACTCATGCTGTTTAATCTCTTGCCATAGTACCCCGTTGGGGAAAGTCTCATGTGCAAGCTCAATCTAACCCCGACATAAATATCTTCCAACCACACTTCAGACGTGGCTCTGTTATTTCACAATAGCACCTAGAGCTGCTATTTCAGTGGCCACAGAGATCCACAGTAAACTTCAACGCACTCCGCCATATAGAAAAATCGCTGGTAAATTAAAGAAAGGGCAGTGACCTTGCACCACGACCTCCATCCGTTCCTTTTTGCTAGACCATAGACTAACGTATCATTACCAATTCCATTCTGTATATAGAATAAAAGTAGACATCAGAAAACATCAGAAAACTCCATCTGGTATACCCAATCCTTAAATTGTACCACTCCTAGCATCTAGGAACGATAACAGAAATATATCATGAAAATCATATTTCTCCGCGTATAAGTCTTTTAACCAACTGACCAGACAAGACATAGTAGTACCAGATTATGTGGTGCTCTGATTAGTCCGCTTTTCAAATCATCCAAGATCAAGCTAAAGATTAAAATGTTAACACCAGTTTATAGTCCCTGCAGACTAGAGGTATTGGTAGCACCATTTATCACCATTGAAAACAGCACACTTCTTATCTTATATAAGTAATGCCATTTAATTTACCTTCCTTTTCCGCGAAGTTATGTTCTGAGTTTACTTTGTTAAGTCAACAAAGTGTTCATGGTTCACAGATTATAGATGTGGAACAGACATCTTTTGGAACTATTCTATACAAAAAGATTAATATCATATATCATTATTACCCTAGTTCCAACACAATACACTGACTTCCCTAAGTGCTAGTCCACGAAATAATGACGATTTTGGAAAGAAGTTTAACGGACATTATAACTTTTATAGTTTCCAAGATATTTATATTTTCAAAGATTTCCAATATATTTGCATGAGGTAACCGTACGAGAACAAGTAGCCTCTTCAGAATGATTAGGTCTGAGGTTAGTATGATGATAAGAATTCTGAGTGGCCACACAGTATTACTAGCTCATGTATATAAAAAAACTAACGGTTTCTGACGAAAGTAAAGGAGAGTATAACTCTTAGACAGGCTCTCCGTCATTACCAGGCGTCATTGAAAAATTTTCAGGAACTATTTATAAAATACTATAAAAGGCGTTTTCCCTCAAATTTGTCTAAGAAAAGCTCAATAGTCATTCATAAATCACTTTGGTATATATACACATTGATTTAAAAAATATATTTTTTACATAAAACAGCGTATGACCATAATTTAAATATAGAGAAGACAAATAGTTATGTTCTAAATCAATCCATTCCAGTTCATTTCCTCTTCAAAACAACAGACCTGATATTGACATCAAATTAAAAAGATGATATATTTCTTTAATGAAATTTTCGATTTACTTACACTCTCTCACATATCATGGACATAAAAAGAAACGACAAGCTTTTTTTAAGTTTTGCTTTTACATCCTCGTTGTAGAAAAGCGTTTAACAAAGTATTGGCGTTTTTATGGCTGTTTATGGTGCATGTTGCAAGTTGCGTACACAGTTTTGAAATGAAAAACAAAAACAAACAACACATAAAAAGTTGTAAAAACTTTCTAGTAAATAAATCGAAGGTGTGATTGTTGACAAATATAGTAGTGACATTATTAGAATGACGAATAGAAAAACATTTGATTAATAACTGCGTAAAAAGAGGGTTCAGATTTTTATAAAATTTTAAAATTGTAATGAAACATTTAAAGACAAAGCCTTTTAAATGAAATTTTCTTAACAAAATGGTTTAACAAGGCTAATGCAGGTGTTATTTATAAAAACTTTTTAAATTAAAGTCAATGTATCAAATGGAAAATTAAAATCTTTTTAATTTATAACTAAATAAAAGTATTACAGTGTCATGGGAATCGCCACAAATACCATGAACTCTTTTCATGATTTAAGAAAAAAAGACTCCCTTTTTTTAGTAAAATTTTAACGATTTACTAAAATGCAAACGACTGTTGCAATGACAACATATTGTTAAAGTTGTATTAACAACAAACAACAACATCTGTTACAGCGGCCAAAACACAAAAGAAACTATCGTTCAACAGCTTGTGTTGCAAAAACATGCTGCTGCTGCAGCAGCAGTAACAACACAACCAAATTAAGATGATGAAATGACACAAAACAAAGTGTTTGTTAAAACAGACATATTAAATATTTGCGTACTTTTCCAGTATAAATATTAGCAAAATAAGACAATAACAAAAAACTTACAGCAACATACAATATTTAGCAGCAACAACTCAAATAATATCAAGTAGTGGTGAAAAAAAAAGAAAAAACTTAACAACAGCAACAACGACGATTGGTTGGATGGTTGGTTTCTTTTAAACTATTTGGGTCGACTCTCACAATTTATTATTAGTTTATTTTTCATTACATTGACACTCCATCAAACACAGCAACAACAGCAGCTACAACAACAAAACATTGTAGTGCATCTCTAACTAACAACACACATCATACTAAAACAACAAAAACTACACAACTGTTGCTTCAACTTTGACGACAATTGTATGAAATACGAGACGGACAGACGGACGGGTGACTGTATGAATGAATGGATGATTCAATGTATGAATGAATTGTTAAATGAGTTGTGTGGCAAGAAGTTGTAGAAGAAGGAGACGTCGTATAACGACAACATCAGACGACAAAAAACAACCTGCAACAATGTTCCACAAACTAAATAATTGTCAAAAGATGAAAAGTAATAAACAGCTCTGCTTTGCTCAACACACAAACAAAGATCTGAGGCCAGTTGGAAAAGTATCTTAACATGTTGCACCACCTTAACATTGGGTGGTTAAATAAGGAAATCAAAACATTAATATTTAATTATCCTTGTCATCAATTAGTTTTTGTATGCGATTCTCAGGTTCGATGCTATTTTAAAGGAGTCCAGAGTAAATGAATTTTCTATAATACTGAACCAAAATGATGCTGACATTAGTTATAATTTTGATAGAATTACTTTCAAAATTATAAAATACTTGTATACAATTCCTAATGGGGTGTTCTACCTACAATAACGGAGATAATTTTCATAATATCAAGGAAAAACCCAGAGAAAATAAATAAAATTAGAAGCAAAAACAACTGAAACATCAAAAGTTACAATAACCTTAAAGGCAACACAACAACAAATGTCTAATGAAAAACAACACAAAAAAAGAAAGAAAAAACACTTGCCATGAAAAGAAAAGATGTAGTTGTCGTTGTCGTTGTCTAATGTACCCAGAAGCCAGAAGCCAATTGAAACTGAAGCAATGAAACCGACAATCTTTTGTTTTTCGCACTTGCAGCAAAGGCAAAGCTCAGGCAAACAGCTCGAGAGACAAGACAGAAAATTGTTGGACAGAAGACGACAAGTAAGTAAATGGATGGATGTCAGACAGGCAGTAACTAGTTAGTTATATGGATATATAGTATTTAAAAACTGCCAGTTAAACAACAACAAAAATGAAAACTACTTAACAATGTTTTTTCTTAGTTTTTTTCTTGGGATTTTTATGGTCTTCTTATTTAATTTTATATTTGTTTCTTTTTTTGCGCTAGCTGCTACTTGTCATTACTAAAGAAGGTGGCAAAGTGAAACCTACAGTATGAACTTGAAGAATTGACTTTTGTTGAAACAAGTACTTTACAAAGTGTTGCAAATAAAGTAAACAGTAGTCGCGCTCAAAAGTGTAAATAGTAAAATGTTGAGGATCAAGGGTTCCTAGATGACAGTTAACCAATTTTTAACAAGTTGCGTTGAAAGGTATTAAATGGAGTTAATGAAGGAAAATTATTATTTGACGAATCATAGTTTAATCTATAGTCAAGCTTAGAGTATAATCTATGGTATGGTCTAGTCTATCATTCAGTCAATAGTCTAGTCTATAGTCTAGTCTATAGTCTAGTCTATAGTCTAGTCTATAGTATAGTCTATAGTCTAGTCTATAGTCTAGTCTATAGTCTAGTCTATAGTCTAGTCTATAGTCTAGTCTATAGTCTAGTCTATAGTCTAGTCAATAGTCTAGTCTATAGTCTAGTCTATAGTCTAGTCTATAGTCTAGTCTATAGTCTAGTCTATAGTCTAGTCTATAGTCTAGTCTATAGTCTAGTCTATAGTCTAGTCTATAGTCTAGTCTATAGTCTAGACTATAGTCTAGTCGAAAGTCTAGTCTATAGTCTAGTCTATAGTCTAGTCTATAGTCTAGTCTATAGTCTAGTCTATAGTCTAGTCTATAGTCTAGTCGAAAGTCTAGTCTATAGTCTAGTCGAAAGTCTAATCTATAATATAATCTATAGTATAGTCTATAGTCTAATTTATTGCCTAGTATGTACTATAGACTAGCTTACAGTCTACACTGCAGACTAGTCTAGACTGTAGTCTAGTTTATGGTGTTGTCTATAATCTAGTCTATTTTTATTCACATCGTATTTTATGGCAACCCAGTTTTTAACTTTTGGATTAAAGGCGTTTTAAAATCTGCAGCTTCGCCAGTTCCACCTTTTGTAAATTAAAATCAGTTTCCGTTTTTGTTTTCTATTTTTAAAATAAAATCTTTATTACAGAAATATTTGTTTAACAATATTTTACTAAAACTTAGAGAAAAAACAAATGAGGTTAAGAAAACAATTGTTAATAAATTGTGTTGTTAAGTGTCTGTGTAATTGGTTGTTAAAGTGTTTTTTTATTACCAATAACATTGGGAAATAATCACAAAAAAAGATCGTTAAATATTTATGTCCGCTTCACTATTATTCTTAAAATTGTAATAGACCCATCAAGTCATGTTTTTGCATGTTCGTTTTAGAAAAAAAATGCAATTCATTGTATACTATTATTTTTTTATTTTGTATATTTTTATGGATATTTTACACTTTTTGTTTTTATTTTTATATTTTATTTATATTCCATAAAATTTTCTTCAGACGCTGCTTAAGATGTTTAATAAATGTTTAAAGACCAGACAAACTAAACTTGATCAGCCTGTCTAAACAAATAAGAGTAGTAAGTATTCTTCGAATCGATAGATGTGTTAGAAAGCTTGCAACACTGTGCCATAAGCAGCTGTTTTGTGGCACAACTCCATTCACAGTTTAAAGTGATGATACCGCCCATGATTTAAAACACATGCACTAAAAGAAATTACGCCAACATTTAATTCTGAAAATCAAAAATATCTGATTTTACTGAACTTCCAAATAAAGGGTGCTATGTAGGGCGTTAACCCAATGTATGTAGGTCTTAACCCAACTATGATACTCTGATATTATAAAGTGGTAATAAAAAATCTAACTCACTTGCAATTAAGGATAGTGAACTTGAGGGAATTAACAAACCCTTTTGAAGCAACTGGAATGGATTTTAAAGCGGAGAAAAGATAATCCCGTTCGGCCACATGGAATAATGGAATATTTGCATTACAAAAACCTTATGATGAACCCAAGTAAAAGCGGAACTAGAAGTTTCTATAGTGGCGGCATTGCCGTGCTTTTGTTGAAATTGGATTCGAAAAGTTATGTTATAACCGAATGTTTTAGAGGAAAGTTGTCTAGAAAAGATCGTCTTTTCTAGACAGCTTTTCCGGAAACTTGTATAAAAAGATATACTTTTCTTAAAGGAAAGTAATCTAAAATAGGTCAACTTGTCAAGTTGGAAAGTTTTCTAAACAAAATCATCTTTTTTTAAGATATGTTATTAAGAACATATCAACTTTTCTCAGAGGAAAGTCGTCTTGACCCTACACTCACAATAATATTAGTCCTATACCCTCCTTAAAGTATACCAATCGGCTCAGAATCATTTTCTGAGTCGATTTAGATATGTCCGTCCGTCTGTCCGTCCATGTAAACATTGTAATTAAACTACGGATCGCAATTTTACAGATAATTCAATGAAATTTGGCACATGATCTTCTATTATACCGTAGACGAAGCCTATTGAAAATGATTAACATCGGTCCATTATTTCACCTAGCCCCCATACAAATGTACCCCCGAATAGAGCTTGTAAACCTTGTAATCAAACTAAAGGTCGCAATTTTAGAGATATTTCAATGAAATTCACATGATCTTTTATGGTACTGTAGACTAAGCCTATTGAAAATAGTTAACATCGTTCCATTATTTCACCTAGGCCCCATAGAACTGAACCTGTCAAATAGGGCTTTTACTCGTATCTCGACAAAAAGCTGTAAAACCAAGTTCTATACTAGTCTTGATGATCCTGATGAACTTTATAATTATAGGGCCTCATTTGACCCTAGCCCTCTAAAAAGTCCCCATCATCAATTTTACTTAAATATCCACGATTTTATTAAACAGTAAATGGCTTTAGTATATCTGAGTCAAGGTATAATTCAACTTAAATGCTTTATTATGAAAACTAAATCACATTTTATTCGTATACGGGTGTAGGGTATTATATGGTCGGTCTCGCCCGACTATAACTTCTTGTTTTTTTTTTTTTTTTGTTGTTTAAGTTGATCAACTTTCTGTAGAAGAACGTTGTCTAGATTAGTCAAGTTTTTTCAAAAGAAAGTTCTGCAAATAATTAAAACTTTTCAAAATAAATCAATATTTCTCGGAATAAAGTTGTCTAGAATATATTCTATCTGAGAAGAATTGTCTTAAACAGATTAACTTTTTTCAGAAGAAAGTTGTCTAGAATAGATAGATTTTTTTCGAAAGAAAGTAAAATCATTTTTTCTAAGAGATCAATTATCTCTGAGAAAAGTTGTGTAGAATATTCTAAACTACTTTTTAACGTTTTTTATCAGATAAAAGCTTAACAACATAAATATTTAATCAAGTTTCAGATAATATTGTTTTTTATACCCTTCACCTTCGTGAGAAGGGTATATATAAGTTTGTCATTCCGTTTGTAATTTCTATAATTTTCGACCCTATAAAGTATATATATTCTGGATCCTTATAGGTAGCGGAGATGATTAAGCCATGTCCGTCTGTCTGTCCGTCTGTCTGTCTGTCTGTCTGTCTGTCTGTCTGTCTGTCTGTCTGTATGTTTGTTGAAATCAGTTTTTAGAAGACCCCAGATATCTGCGAGATCCGAATCTTCCATAATTCTATCAGACATACGACCGGCAAGAACGCTATTTAAAATCAGCAAAATCGGTCCATAAATAACGGAGATATGAGCAAAAAACCGAGACAACTTCTGAAAATTTCATATAAAATTTAGATTTTTTATTCATGCTCAGACAGAAACTGCAAAAAACAAAAACAAAATACATAACAATACGGTAAATTTTGTTATTGTAATTTGTTTATAAAAGCAAAGCAGAGCAAGAGCAGCAGAGCAAGAGCAGCAGAGCAAGAGTAGCAGAGCGAGAGCAGCACTAATGTTTTGTTATTGGCTAGAAATATGAAATTAAATATGTAGAGCCTGGATTAAGTGAGAACCTATAAAAGGGGACTTTCTGGTACTTTTTCGTTCTTCAAAAGGTATTTTTTGAAATTTCTATAATATTGAACCTAGAAACATGAAAATAAGTATGCATGGCCCGGATTAAGTGAGGACCCAAACAAGGGGAGTTTTTGGTACTTTTTCGTTTTTCAAAAGGTACTTTTTGCAATTTCTACAATATTGAACCTAGAAGCATGTAATTAAGTATGTATGGCCCGGATTAAGTGAGGACCCATAAAAGGGGACTTTTTCGTTGTTCAAAAGGTACTTTTTGCAATTTCTACATTATTGAACCTAGAAACATTTAATTAAGTATGTATGGCCCGGATTAAGTGAGGACCCATAAAAGGGGACTTTTTGGTACTTTTTCATTCTTCAAAAGGTACTTTTTGCAATTTCTACAATATTGAACCTAGAAACATGTAATTAAGTATGTATGGCCCGGATAAAGTGAGGACCCATACAAGGGGACTTTTTGGTACTTTTACGTTTTTCAAAAGGTCCTTTTTGCAATTTCTACAATATTGAACCTAGAAACATGTAATTAAGTATGTATGGCCCGGATTAAGTAAGGACCCATAAAAGGGGACTTGTTGGTACTTTTTCGTTTTTCAAAAGGTACTTTTTGCAATTTCTACGATATTAAACCTAGAAACATGTAATTAAGTATGTATGGTCAGGATTAAGTGAGGACCCATGAAAGGGTACTTTTTGGTACTTTTTCATTCTTCAAAAGGTACTTTTTGAAATTTCTATAATATTGAACCTAGAAACATGTTATTAAGTTCGTATATCCCGGATTAAGTGAGAACCAGTAAAAGGGGACTTCTTGGTACTTTTTCGTTCTTCAAAAGGTACTTTTTACAATTTCTACAATATTGAACCTAGGAACATTTAATTAAGTTTGTATGGCCCGGATTAACTGAGGACCCATAGATGGGGACTTTTTGGTACTTTTTCGTTCTTCAAAAGGTACAAAAGGCTTTAAACACATCATGGTGAAGGGTATATAAGATTCGGTACAGCCGAATATAGAACTCTTACTTGTTAATTCTTTTGTTTTTATTAATATTTCTCTACGTGTAGATGATATTGTCTTTTGCAGACAATGAGTTCAGTGGTGTAAATGTTTTTTCTTATAATTAACAGTTATTTAATCAATTTAAGATACACATTCACATCCGCCATACCTCTACTATTTTTTCATTTATCTCAAATTAATTTCAAAAGTTATTTTAAACGCGGCAACCATAATTACAATTAATTACTTTTTAAAAAGACTACTTTGCAAAACTACAAAAAATTTTATTTTGCAATAGATAAAAAGTATTTTTTGTAGAAAATGAAAACTGAAATATTAAATGGAAAATTGGGTTTAATATCTAATAACCTCTTAAACTTAAAGACAATTTTGCATTTTAATAAAACTTTTGGAATTGGGGAATAGTTGATGATCTCGAAAAAATGGCGAAATAGCATCTATACTTTTCATATATGAAACGACATTAATATTTGTAATTAAAATTTTCACAATATATGAAATTAATATTTAATTATGTATTAGTTTTCGATAAGCATGATTAAGTTTTGTTTATTCTTTGAAATTTCTAAAATATTTTACCAACTTGCCCTGCAGTTATTTATTTCAATAAAATTATTAAAAATTAAATTCATATTTTAATTTGTGCGATCAAGTGCGAGTACTTGATTTTAACCAACAAATATTGCTGCATTGTTAATTAAATTTCTAACTAATTTCAATTTCACCTGTAACTGGTAAATATACAAAAACATACACACACACATAAAGGCAAAACAAATAAATGTTCAAGACAAATAGTCATAACTAAGTAAATAGTCATAAACTGCAGCATTTTGTCGTGTTTAGTATTGAATTGTGGATTCATTTTGTTTGGTTATTTTCTTTTTGAATGCGTTTCCATGAATTGGTTTTATGTACGATTACCTCCATCTCTAAATAGATGATAAACGTATGTTTGTTGGTACTTAAGAAGATGTCAGCATTTATCATAAACAACTTCATACATACATATGTATGTATAAGACATTTGGAGACATCATCCTAGCCAACTAACTAAGTCAGTTAGACAGTAAGTAATTCGGTTAGGAGAGTGCTTAGTTAAATAAAGTACACTAATCATACATCCGTTCAAAATTGGTTATATGCATTAAGAAAATTATTTTTGTCTTGCTCATTGCTAAATAAGTAAGAGTATTGTTAGAGTCGACTTACATAAACACTACTTCTTCCTGCTAATTACACTCTGTAAAATAGAGTAAATAAACGATCATATTAGAAAGAAGTTTGAACTTTTCTACGAAAAAAGTAGATTAACATAGAATCTACATTCCCTGATAAAAGTTCTCCAAAATTGAGTAAACATAAGAGTAAGTTCTTAATAACAATTATAAATTCTCTCCAAGAAAAAATAGACAAACTAACTTTTCTCAGAAAAAGTTCCTTAAAATATGGCAATTCTTCGCTAAGAAAAGTTATCTATAAAAGATCATCTTTTATCTTAAGAAATTTGTCAAAATTAAACTATATTTTCTCTCAGGAAAGCTATGTGGGGTAGACCAACTTATCTCTGAGGAAATGTGTCTTTAATAGTAAAACTTTTCTTTAAGAAAGTTATCTAAAGTTGGACAACTTTTTGTAAAGAAAAACGCCTAGAATAAAATCACTTATTTTTTTAAAAATATTGACTCAAATAGTTTGTATACTTACGAACTATTCTCTAAAGAAAATTATTATCTAAAAAAATTATTAATAATAGACAAATTTTTCAAGTTTGAGCTGAGGAATTTTATCTAGAATACTTCGATCAACTTTTCTCTGCAGAAAGTTGTCGAGAAATTTAGTACTCTGAGAAAGTTTTTGAAAGTTTTTTTCTCCAACGTAGGTTATCTGGAGTAGAAAAGCTTTTCTCTTAGGAAAGTTATCGAGTCTTAAGAAAATAGTAGTTTTACTATTTTCTTAAGACTATTGGTTCGAATAGACTAAATTTTCTCCTATAAAAGTTATCTAGATTTGGAAACTTCCTGGCCCTTTGTGAAACCCTTAGAATCGCTATTCCCGTTTTTTGACAAAATGGTTTCTTTTTCTAATTTCGTTGACTACTTGTTTCCTCAGGTCTCTGTGAAAATAAATCGGCACTTCTTATAAAACCGATCATGTTCACTTGTGACCAATCTCTGAGACAGTCAAGAAATGTGCTCCATTTACATTTCTTTAACTTGGGTATCCTATATGTCCCGACAAATTTCCAAGCATACAGTGCCCAATAATCATAACAGTTAGAAGCCTAAACAAATTTTTTATTAGAGACAAGTGGTGATATTTGACCACCACTTCTATATAAAAATAGTATAATTTTTCTCGGAGAGAATTTAATTTGCGCTAAGGAAAGTTTTCCAGAATGAACCATAATTTCTCTTAGGATAATTGCCTAGAATAGAACAATTTTTTTATGAAAGTATAAATTTTTCTTCGAGAATCTTATAGATTCTCATTTAATTGAATAAAGTTATATAGAGTAGACAATATTTTATCTGAAGAAAGATGAACTTGTCTCTGAGGAAAGTTATAGAACTGATTGAATTTTTTTTATGGGCAAGGTTATCTACTTTTTCCTGAGAAAATAGTCTAAAATATACCAAATATATTTCAGCGAAAAGTTGTCTAAAATAGATCGACTTTTATCTAATATAAATTGTCAAGAATATATTGATACTACTCAGAAGAAAGTTGTCTATAATAGATACATTTTTCTTCAAATAAAGTTATCTAAATTGACTTATATAACTCTGAGAAACTTTTCTAGAGTTGATTAACAACTCTAGGGAATGTTATTTAAAATATACCAATTTTTTCTGAAATAAGTTCTTTAAAATAAGTTTATCGGAGAGATTATAAGGAGAGATATCAGCACTAAAGTTTTAATCGGTCCAATAATAAAGTCTTGAGTAAAAACTTACTCAATTGATGTCTTATTTTGGCCTCATCTTCCGATTTATTAATCGATTGTGCTATACTCAAGCCCTGCACTAAAAACTGAACCTCTCAACTTTAGGGAACAGGAACCTATACGCAAAGCGGCTTTTAATACGGTAACGGCTGAGTGGTACTGTCCCGCTTTCAAAAGCTCTTAACCCACCACGGATATAAGGGGATTGATCTAAATTCATGGCACGTAATTGCTGCAACGTCGGCTCTAGAGCATGTCTTAGAGGACTTTTAATGGAGGCCTCTAAAAGTCCTGCTAATAATTGTTTATTTTGAGGATCTTGGCCTAGACCAGCAGCGAATAAAGCTAAGGCCTCAACATAACGTCCGAGACATTGACCATGTTTCAGGCGTGCCGCTGAACGATTACTGTAGAGTATATGATTGTCTGTGCTGTTTGACTTTATTTCATCAGGTTATCTAGTTTAATTCCAGATAGCTCTGAAGTTTCATTATCAAATCAATATGCCAGATATCCGCTCCTAATGACTTTATTTCATCAGGTTATCTAGTTTAATTCTAGATAACTCCTAAGTATCCTTCTCAACTCGATGTTCCAGATATCTGAAGCGGATGTCCCTTAATGGTGGACAGTGACGTAGTCATTGTAAGTCAAGTCTCATTGCATGGTTATCAAATTTACAATTCAATGTGTTAAGAGCGCTCTTTTTCTAATGTTGGCTCGTTATATCATCTTGCCTTGGTGAGTTCGTTGCTGTGGCCTATAGGTCTTCCGTAAAGAAAAAAATGTTGGCTTATACTGTCGCCGTGATGGCATTTTTTGCAAAGTATGATTCGAGTCTTTCGGGAGTGAAGGTCCAATTGTCATGGGAACTGTCTATGGGTTTTTTTATATATTCCTAATATTCCAAATGGAGTATAAAGTAAACTCCTATCAGGGGCTTTATTGCAGCTTGACTGTCGGTACATATAAGAATATGTCTTGGCCGGAATTGTAATGTAATCATTACTGATTCTGAAAGTTACATTATGATTACTTTATATGTTAATAAGCTAAATCTGTAGAGATTTCGATAAAATAACCCACAGTAGGGTGTTTTTAGAAAACAGTCTCTAATTTTAACACTTTCTTTTGAGCACAACAAATAACAAAATGCAAACAAAAACAAATCTACAACAAATAATACCATAAAACAACAACAACAGTCTGCAAATACTTGTTCAAAACGCCATGCGTCAATTGTCACTTTTGTTAGGTTTTTTCTCAAAACATTTCTAAGTTTCTGATGAGGATTCCTTTAGCTCAACCATATTGACAGACGGTTGCATAGACTGGCAGTCGCCATCTTAACATTAAATTGTAAAAAATAAACATTGGTCATTAGACATTATTCACAGTTGCTATCTTTGAACCATGTTAATAAGCATTTTAAATTTTATTGTTATTATTGCTTTTAATCATAATATGTACCCTACACACCACTATGGTGAAAACACAATTTTATACATTTTAAACTAACCACCTCCATTGGCATAAGAGTAGATAATAGTAGTAACAAAATTTAACATATAAAGTTGATAAAATAAAATCATTTTATGTACGTATAAGTTATCATATTGCCGACCAATTCCGACTTTTTTTTTGCAATTTAAAATAAAATTTAAAAAAAGAAACATTAATTTTCCACCTAACAAATAAATATAAAATAATAAAACAACTAGCGTGAAAATTTTATTTATGAAAAATTGCAATTTACTGACAATTTGACACTTTATGGTTGGACAAATATTCAATTAATCTCTAGTATGAGGTTAAATATGTCAAATATCTTGTTGTTTTATTTTCTTGTTGTTGCCGGTGTTAATTATACACGACTCTAATAGTGCATAATTTGTTGGAATTAAACATGGGAAAAAAATTCAAAACATTTTTGGAATATTTTGCTTCGCAGTGTGAAATTTTTAAAAAAAAAATTAAAATTCACTACAACACCTGACCTTTGGAGTGCAAACGAACACTTTCTTTAATTAAATCTTTAATAAGTTCAGATACATATAATGTATGTGTGTAAGAGGATCGTTGTTTAAATTGTTGTTTTTTTTTTGTTAACTAAAGCAATGGACTCTGCAGGAGTTATGTTTTTAAACACCTATAAGACAAAGTGCTTTTTTATGTTAAACAACAATTATTTGACAATGAATTTTTGTTTTAAAAGTACGCATATTTGTTAAGACTAATGGAAATGACATTTAAGTTTTAACAGGCTCCGAAGTTTTGTTTAATTGTGTTAAATTTCGCATTTACTTTTTCATTTACACACATTCCCCTCGTTTGCTATGCCAAACATCATTAATGAGATAACGATAAAAAGGCAAAATTTGGAAATCCTTCATCATTGCTTCAAGAAAGCCCATGTGTTCAAATCACTCCGAATAATTTTTGCAAGGTACAAGGGAAGGTCAGAGGTAAAGCTAAAAAGACGTTGTCGGTATAAACAAGGAAACACTTCCTTTTGTGCAGCTTTTTGAATAACAAGGCTACCTTACATAATGAAAATAAATCCTTAATAAAAGATACTATGGGGTATTAAGAAGTTGACAAAAAAAAAAACAAGTAATATTTCTATATTCGGCTATGCCGAATCTTATATACCCTTCACCAAGTATGTTTTAAAAAACAGTTTTTATTTATTTTGTATCTCTGCACACATGTCACACATAACATACACACAAACAAATATAAACTGTAGCAGAAAGAAATATTAACCGTTGTACTGTAAAACCACCGTCAAACTGTATTACCACCCTCAAACAAATATGAGCTGTATTACCAACATATTACTGCTTTATCTTCTTGTTCTTGTTATACCCACTTACCTTCGTGAGAACAGAACAGTATCCAAACATACAAAAAAATACACAGCTGAATAAAACCAAATACATCTCCACACGCACATGTACATCTTTATCCAATTCACAGTGTTGTTGTTGCTTTTTTGATGAAATTTTCAAAGGTTGTCTCGGATTTTTGCATATCTCCATTATTTATAGACCGATTTTGCTGATTTTAAATAGCGATCTTCTCGAAAGCATGTCTAAATGAATTATTGAAGATTCGGATCTCGCCGATATCTGGGGATCTCTAAAAACTGATTTCAACAGACATACGGACGGACAAACAGACGGACAGACAGACGGACATGGCTTAATCGACTGCGATATTTATAAGGATCCAGAATATATATACTTTATAGGGTCGGAAAATTATATTATAGAAATTACAAACGGAATGACAAACTTATATATACCCTTCTCAAGAAGGTGAAGGGTACTACAAGATATAGCACTATTTTTAGATGAACCGCATCTTAATTCCTTTCACCAATGAGCTGAGATTACCACTTTATATTATTTAAACATTTTTATACCCTTCACCTTCGTGAGAAGGGTATATATAAGTTTGTCATTCCGTTTGTAATTTCTATAATATAATTTTCCGACCCTATAAAGTATATATATTCTCTGAGAACGAGTTATCTTATAAAGACAAAACTAATATCCGAGTAAATATAGATATATTTTGAGTAACAAAATGTTTTTTTAGAATATATCCAAAAATTTAATTTTTTTGTCATATTTTTGAATTTGTATGCTACGAGACACGTTAATGGCCTGGGGAATTTTAAAGTTTTTGTGTTTTATATCTTTCCGAAATGCTTACTCTGTGGACATTATGATTCCTTTACATTAAAGTTCAAAATTTATTATTAAATGGCCAAATTTGAGAAAAAACTGAAAAAATCTATATTTTCCCCTTGTAAATGCACTTGGAAAGTTCAGAGCCTTTGCGGCAACTGTTAACGTTTATCTTATCAGCTTAATAATACCCTTCACCTTCGTGAGAAGGGTATATACAAGTTTGTCATTCCGTTTGTAATTTCTATATATATAATTTTCCGACCCTATAAAGTATATATACCTATATTCTGGATCCTTATAGATAGCGGAGTCGATTAAGCCATGTCCGTCTGTCTGTCTGTTGAAATCAGTTTTTAGAGGACCCCAGATATCGGCGAGATCCGAATCTTCAATAATTCTATTAGACATGCTTTCGAGAAGATCGCTATTTAAAATCAGCAAAATCGGTGGGTAAATAACGGAGAGATATGAGCAAAAATCCGAGACAACCTGTGAAAATTTCATCAAAAAATTGTTTAAAAAGCAACAAAAACACTGTACATAGAAATAGGTGTACACGTGTGTGTGTAGATGTATTTGGTTTTATTCTGCTGTGTATTTTTTTATACCCTTCACCTTCGTGAGAAGGGTATATATAAGTTTGTCATTCCGTTTGTAATTTCTATAATATAATTTTCCGACCCTATAAAGTATATATATTCTGGATCCTTATAGGTAGCGGAGATGATTAAGCCATGTCCGTCTGTCTGTCTGTCCGTCTGTCTGTATGTTTGTTGAAATCAGTTTTTAGAAGACCCCAGATATCTGCGAGATCCGAATCTTCCATAATTCTATCAGACATACGACCGGCAAGAACGCTATTTAAAATCAGCAAAATCGGTCCATAAATAACGGAGATATGAGCAAAAAAACGAGACAACCTCTGAAAATTTCATATAAAATTTAGATTTTTTATTCATGCTCAGACAGAAACTGCAAAAAACAAAAACAAAATACATAACAATACGGTAAATATTGTTATTGTAATTTGTTTATAAAAGCAAAGCAGAGCAAGAGCAGCAGAGCAAGAGTAGCAGAGCGAGAGCAGCACTAATGTTTTGTTATTGGCTAGAAACATGAAATTAAGTATGTATGGCCCGGATAAAGTGAGGACCCATAAAAGGGGACTTTTTGGTACTTTTTCGTTTTTCAAAAGGTACTTTTTGCAATTTCTACGATATTAAACCAAGAAACATGTAATTAAGTATGTATGGCCAGGATTAAGTGAGGACCCATAAAAGGGGACTTTTTGGTATTTTTTCGTTGTTCAAAAGGTACTTTTTGCAATTTCTACAATATTGAACCTAGAAACATGTAATTAAGTATGTATGGCCCGGATTAAGTGAGGACCCATAAAAGGGGACTTCTTGGAACTTTTTCGTTCTTCAAAAGGTACTTTTTGCAATTTCTACAATATTGAACCTAGAAACATGTAATTAAGTATGTATGGCCCGGATTAAGTGAGGACCCATACAAGGGGACTTTTTGGTACTTTTTCGTTCTTCAAAAGGTACAAAAGGCTTTAAACACATCATGGTGAAGGGTATATAAGATTCGGCACAGCCAAATATAGAACTCTTACTTGTTTTTTAACGTTTTAGTCTTTCCGCACTGAGTAAGACTAAAAAATTCAAAAAATAACTGTAAAGCCAGTTTAAAGCCTGGGAAATTTGGTTAAGCACATTTGTACATTTTTGAACCTCGTCGAACAAAAATAACTAGTTATTCACCACTAAAGTAAGTACTTCCATATTGCTTCAATATTATTTGCCTGCTTACCGGGTAAGTAAAGTTTTCCCGGGGCTATTACATTTGCTCTTTAGTAGCTGACTAATCCCGAGTGATATCCATATAAAGTAAACCTTACCTCTGAAAGGGTATTCGCTAAATGTCTTTTGGCGGTCGGGAAAAATTTTAAGTTTTGAGGGCGACATATTTATTCTAATCTGATTTACAAATTCCGTTATTGCGCGGACTTCTACCTATGGCCTAGTGCTATGATTCGGTAAATAGTGTTATATATCTGTTTTTGGTTCTTCAATATAGTAATTCAGCAGGCCTACTTTTAGAGTAATCCATGTACCATCGAATTTCTATGGGTATTTGGTCTTATCTTCCGCTTGACATTATATCTGCCATCAGTGATTCAAGATTCCCGAAAGCGATCGGGCATCGAGCTTCAAGTAGTTGCTTGGTATTACAAATTCTTTTCGAGCAGTTCATGGATCAAAAGTTAGAATTGGTCTAATAATACAATAAAACTTCTTTCTGTTTGGTTGTATTTGCCAGATTTAATTATTCGATATTTAGTTACAAAGCCTACTTCCAACAAGTAAGAGTTCTATATTCGGCTGTGCCGAATCTTATATACCCTTCACCATGATGTGTTTAAAGCCTTTTGTACCTTTTGAAGAACGAAAAAGTACCAAAAA